>NW_028251781.1:1800000-2298389 GCF_964263255.1 Lissotriton vulgaris | reverse complement strand
GTTGGCAACTCTAGCTTTCCTACTTTCCGATTGAGTCTCTTCATGATGTTGCATCATAGTGCGATAAATGAAGTCAAGAGACAGGGACTCACCTGAGCCACCTGGATGGCTAGCCGAATAATGTACTATGTCTACACAATGAACATACATTTGTTGGGTTGAGGAATAATCCCACTTCATCCCCTGCATAGCTGATGTAATAGTTCTCCTCCTTTCAGTTTTTTCCGTCAAAGACTTTCCCAACCTCCCTTGTTCTGATTTCTCAGCACATGCAATATCACTTAGCCCACCCAATCAAAGTACTGGAGCTGCCATCAAAGTCTTCTGGCAAAAAGCTACATTAATTTGTATCTCAGGAGTCATCTGAGAAAAGATTCTCTCCAGACTCTGTCTGGCCATAGTCAGTCAATTTAGACCCAGTGATGCTAAGTATATAGGTGGATTGATTCCATACAGGCTGCAGATCCCGTTTATCAGTACAACCCGTACCATCAGTGCTCTGGTCGGAGTTAAAGACGCAGTACCCCCCTTGCGCACTTATTGATTGACCTGGGATAGGATTAGTTTCCACACCAGCACCATAATTGGATACTAGCAAAGACACCTTTGAAGGAGGAGGAGCACCATTGTAAACACTAACCTGAGGAAAGTCAGTACTATGCATGCGTTTGGTGCGTAGATCCAGTATTGCCAAATCCAAGCTAACTCGCACAGCGAGGCAAGATGCAACTGCCAGCTCTCTCTCTAATATCAGCTCCTTCTCTTGATTCCCAACAGGGGGTACACCAACTCCAACCCCCAGAGCCGACATCCTCTCTCGGCTCTCTGTTGCTTCTCTGGTTGTATTGGTGGTTTTAAAGATATCGGGTATTGAGAGCCAGCTATTCAGGTATTGCGTTTGCTGAGGCTGCTTCACATGAACACTGCCTGGGTGTTTCCCATCTGGAAAGAGCCCTTCTCAGGACATAGCACCCTGGAGCTCCTGACCTGGTTCGTCGAGGTGAAGGTGGTGAGCTCCCGCTGTTATAATTATTTTTTTCTCCCATTCCTCTTCCAACTCTGGCTCCGGTTTTCCCTCATGAGCTTTGGGAAAACTTAGGAGACATTCCTGGCTGGCGTTTTCCAGGCCAGTTGTTCTTAGGGCACAACCCCTGCAGTCGCCGGCTACGCAGCTACAGCCCCCATCCGTTGTCACAGCCACCATTCATTGCCACTGTCTGCAGCTGCAAGCCTTCCAGGAAAGGCACACTGGTAAGCTCCAAGAAGTTAAAGGATCAAATTGGTAAAGACACAGCTATCAGATCCCATTTCTCACAGCTGATATCCCTTTCTCCTTCAGCCAGAGAGTCATGCTGAGAGAGTGGGAACATGCACACAGCCGCTCAAGCAGCTGTCATCTGGTCTCAGTTTAGGAGTTTAGCTGCAGTATTGTGAGCTAGCTAGCCTAACATTTACTAATGATATAAGAAGACTCAGCCCCTATGTTATGAAGATTTGTTGACCCAATCCACAGTCCTGGTATTGTTAAATTAAGTGAGGAAAGAAGTTCCGATGTACGGTTTGGACATTAGTTTTTTTTCACCAATTCAGATGTTAAATTCTTAAGTGGAATTGATTTGCAGTCAGATATTGATAGACATGCAAAGCTTTCAAATTGTGTTACAGTGGCGCCTTATTGCAAACAATGGAAGCATTCATGTTCCCAAGCTTAGCTTATATCGAAGACGTCACAATTCAGGTGAGTTTTTATAGCTATTATTTCTACAACAGCCATACAGAATTCTTGTGTATCTTGTAGTTGATTAATCTAAAATTGAATAGCACCTCTACACATATCGACCATATCTCAAATGGCATTTGTTGAAAAGCATATGTGTTTGTGTGACAGAATCTTTTCATGAACATTTATCAAGGTGTTGCAGGTGCGTTGATCTACATGTGGATTATTACTTTGACAAATGGTAGGTACCAAAAAAAATGAACAATTACATTGCTATAGCAATTTATACCATTTTAATAATAAAAATGATATCCTATCATTTCTGTGGGTTTGCTTTTCTGGATTTTTCTTAGGTACTTCCAATTCTTCTTTGTCATTGTTGTTTTTTGTTGTTTTTTTTAAAATTTGTTTATTTGCATAGTAAGTAGAGCAGTAGCATATAACAATTTGTAGACAGGGAAATCGCACAGTAATATGCTCTCCTAGGCACAATGGTATCAAGTATAATATACATTTTCTATTTTTTGCATTCTAGTGTAACTAAACAGAACCCTCGAAAAAACCCACCCACCACCCCAATGAAGCCCACCCTTGGCACTCATACACCGAATTTGCATATATCCATTTGGTATTGGTATTTGGCTATGCCCAAAAACAGCTCTTCCTTTATATGGTATTCTGTACAGTCAGTCAGCGACACAAACAATAACTGCATAGGTTTCCCCATTGTCGTGCTCAGGTGCACCAAACATTTCTGCGGTACGTTGTGGTCTAGTGAGATCAATGCACATTTCAATCTGCAGGTGACGAAAGAGCAGACTCGTCAGCTCCCCCCGTTTCGAAAATTCCTAGTATAGCAAACCAGTCTAGTGAGATCGGCGTTTTCCTGAGGCCCCTGCGTTCTTCGCGCTGCAGTGCTTCTCCCGCTGCCCTACCCCATCGTATTACTTCCGCCTTCCACAAATCAGGGTCGGGTGGTGCGGGCGATTTCCACCTCATGGTGATTGTGCGCTTCGCAAGTAGCATAGCCATATCAGTGAAACGTGTTGTTACGCTTCGCTGGCCCTAGCCCCAGCATTGCATATTCTAAGGTGTGTGCCTGTAAGGGAGCACCCGCCCCAGCGAGCGCTTCGTGGATAGTGTTCCAGTAATAACCCAGTTTTGGGCAGTCCCATAGCATATGTGTTAGTTTCGCATCATCTGCTCTGCATCGGGGACAGGTGCCATCAGTGTCAGGGAACATAGCGTGTATACGTTGTGGTGTTAGGTACGCCCGGTGTAAGACCATTAGCTGTATAAATTTGAGCTTCGAGTTTCTAGCCACTTTTTGGAGAAATTGAAGGATAAGCTCCCATTCCTTATCCCTGAGTGGTCTTCCTATGTCATCCTCCCATTTGGTCTTGAGGGGTAGCAATGAAATCGCCCTCCCTGTTCTGATACCTGCAGTAAGCCATCTGGTTAGGTGACTTCCGGTTCCCATAAGGTACTGCATTGTTAGCAAAGGGTTTGTGGGCGGCTCGACTCCATCTTGTGCCCACATTCTCGTCACATAGTGACGTAAACCAGCATGCAGGAGGAACGATCCTCCCGGGATGTTATGAGTGGCCCTGAAGTCCTCAAAGGACAACATGTGTCCAACTACAAAGAGGTCTCCGATTTGCGTTACCCCTGCATCGTGCCATGTCGTGAGTTTGTGGGTCGATAGTATTCCCGACTCCAGTGGGATACCTAGCAGTGGAATTGTAGGAGCGTATGAGGTCGTCGAGGTTGTGTACTTTACCGCTTTCCGCCAATATTGTACGGCAAGCCGGAGAAGAGGAGGGGTGTCCCTCGGTAACTCCGAACAGGGTAAAAGTAAGATATGTATTTTCCCTTTGGATCGATCCTCTTCCGTCATGTCAATTTCATGTAGGTTCCGGCCTGCCAGCCAGTAGGCCAGCCATTGCAGCTGGCAGGCAAAATTATAAGCTCGGAAGTCCGGTGCTCCCATACCGCCAGTCCCGGAGGTGAGCTGTAACTTGGCAAGCCCTATGCGTCTCTGCCCCGAGCCCCATATGAGCTCCGTTAGGAGCATATCCAGTGCCCTGAACGTTGTGGCTGGAATCAGGAATGGTAAGTTAGTGAAATAATAAATGAGGCGGGGAAGCACCACCATCTTAGAGACTGCCACTCTACCGGCCACCGATAGAGGTAACGACAACCAAAACTGTATCTGGGATTTGAGTGCCCGTATCGCTCTGCCCAGGTTGCCGTCTATCATTTCCGCAGCTCCTCTGTAAATCTGGATCCCAAGGAAGCGGAAAGTTGTGTCCGCCATTTGAAAGGTGTGTGGCGTAAAAGGCAGTGGTGCAGATGAGCCAGTGGTAGCAAAGCGGTATCCATATGACTTAGGTTCACTGATAGTGAGGCCCGATAGTACACAGAAATCCTCAAACAGTTTGGGTATAGGGTCTAAGTCACCTCTCAAGTCACGGAGATATAGGATGATATCGTCAGCATAGGCGGATACTACATGTTTCGTCCCGCCTCTCTTAAGGCCACGGTAGGAAGCCTCTGTCCGGAGTTTACAGAGCAGTGGCTCAAGTGCTAGGATGAATAAGATCGGGGAAAGTGGGTACCCTTGTCTGGTACCCCTTGCAATGGCCAAGGGCTCTGAGATGCATCTGGACGTTCTCACCCACGCTGTGGGGCTGGTATAAAGCAGTCTGACCCATGCAATATATTCGGGAGGTATCCCGAATTTTGCAAATGTTGCAAACATAAAATCCCATCTGAGGGAGTCGAAGGCCTGTTTCAGATCCAATGAAACAGAGCCCTCAGTGCTTACATCTGCCTGGTCCCGCAACATAAGCTGGGCTAGCCTCCGGAGGTTCATGGCTGTGCTTCTGCCGGGTACAAACCCGCATTGATCAGGGTGGATCAGTTGGGGGATGTACTACGCTAGTCTTGTTGCCAGCACCTTGCTCAGTATCTTATAGTCAGTGTTAAGGAAAGATAAGGGTCGGTAGTTAGCCAGGTGCATCCCGTCTCTGCCCGGTTTTAAAAGGGAAGTTGTCAAAGCCTGGAGGGACGACTGTGGTAGGGAGTTGGCCCGTAGTGCCTCTTGATAGATGATATGTAGGCGTGGGGCCAGCAGGTCAATGAATGTCTCATAGAATTCGGACGGTAGGCCGTCCGTCCCAGGGGTTTTATTCCTCGGGAGAGCGTGTATGGCCTGCCTAATCTCCGCGATGGTGATGTTAAGTTTCAGGTCGTCTCGTTGTCTGTCAGTAAGCTGGGGCAGATCTAAGTCCCCCATGAAGTCCTCCAGTGCCGTTTGTGAAAGGCGCTGGTGTGGGCCATATAGTGTGGCGTAGTAGTCTCTGAATGCAGTGTTGAATCCTATTTGAGTCGAGGCTGTCGAACCCTCTTGGTCTATAATTTACAATATGGGGAGGTGTGTCGGGGTATCTCGCATGATACGGGCTAACAGTGGGCCTGATCTATCAGCCTGTGTGTGCTGCCTGCTTGTGTATTCCCTATAGTCCAACAATCTCAGGTCTTCTAATAGCTCAGCATGCCGTATATGCGCGTCTTGTAGTGGTTTAAAGGGTAGGTTTGTGCCTGCAGCTACGTTCTCCAGCATTGCCAGCCTGCCCTCCACCTCCTTAAGTTTATCAATCACCTCCCTTTTCCTGCCCACCCGGGTGGCCAGTGCCTCCCCTCTGATGAAGACTTTGAATGTGTCCCACTCTATTTGTCTGGAGCTAGCAGTGTCAGCATTCATAGCGAAGTAATTCTCAATGGTGTCTGCCATGGACGATTTGAAGACAGTGTCCTCTAGCAATTCCGTGGGCAATCTCCAATTCGGTATCGGTGCCAGGAGCCCGCCCCACTGTAATGTCAGTTCTACTGGGCTGTGATCTGAGAGCGTCTTACCCATATGTTGTGCTGTGAGAACCGCCCCCAGTAGAGAGTAGGAGAAGAATACACGGTCGATTCTGGTATGCAGCTGGTGTGGTGGGGAGAAAAAGGTGTATTCATTGTCTAGTAGGTGTTTGCTACGCCATATATCCGCTAGGCCCCATCCTTCTGCCCAATGCGCTAATGCGTCTGCCTGTCGCCTGCTTTCCGTGGCGTGCAAGGGTGGGTGTGACCTGTCTAACGCGACATCCAACACAGCATTAAAATCCCCACCTGCGATCAATTGATATTCTGCCCAATCCGCTAAAACTCCATTAATTCTAATTAAAAAATCTGATTGACCCGAATTTGGCGCATACACACATCCAAGCACAACAGTGGTACCATCCAACAGACCCCGTACAAACACATATCCGCCCTCTTTGTCTATTCTCTGCTCCACTGGCCGGAAGGGGACAGAATTACGAAGCCATATAGCGGCCCCCCTTGAGAATGCAGAGTAGGACGTAGCAAAAAGTTGTCCCTTCCATTTCTTTAGCAGTTTCGAGTTTTCAGCAGTGTTCAAATGTGTCTCTTGGAGGCAAGCTATCATGACCCCCCTGCAGTTTAGCTGAGCCAATATTCTGTGTCACTTGTGGATCAATCCCATGCCCCGCACATTCCAGGTGCATAGTTTGTAGACATTAAGTGGCCCCATGACTGATCGTGAAGTGTTGAAATGTCGAGCTTATGGGCAAGTAAGCCAGGTATATCTTGTGGTAGGAGAGGAGTGCCATGTTAACAGTTAACCCCTGAACATCGAGGTCCCCAGGTAAACGGACCCGGGGTCCAAACCATGATACCCAACATGGGTACTTGTCAAACAGAACCATGTCCATATGATGGGGGGAGCAGTCTACTCGTCCCTGACTTGTGCTGGCCTGCGTTGACATAGCTAGCCCTTAGCAAACGCGTCCCCCATGCCACCCACCCTGTGTGTGACTATTTATGTGGTTCATACATTACCACCCGGATATCATCCAAGGCGCTGTTGTTAAAATTCTTCAGTCATTTGCGCCGTGATCTTGGGGAAGAGTTGCAAGCTGTCCGCCGATCCTGACACCTCCGTGTGCGTGTCTGAATTGCTGGCCAAGTCCCTTGCCATGCCTGCATCATGTGCGGCCAGCGCCTCCTCTGTCAGTTGTGCCACTGTCGCTCGCTCCTCAGAGCGGCTCTTTGCTGCTTGTCCCTTCGGCGATGACCGCGCTGAGGGGCCTTGGCCAGTACCGGAGGCAGAGCGTCGCCGGCCTGGTCGGTTCTGGTGTCTGTCGCTCCCGTTGTCCGCAAATGGGTCCTGCGAGGCTGGTGGCGTCAGCGTCACCTCCATCCATTCCTCCGCTTCCTCTGGCGAGTCAAAAAAGTGCGATCTGTTGCCGTGCAGTATCTTGAGGCGGGCGGGGAACAGGAGGGCATATTTCAATTCTCTCTCACGTAGGTTGCGTTTCACCCCCAAGAAGGTGGACCTAGCTCGTTGCACTGCCGGTGTAAAGTCCGGATACACTGATATAGTCTTGTCTTCGTATCGGAGCGGTGCTTTCTCTCGGGCTACACGCAGTACTGTGTCACGATCTTTATAGTGAAGGAGGCGCGCTATTAATGGACGCTGTGGTGCCCCTGGTTGCAGCAGTCTTGAAGGCATTCTGTGCGCTCGTTCCACGCTGTACAGGGCGGTCAGATCTTCCGGGCCTACCATCTTTTTGAGCCAGTCTTCGATAAATTGGGTAGGATTCCTCCCCTCACTGCGCTCCGGAATGCCCAAAATGCGGACGTTGTTGCGGCGACTCGTCCTTCTGCATCATCCACCTTGTCCCACAGCAATTTGAGTTGTTTTTCCATGCCTTCCAACTTTGTGGAGTGTTCAGTTTGCTGGGGTATTAGATCGTTTAGTGCAAGCTTCTGCTCTGAGACCCTCTCCGCCAGTTTGTTGTGGTCTTCCCGGAGCAGTGATAAGCCCGTCGCCATGTTATCCATGCGTAATTCTAGCGCCTCTCTTGTGGCCCGTATTTCATTTAGGATGAGGTCTAGTTTGGCATCCTGTGTTCCCTTCCCCGTCGGCGGGACAATGTCCACATTGGAGGAGGCCAGCGGATCCTCCGAACCGGTGGACTGTATATCCGCAGATGCGCCCTGGTCCTGGGCCTTGCCCCTGTGTCTCCCCATGGATCTAGTGTGCAGGTTGACGATGGGCCGACCTCACACCCCTCCCGTTGCCTCCACAATTTAGCGGCACACAGTGCCCCCCGCCCGGGCTGCCCCCACAGCAGTCGATCTGATAGGAGAGGAGGCGACTTCAGCACAATCCAGCGTGGGTTGAAGGGATGCACTGGCTTTGTGGGAGTTGTAGTGCCTCCGTTATATGCAGTGGCGCTGCGTTTATTTTCCTTTGTACAGCTGCAGTGGAGTTCCTGGCGGGGGTGATAGGTATTGTCTGCTTTGTGGTAAGAGGGGTCCGCCAGAGGCAGGCCAGGAGCGCCGTGCACTTGTCCCGGTGGTAGTAGACTCGGGTGTGGCAATGTCGCCCTTGGGTCGCGTCCCAGGCGGGTGTCCTGCCACCGCGTGGGTATGCCTCTGGCAAGGCAGGCGCAGGAA
The DNA here is from genome assembly GCF_964263255.1 of Lissotriton vulgaris. Taxonomy (NCBI): domain Eukaryota; kingdom Metazoa; phylum Chordata; class Amphibia; order Caudata; family Salamandridae; genus Lissotriton; species Lissotriton vulgaris. Next base: position 2,290,138 of record NW_028251781.1, on the reverse strand, counting down.
CCCCACAGGCGGCGTGCTGTGCTCTTGGGGTTGTGGTTCCGTGGTCGTGTCTCAGGGCTCCGGTGTTGGCATCCCTCAGTGCTGCTGGCCTGGCAATCCCGGTGGCCTCATATATGATGCAAGATGGCGCCCGCCAACACCGCCGCAGCGCCGGTCCGTGCAGGGTAGTCGTTGTGCGTCCCCAGCTTGATGCAGCAGTCCCTCGGCCACCCCAGCTCCCGCCTCATGCTCCGCAGCCCACACGCACTTCCAGGGATCGTGCGCGAATGCGGACACCGCCGCAGTGGAGCTTCAGGTGCCGGTCCGGTCTGTGTGTGCTGTCGGCCGGGGTCGGGTCGGGGAGGGCGGACCTCACGAGGCGTCCCAGGGGGGAGCACCAGTGCAGGAGGAGCAGGTAGCAGACTCTAGACTTGCGGCAGGGCGCAGCACCCACGCTCACCTCTGGCGCCCCCGCAGCGCTCCACCGCCCACAAGCAGTAGTTCGGCCTCCGTTCAAATCGAGGCCGTGGCTCCACTCGTGGCAGCAGGCCCCGGCGACCACCGCGGTCCCACACGGCTCTAGTCGGTGTCGGAGAGTGGTTGCTCGCTGTCGCCGCGTCTCCCGCACCTGCTGTATCACTGGGTGGTTAATTCAGGTGAGTGGTGTTTCTGGGAAGCAGGATAATCAGCTTGTATTACGGGCTATGGACGGAGCTCAAGCACTACACGTCCGCCGTGTTCGGCTCGTAGCCATGCCCCCTCTTCTTTGTCATTGTAATCTGTTTATTTTTTTCTCTTAAAATGCATTTTAGGATTTAAGAAAATGGGGTACGGGCCAAGATGATGAGCATATGTATTTCGCAAATACTTATCTTCTGTTACACAGCTAAATTCTACATGAATTGTTGTATCCAAATTGGTAAAATACATTTCTGTAAGTTATTTAATGCAAGAAAGAGTAATGTATGCCATACCCTCCATGAATACTGTTGAGCCAATGTTAATTAGTGCATACTTTTAGCTCGGTCCTTACAATTTGTGTATTGCTACCACATATGTCAAATCAAGAGGAAACTGTTTTCGATGACTATACATAAATCTTTCAGAAGTAAGAATCTGACTGCACACTGGGAAATATGTTTTGATGTTGATTGTGGTCAAATTCAATGTCTGATTTTTCCACACCTATCAAAGACCACTACAAATCTATTGGCTCCACTTACTAGCTCTTCTTATAAATGTAAATTTCAATGTAAAATTGTGCAAACATTTTTACATTGCTGTAAATCTTTCTCCAATCCTGCTGAACAAGAAGGTGAATTTTTCAACTTTTGTTATTTAATAGCTTTACTCTGTAATTCTCCACTTTATCTTTGCAAGGAAGATTTCAATAGTTTCTTTTTCCAGATGTAGCATTTGATTGTTTAATTTGAGCACATTATTGATCAGTTGGCATTAAACAAACGATGGGTTTGTGATTGTGAAAAAAAATAATGCGTAATGTTAGCAGGTGAATAAAATTTAGAAAATAATTTACTTGTCTTTGATATCCTTAGTATAATCTTGGCTTCATTTGTTACAATGCCAAGGTGAATTTCTTTTAATAACTTGAGATATTCATTAGCTTGTCTCATATTTTGTGTTAATATTGTATATTTGAAATGCAAACAAATGTTGACAATACCTACGCTTCCCAAAACATTAGGAGCTTGGTCCTGGAATGGTTTATTGAAAACTGGTTGACCATTCAGAGCCGTTAGTTGTAAAAAGTCTTCAAACACAATCACGTTTGCCTCAAAACAGTACATCATAAGACATTTTGAGTACCTACTGCAGATGGAGATGAACAAATACTAACATTAAGTTATAAACCATGCTGACTTCATCTATATTCAAAACGTTATTTTTTTTGGCATGTATCAGTATTTCATTTTAAGTGTTTCTATTTGTTATCATGCTCCACAGCCATCAGTAGTATAGGATGTAAGGTAAATCATTTGATGTTATGAGCTGGAAAGCCAATAGCAGCGGTAGCTGCACAATATAAATTTGAGTTAGTATGTTTATGCACATAAGCAGTAATTACATTAATAAGAAAGCTTTTCCCTATGCTTGCTTGGCCGCTCACATTGAAATGTTGGTTCATAAGTACTACATTCACATATTCCATTTTCACTTTGAAGTCCATGATCCACTGATTATTTTATGTATTTGTATATTTCTATTTGTTTACTATTTAGGGGTCGATTCAGATCTCGCCTGGAAGGCCTACGAATTGAATTTGGCTTAACGGATCCGATCTGTAGCCCTTTTTTACGACTGAATCGTACACTGGTCCGAACAACAAAGCACAATGCGAAGTTCGAGTACATGTTGAGCGAATCGTCTCCCAACCCGATCTAGTCCGTATGACTCATACGCAGGCTCTTCGTACAGCTCTATGGACTCTGTTTCCTAGTGAGCAAGTATAATGCACGATTCGGACAGCCCTCATGATTCGGTATGCCCAGATCAAAAAAGCTGCTGGAATCATTCTTTTGGGGCCTGTAGCAGGCCCACCATCACCCTGAGACCTCCAATTCAGACCAGCGGGGGTACCTATGGGTCCCCCCTTCCCATGCATGCACAGTGTGGTGGGCACCATGGGGTGCCCACCACAGGGTGTACGCTTTTCCCCACCCACCCCTTTTTGCTATGGGAGCCTGTGCACGCATCCAGTATACAGGCTCCCATAGAGTTCAATGGGAGTCCAAGCGAACCAAGTCCATAAGCATAGGAATGCATAGTACTCGCTCATTTGTACTCCAGTTGCACGAATCGCTCGTAAAGCCCTACGGATCCGAGTAGTACGGAGGGCTTTACTAGCGAGATCGGAATCAGGCCCTAAATTGAGATACTAAGGGGTCAATTCCGATCTTGCTCAGAAGGCCTATGAATAGGATTTGGCTTTAACGCGTACGTGTCAAGCAAATCGTCTCCCAACTCGATCCAGTCCGTATGATTCGTACGCAGACGCTTCGTACAGCTCTATGGACTCTGCTTCTGAGTGAGCAAGTAAGATGCACAATTCGGACAGCCTACATGATTCATAATGTCCGGATCAAAAAAGCTGCCAGAATCATTCTTTTGGGGCCCGTAGCAGGACCACCATCACCTGGAGCCCTCGGATTCAGACATGTGGGTGTGCCCATGGGTCCCCCATCCCATGCATGTACAGTGTGGTTGGCACCATGGGGTGATCGCCACAGGGTGTACGCTTTTCCCCACCCACCCCATTTTGCTATGAGAGCCTGTGCACCCGTCCAGTATACAGGATCCCATAGAGTTTAATGGGAGTACGTGCGAACCGAGTCCATAAGCACAAGAATGCATCGTACTCGCTCGTTCAGACTCCAGTTGCACAAATCACTTGTAAAGGCCTACGGATCCGAGTCGTACGTAGGGCTTTACTAATGAGATCGGATTAAGGCCCTAACTATTGTAAATTAGCTACATCCTTTTTGACTTAGTCCATTGTTATTCGAACTTCGTCCATGGCAACCAAAGGCTTCACTATCAATAATTGGTTGTCCAAGTGGCAGTCCTGGAAGCTGAATTATTATTAGGAGTTGCAATAGTGCATTCAATTTCTGTGTTAATATTTTTATCTTCTTCTATTTAGTGATCCAACTTGTAAGTATGTCAGAAATTCAATCAATGCAATATCAATTTTATAAACATTAAATGCATCTTCATATCTTTGAAAGGGATCTATAAGTTCTTCTTCTTTGCACCATGGTTTAAATATTTGAATAAGTGATAAATAGTAGAATTCTTCCTTTTCTCTTGCATCACTTAGTTTATGATGATTAATAAGAGTAGGTTTACTATGATGTATTAAACAACTATTGGTACATTCAACTTGAAATTTTCCAGAATTGATATTTACTGCCAAATTATTTTTATATGTGCAGAAGTGAGAAACGTCAAAGAGTGTTTAATTTTAAACAATGGACTTCTCTGTGAATAGTATGTGTCCAACATATTTGTTTTCAAAGTGTCCTTGTGGGATCAAAATATTTTATTATTATAGGCACTTGTTAAGCGCGCAGCTACCCCAAAGGGGTGACCCGGCGCTGTAGCAGACAGTGAGGAGAGGAGAAAATATGCAAAGTATTAATTTTCAGGTAGGCTTTTGAGAACTCTTCCTCTTGATGATGACAAGCCTAAACTAAGCCACATGATTGCCCTTGATTTACCATATAAGCTTGAGGAAGGTAAGCAGTCACATGTTTCATAATTATTGATCTCACAGCGAGATAGCATTAGTAGGTTAAATCTATATAATCTTTTACTTAAGGATTGCACAGCAGATATTTCTTCCCATATTTCCTTCATATCTTTTTTTTCTGCCTTTGAAATGTAGGAAGTCACATGACGTGCAACCGCTGTAGAGTTATCTTCAACAAATTGTATATCAATGTTAGCATCCCACATGCGACGAATTATAAGTTTGCAGCCATTTATCCATTGTGATGCTTATGGTCTGCTAAGATTGTACATGTTTTTTGGTGATTTGCCAGTAACCACATGTCTTACAGATGATTAAATTGTTGACTCTTCCTTTCTCCAGAAATTGTCTTAAGAATGCAAAGCGACATATTGAGTAATATTTAGATTTGCTCCGATATTTTCTTAGCAATATTTACCACACTAATGTGATTGAAAGTGTAAAACATGGTCACATAGTTTCTTGGTCTAATCTTTTTTAGGATAGCACAAATCACATAACATTCAATAAAATGTAGAACTGATTCATCTGGGTTGTATCCCAAACCTAGGTGCATCCTTGATCCAGAGAAGCATATAAATGTGTGTGGCACCTATTGCTTGATACTTCTTTCACCAAATGTAATCAAGTCCTTCTCCAATGGGATTTCCTTTTTTTGGTTAAGTAGAGAAGCATAGTTTGAAATTTGTGATTGAAATAGCAGCAAACACTGTAAAGACCTAAATAATATGTTTCTATGGTTTTTTTGCAGTTAATGTATGGAATATTAGCATGAGCTTCAAAAAGAATTGATACCAATTGTCCCATTCATACCGCACACAGCTTAAAGTAATAAACCAAGTAGGTGATCCTATATGTAAGAGAATATATTTTAAATCTCTGTGTCTTCGAAACCATTATTCATTTGTCCCTCGTTGACATCCCCTAATACTGATTATGTTATATTCTAGATTTTCATCTTTTTCATGCACTTTTTCAACAAATTCCTGTGCTGTAATATTAGTGAATGCAAAAAGAACTATTGATGGGTAGAATGCTGAACAGTGTCAAACATTCACCCCAGTACAGAGATTTGGGCCTAAATCCATAGTTTTTTGCTCACCACACCATTCCAGTTTTGACTCAGCCTTATGCAAATCAGCCTTGACCCTGCTCCCCTTGGGAACATATCAGCCAATAAGGCCAGATCCTCCCTGTACTGGAAACAAGCATCCTAAGAATAGATTTGGGGTATCACCCTTATCAGCCAAGATAGCTTGACTGCAGTGGCATGGCGAGCATGGGACCAAGCCCGGGAAATACCTGTCCCACTTATGGCGGCAAATGCAAAAAGAATAAGCGACAGACAGAAACCCGAATAATGTCAAGCATTTACCCCTAGTACAGAGATCTAGGCCTAAATCCATTGTTTTTGCTCATCAGGCCATCTGATACAGTTCTAAAATATCACCCATCATGTCTCCTGAGTGTAGTAAGTGCATACTTAGATTGCTCCTGTAGGAAAGTGCCCCTTTTTGCATGGTTGCCCCCCACTTTTTGCCTAATGTTGATGTACTTTGACTGACTGTGCCATGGGTTCCCGCCAACCAGGTACCCAGGGCCTATGTTCTTTCCCCAAACTGTACTGTTGCAACAACCATTTGGCAACTCTCTGGCCACCTGTAAGTCCCTTGTAAAAGGCACCATATGTGCTAAGGACACCGAGACCAGGGAAGGCCTCTAAGGGCAGCAGCACTAATTCTGCCACCCTTATGGCCCTGTACCTTTACACACACACACTGCCCTCGCAGGATGCGTGTTTTGGTGCAGAACAAAGGTACGAGTCGACATGGCATATCTCCCTGTGTGCCTTGCCTACAAACCACTGCTCTGGCATAGGTGAGCCATCCCTCTAGCTGGGTGCACTATACCAGTGGTGAGGGTACAGCTGCATGAGCCCTGTACCACTACAGTGTCTAAGTCCATTCTTAGACATTGTAAGTGCAGTAATGCCATAAAAAGTATATGGTCTGGGAGTTCGTCATTATGCACCCCCCAGCTCAATAATGGCTTTACTGAAAACTGGGAAGTTTGGTATCAAACTTCTCAGCACATTACACCCACACTGTACCAGTATGGGATTTAATGAAAAATGCTCTCAGAGGTTATCTTAGAAAAGCCCCCTGAAAAATGACCTAAAAGTATTGTCCTGGCTGTGTGGCTGCTCGCCGGCTGCTACCACCAGACAGGTTTCTGGACTCCTGGGTCAAAAGCCTACTGCTCTCGGGGTACTGAAACAAAGCACATCCTGGGAGGAGGTGCCAAGCCTCCTGCCTCAGGAACAGCAGGGTCCATGAAGGGAAAGCTACAAAGGTTTGCCACCTTTGTGAGCTACCTCAGCCATTTGCTGCTCCTAGCAACTGGCCGCCACTGGTTCTGACCCCCACTTTGGGCGAGAGAATCGGTGGGAAAACCAAGTTAGGAGGAGAGGTGTGCACAACTTTGCCAACCCCACCCCTCAGGTAGTGGAGGCAAGGTGAAGCACAACTCTCAGTCCCCACCATCTAGCAAATGGGGGGACCCAGCCAACCAGAGTGAGGCTTATGGCCCTTCCCACTGAAGGGTGGCATAATAGGGGATGTAGCCACCCCAAGGAAGGGACCCATTGGTTTTGACCTGTACCCACCTGTAACGCCCCTAAATTTGGTATTTAGGGGTCAACCCTAAACCTTGCCTCCTCAGACAAGAGCCAACCAGAAGAAACAAGAAGGACACCCACTGACTTGGCCCCAGGCCTACTGGCCTGTCCCGACATCGAACTCCTCCAGCAAAACATTGGTGTGTCCTGCAGCCTGCAGCTTCAAGAACCCGGAGGACCTGCCCTCCAATCCAAAGACTTTGTCTCCCGTGAGCACCATACTTGCTCAAGAGCTGACTCTGACTCAGCACCCAGTGCCTTGAGTCCGAACCTGAGTGGCCCAACAACCTAAGGAGGTCCCCCTGGGGATCTGAGGCTGAATTACAGTGACCCCTGATGCCCCACAAGCTTCTAACCTGAGCCTGCAGCCATTATCTGGGAGGTCCCCCCAAACGCGTCTGAAGTCGACACCCGACGACTCTGACTGAAGCAGACCAACGACCACCATACCAATTCTGTCTGTGAGCACTTGCAGTTACCCAGCTTCAACTTCCAAATACCCCATTCGCTTACCCGTTCGCTGATCACCTTCCAGGAGTCCCCAACCGAATCTGCCACTTGGACCAAGATCAAAGGACTTAACCACATCCTACGCCCGGCAGCGGCCTCTGTGTCGCTGGCGGTGTAATTCTTGTGTTGGCCATTGGGCCCTTCAGTGCTATCCTCGATACCAGGAGCTTTCTGTGTTCCATCAAACAGGTGGCCTGCTCATCCTAAGTCTGCAAATTAAGACCTTGCTTAGCCCTTTGGCTAACCTGTGGTCCCTGCACTCTGCAGCTGGCTGCATCTGTGCAGACCTAGATTTTATATTCAAACATATAGCACAGCAAAAGTGTGATCTAAACAATGTGCTTGCCTTTTCATTTTTAAAGGGCTTTCATTAACCAATCAAACTGTGTTTTGTTATCAAAGTTTCGTGGAGATTCATCAATTAGTGCAAAGTTAATACAAATCAAAATTCCAAGGTATTCCTATTTTTCGGAATCCTATCTATGAGTATACTCAAGAAGACCTCATCGCCCTACCAGCAGTGTACCAGAAGCCGTGTTTGCAGAGTGGTGTAAAAAGGGGCATATCCTCGGAACACCTCTCTGCAATGTAGCTCTGTGGCGCTTAATGGAGGTACCTGGTGGGCTAGTTGGTCCCCCAGGGACCCTCAGGATTGCAAGGCAATTAATCCGCCAACTTAAAACACGCCAGTGGGCGCGTTTGCACAGTGGTGCAGGGAGGGGGCGGTGCCAGATGTCACAAGTGTGCAAACGCGTCCCTCCAGTAAGTGCCACAGAGCTGCATTGCAGAGAAGTGGTCAGAGGCCACGCCCCTTTTTAGGCCTCTCTGCAAAGCAATTCTGTGGCGCTTACTGGAGATACCTGGTGGGCTAGTTGTCCCCCAAGGTGTTCTGACCGACTTTTTCGGCCCTTCCTTGAGGGAAGGTGATTGGAGGTGACTTCAGCCTACTATCATTCTAATGGAGGGATTAGAACCGTAAATAGAGCCTATTCACAAGGCGTGTTGATATAATTCCGTACCCTTTTCCTTAGATCAGGCTTATGAACTTACGTTAGGGGATAGATTCATTAGTATTAGTGATAATCCGTCCTTTTGTAAGGGTGTTAGTATACCTTTCATGGAGTTATGCTTATTTCGGGCCTTGTAGGCCTCAAACGGGAGAGACTCCATCTTTCTTTCTGCCTTGGTAGGTTGACATGCTTCTAGGTCAAATATAATGTTTTAGTTACGAGGCGTTGTTCGCTTGGAGAGAACTGGCTCAGGCTGGCCCTTATCGAAAGACTGTATTTTTCTCCATTCCAGAGACACAACATCAGGCCGGCCGGCTGGGAACGTGTCCTTGGTACGGGGAGGTACAAGAATTTGGTGGGCGGCAGGTTACTGGCCGTAACTTTCCATGAAGGGACAAGCTTCCATATTAGTGAAAGCATGAAGCAGTGAGTCAGTCAGTCTGTAGGCGGCAGCTAGTCGTTAGCATCAATGCCATTAATTATTTCAAGGCAGGCAGTCACCATTTTGAAGTCCGAGAAAGATCGAGAAGCTGATACTCTCTGGGAAAGATTGAAGTTATTTTAGCTGGAGCAGCTGGCGAGCTTTGACATTGAGATCAGAGCATACAGAGTGAAGTAGCTAGTTGAGGGAATGAATACCAGAGTGGTAGAAACTGAGTTATAAGATCGAAGCCGAGAAGTGAAGATGGTCCGTGATTGAGAGGAGAGAGGAGTAGTGCAGAACAGCCAGGGAGAAAGCAGCTGATACGAGGAAGGTTCCAGTGACTTGGAGGAAGGCGAAGGAGACAGAGCATAGCGGTGCAGACGTGTATCCGTGACTGCAGAGGTGTGACCCTAAGACGAGCCAAGGCACAGACGAGAAGGGAACCTAGATGACTGCTGAGTCCAGACTTCATATTAATAAGGTGATGTCGACCCTTTCTTATTAGCGTGCACATTCTAATCTTTCATTTTCCTTTACAGGCTATATGTTATAGTATAGTGTTATATTGCTATTGTTGTTATGATAAATAAAGTACCCCAGTTCTTAGTGAACTGGCATGTGCCTCTTATTCTTGCATAATAAAGGTAACCTGTTCTTCTAGTCAGGTACTGTTTCGCGAACGGACGCAACCCCCGATCAGGTAAGTAGTAACTGAATAATGAGGGAGAGAGGAGCCCTTGAAATGGAGAATAAGTCGTACATCATATAATTTGGCCATCATCGTGTGATCTATAATATTGTAGTATTGTACCTCTAGTAAATAGCGAGAGATTCCCCAAAATGAGGAGCTAACGGTATCCATAGGAAAGTGATTGTCGTCGGGAGGTGACGATAATGAGAGCATCAGGGGACACACTGATGTATATACCCAAAAGATTGTGGCTTGTATGGAGATAAAAGAGAGTACCAGGGGGGATACTGGTATTTATACCCACAAGATTGTGGCTTGAGCGAGCACTGGTTGCGGCCAATGTGTAATGGTACATAATCAGAACTGCCTTAGGGTAGAATAGTCTGGGCCTGAGTCGCCATGAGACTATATGGTAAGAGTGTGGTATTGTAGAAAACTTAGGCATGTATATTGCTAATTCCCCATCCTTGGGTAGGAGACATAGATACCTGTTGTAAATAGGTCCTAAGGAGGGAGATGATTATGTTCCGGCTGGGTTGGTGGTGCTCTGGTGAGCTGATTCTATCTGGTCCGAGAATCCGTCGTTACACAAGGACACTCAGGTTTCAAGGTAACTCAATCCCCCACCTTAAAATGTGCCACAAGGCACCTTTGCACACTTGTCACATCAGGCCTTATCCCCTTCCATCACCACTGTGCAAATGCGCCCTGTGGCGCGTTTTAAGTTGGGGGACTAGGTCCCCTTGAATCCTGAGGGTCCCGGGGGCCAACCAGCCCACCAGGTGCCTCTAGTAAGCACCACATAGATGAGTTGCAAAGAGGTGTAAAAGGGGCATGGCCTCAGACCACCTATCTGCAACGCAGCCCTGTGGTGCTTACTGGAGGTACCTGGTCGCCTAGTTGCCCCCCAGGGACCCTCAGGATTCAAGCAGACTTAATCTCCTAATGTAAAGCACGTCAAGGGGCGCGATTGCACACTTGTCACATCAGGCCTCGCCCCCTTTCTGCACTTCTGTGCAAACGTACCCCCTGGTGCGTTTTACGTTGGGGGATTAAGTCTCCTTGAATCCTGAGGGTTCCTGGTGCCCAATTAGCCCACCAGGTACCTCCAGTTAGCTCCACTGAGCTGTGTGCAGAGAGGTGTAAAAAGGGGCATGGCCTTGGACCAGCTCTCTGTAATGCAGCCCTGTGGCACTTACTGGAGGTACCTGGTGGGCTAGATATCCCCCAGGGACTCTCAGTATTCTAGGGGAACTAATTCCCCACTGTAAAATGCACCACAGGCACGTTTGCACAGTGGTGCAGGGAGGGGGCGGTGCCTCTGACAATTTTCCAGTTCCTTTACTTTGCTTTTTTTAAAAAAAAATTGGGAGGAGGGCTGCGTAGCCCCCCCTTTCCTGGGCCACTTTGGGCCCCTGGGACCCCATCCCCGGGCCTTGCAGCCTGGTTTTATTTCAAATTATGCAGAGGGGGACAGCGTGGTCCCCTTCCAAAGGCCAATAATGGCCCCGGGGACCCCAACCCCCGGGGCCTAGCCATCCTTCTTATTTTTATTTTTCAGAGGGGGGCCACGTGGACCACCTCCTCGGGCCAATTATGGCCCCGGGGACCCCCATTCCTCTGGGCCGTCCTGCATTTAAAAAAAAAATTCTTAGGGAGGGTAACACTTCTGCCACCGGGGACCCAATCTCCTAGGGCCTGGCCTCTCCATTGGGGATCGAGGGGGGGACCCCAATTCCCCCAAGGTCCCGCCGGCTCCCTGCCTCCTGCGGGAGCCAGCATTGCTTTTTCACAAGGGGAGCTGCTAGCATGCAGCTCCCCATGTTGAAAAGCAATCTGGTTTGGATTTTGGAATCAAAGAGCAGGAAACCTGCTCTCCCTTCCAAAATCCAAACCAGTGTTGGCTATGACAGGGCGGGAGCCACACGGCTCCCGCCCTGCCATAGCAAACAGCAGAGTCCCGCGGGTGTGCACTCCAGGAACTTGCCCTGGGGGGTGGCGGTACCCAAGGCAATCGAGGGCTCCAGGAGGGGGACTGTGCGCCCTCCTTCCCAACGTGTTTGAAGCCCCGGTGAGGTGGTGGGCCCCGGGGCTTGGGGGTCTGTAATGGACCCCCAAATTTAAATATACAGTGCCCCAGGAGGTGGTGGTCCCTCCCCACACATTTGTTTATTTTGTTTTTTAAACTGATCCCCGGGGAGTTGAGGGTCCCTGGGCTTGCGAGGGAGCCCCAGGGAGGTGGTGGTCCCCGGGGTGTGTGTGGGGGATCGAGCCCCCCACACTTAGAAACAGATAAAATTAAGAGCTACAGAGAGGCGGTGGTCCCCGGGGCTGCGGGGGGGGGCTGCGTAGCCCCCGCAACTCATAAATGAAGCCCCAGGGAGGTGATGGTCCCCGGGGCATTGCGGGGGTGATTGGGACCCCTCACACATTTTTTTCAGTGCCCCCGGGGGCTTAAATACAACAAAGTGACGGAGCCTGTGCTTCATTTTTTTAAATTTTCTCAGCCGGATTTGCGAACCCGGTACGAATTCATCCAATTTTTGAAAAAATGCTTTTTCAGGCCCTGGTGGTCCTTGTGGGACCCCCTGAGCAGACCTAGGGGGTCAGGGTGTTTCTACCCTGCCCCCTTTTCTTGTTTCTTGACTGTGTTTCACAGTTTTCTTGTGACTCGGTTCTACCGAGTCACAAGATGGCTGCCAACACTTCCTGGTTTGGAGTGTTGGCAGCCATTTAGAATGAAGCTCGTGGTCGGGAGGGTTCCTGAACTTACCACTGCCCCAGATATTGAAACATTTTCTTTTTCTAATATCTCAGGAACTACCAAACGGATTTACACCATTTAACAAAAAGGACTCTTTCTGAACCAAGAGCTACCTTTTTGCCAAATTTGGTGTAATTCCGTTCAGCAGTTCGGCCTGTACCTTTTTGTAAAGTTTCCTGTAAAAAATAACATGGGGAAAGTGCAATTTGGGACCCCTCCTTTTTTCAGCCCCCGCTTGATGAATCACCCCAAAACTTTCAAGACAGGAGCTGACCGGAGCGGGTCAGTAGTTTTGAGAATTTCACAAAGATTCGTCAACCGCACCAAAGTTATATATATATATATATCATCAGTGATGGTGATCCCAAGTAACTATAACTCGTGCCCTAAGATAACTATAACTTGCATCCCCGCCATGCACATTTTTCTCCTCAGTAATTGTATTGCAAATGCTGCAGTGATATCATCAATGATTTCATGGAAGATGCCAAGAGTGATGCAATATGTAGGGTAATTAGCAGTGCATGGCAAGGGCAGGAGTTATAGTTACCTGAGGGCAAGAGTCACAGTTACCTGAGATAACTGCAACTGGGGAATTTCTGTGGCTTTTAGAGCCTAAAATGATACATTATGGCTGGAATTTCACCTAACTATAATGTTTCTTTAACCTTTGATTTTTTTCAAGTGAATTTCAAGTTTTTTTTAAAGGTGAAGTAATATTAAATAACTATATGTAAATCCAACCTGCAGCCAACCCCCATAAAGCAGCCAACCCCACACTGCGGAGGTTCTTTGGTCGTGCACGGTGGGGGTTTGGCCACTGCCAACCTCCCTGCATGTAGCCAACCCCACACTGCGCACTGCCTTTGACCGTGCACAGTGGGGGTTGGCCTGCATCCAGGCCTTTTGGCCGACCCCACAAAGGCATTCAACCACACACTGCACACAGCCTTTGGCTGTACGTGGCAGGGGGTTCGTCACATGGCCTGGCTCTGTGGGCCCCCATCCCCCAGGGCTTTTTTGGGCCCCATCCCCAAGCCATTATAGGTGCTGGGGAGCCTTCCCTTGGGGCCACAACTTACAAAAAAGGAAGGGGGCAGGAGGCCCTACTCTCTGAGTCTCTTTAGGCCCTGGAAACCCCATTCCCCAGGGCCTTTTCTTTTCTAATTATAGGGGGGTGGGCCATGTAGCCCCCTCCCTGAGCCTTTTTAGGCCCTGTGGACCCCATCTCCCAAGGTGTTTTCTTTTTTATTTAAAAGAGAGGGAGCCATGTGCCTCCCTTCCTTGATTCTTGTTAGACCCGGAGGACCCCATCCCACAGGGCCCTTCTTTAAAATGAAAGGGAGGAAGGGCATTTTCTACTCCGGGGACCTCATCCTCTGGGCCCATATCAATAAAGGTGGGTGCCCTGGTGTCCACCCAGGGCACCTACCATACATTCATTGGAGTCAGCGGGAAGAACCCCAGGTGCAGGCAGAGAAACTGCTGTGTCCCTGGGTGGGGTCACTGGGACACAGCATGTGAGCCGGCCACATGCGATAGGGTCCCCTGAGGCCATTAATGTCTCAGGGAGGGGGCTTTGTGGCCCCTCTCCCACCGATGTGGTCGCCAGGGCCTAGTGAGGATGATTGAGGGCTGCTGCATGGCCTCCCTCCCCATAAAAACACATCAGACCCTGAGGATGTGGTCCCCGGGTCTGCAAGCAGGGCCTGACTGGCCCTAGCGGGCACTGGGAAATACCCTGGTGCGCCGCACGGGTGGGGGCCGGTTTTGGGCCACTGGGGGCCATTTTTTTACAGGGCCCTGTAACAAAATCAGCCATAAACCGGGCCTGGCAAAGAGCTCAGAGGCACCACCAACCCCGGGGTGGAGGGGGGACGGGGCGGCCGAGCACTTTGCCAGGGCCGGTTTTGGTTCCCAGTCCTGTCCTGCCTGCAAGCGGCTCAGAGAGGGTGGCCGCCCACCCCTCTCCCCCCAAAAACAAACATTGTTCCCTGGGAGATGGGGTCCCTGAGGCAGAAAACGGAATTGGGAGTGGAGCTGCATGCCCTTCTCCCCCTCAATAAGATATCAGAGTCTGGGGATTGGGTTCCCTGGGCAAAAATCATCCTGGGGAGGGGGGAAACGCACATCTCCTCCCCAAAAAATAAAAACCATCATCTCCCTGAGCCATGGTCCTTTTTTTTACTTTTTTTAAAAATTTGGGACTGAGTCCCAAGTACTAAGATGGCTGCCACCACTTCCTGGTGGAGGTTGTGGTAGCCAATCAGATCTCAGCTTGAGATCGATTGAGATCCGTGGAGGCACTGTGTCACTGTATATGCAACTTTTTTGAGAGTCAATTGCTTAAATTCCATTGAACAGATATACATTAAAAAAAAACACTCTTTCTGGACCAAGATTTAGCCTTCAGCCAAATGTGGTGTGAATCAGTTTAGTGGTTTAGGCAGTAGATGTGTGTAAAGTACCTATGGAAAAAATTAATGAAGAAAACACATTTTGGGAGTACCACTTTTTTTTCAGCTCATGCTTGACCGATCACCCCAAAACATTCTATAGGCCAACTAGTCAAAAAACACTTTTTTGTAAAGTTTCATGGAGATTTATCAAATGGCTCAAAAGTTATTAGCATCACAAAAATGCATTTCCTATGAAAGCACCATCCTAACTATAACTACTCAGTGGGGACTGCCACTGGGTGAAATATATATTCCCCATATTTTTCACAAAAAAAACAAAGGTTACAGGGACATTATAGTTAGGCTCAGATTTTGCTTGTACAAACCCATAGAAATTCAGCAGTTATAGTTACTTGAACTAATTATAGCTTATGCCCCTGCAATGCACTACTTTTGACCTCACAAAATACATTGCTTAATGACATGGTCAGTGACAGCACTCATGACATCTCAAATGACATCATTGATAACATCACTAATGACATCATCCAGCGAGTGTAAGTTTTTTCTGAGAATTTATAGTTTTAAACATATATACTAAGCTTCTACAAAAGTTTAATTAGTATACGAGGGGGTACTGCTAATGAGTGATACTACGTTTTAACATATAATATGTGGGTGACTGTGTATCCATGTGGGGCTATAGTGGTGTGTGAGTGGATGTATGTGTGTATAAGTTGGTGTGTGAGTTGGTGTGTGGGTGAGTGAGTGGCTGTGTGAGTGGCTGTATTAGAGAGTGAGTGGGTATATCAGTGGTTGTGTGGGTATATGAGTGATTGCATGGGTAGGTGAGTGGGTGTCTGAATGGTTGTATGAGTGAATGACTGTGTATGTATGCTGTATGGGTGAGTGAGTAGCTCTTTGAGTAGGAGTTTGGTTAAGAGGTTTGGTGTGTGAGTGGCTGTATTGGAAAGTATGTCTATCTAATTGCTGTATGGGTGAGTAAACTGATGTGCATGTACTTGCATGGATGTGTGAATGGATATGTAAGTGGCTTTGTGAGTGAGTGTGTGAGAAGCTGTATAGGTGAATACGTGGGTATGCTGTAGCCATATGGGTGTGTGGCTGTGTATGTTGCTGTATGGGTGAGTGACTGGTTGTATGAGTGGCTAAATCAGTGAGTGGGTATATGAGTGGCTCTAAGGATGAGTAAGTGAATGTATGAATACTTGTATGGGTCCGTGAATGGGTATGTGAGTGGTTGTGTGGGTGTCTGATTGGGATTACAAGAGGTGGAATGGGTGTGAGTGAATCTGTGGATGATATCATCAGTGATGTCATTTGAGATGTCATCAGTGATGTCACTGACCATGACATGAGTGATGTAATATGTGAGGTCATAAGCAGTGCATTGCAGGGGTATAAGTTATAGTAAGCTCAGGTAACTATGACTGCTGAATTTCTATGGCTCTGAGCCCAACTACAAATTTCCTGTAACCTTTGGTTCTTTCAGTAAATTGTTTTTTGTTTTTTTTGTTTCTATTTTCTAACTATAATGTCCCCGTAAAGTTTTTTTTGTTTCTATTTTCTAACTATAATGTCCCTGTAAAGTCTCCTAAGTGGATTTCTATGATTTTCTTTAACTAGTAGTTGTGTTTGCAGAGTGGTGGAGAAAGGGGTGGGCCTCGGCCAGCTCTCAGCAATTGCGCTGTGTGGGACTTACTGGAGGTACTAATAGGGGTTCTTGGCCCCTGAGGACCCTCAGCATACAAGGAGACTTCATATCCCAATCAGTAGTACACCAGGAAGCACATTTGCAGAGTGATGGTGAAAAGTGGCGGGGTCCCTGACCAGCTCTCAGCAATCCAGCTCTGTGGGACTTACTGGAGGTATCAGGAGGGGTTCAAGGCCCCCAAGGACCCTCAGCAGGCAAGGGGACATCATCCACCAGCTAGTTGTGCACCAGAGGGTCCCTTTGCTGACTGGTTGATAAAGGGGGCAGGGCCTCAGCAACTTGCCCTGGGGCTGTCCTGTTTTAAATTGATTTTATTGGGTAAAGGGGGCCGTGCTGCTCCCCTCCCTGGGCCGATTTCAGCCCTGGGGACCCCATCTGCCAGGGCCCAGTATTTTTGTAATAGGGAAGGAGGGCCATGCGGACCGCCTCCCCGGGCCGATTTCGGTCTCAGGGACCTCATCCCCTGGGGCCTGGCCATCTTTGTGTGGGTGTCCCCAGGGTAGTCATTCTACCCTGGGACAGTGGGGCGGGGGAGCCTCAATGCCCCCATGGTCTCTGTCTTTCCCTACCTACTGTGGGAGCCGGCATTGATTTCAGACATACAGGACCTGCATGTTGCTTCTGAACATGCAGCTTCCTGTGTCTTGAAGCAATTGTGCTCTGCTTCCAGCAAGCAAGAGAATTTTGTCAGCTCTCACTTGCTGTAAGTAGAGTGTTTGCTGTGGCTTGGGGAGAGTGGTGAAGCTCTCTCCCAACACAGCAAATAGCTATGTCCCAGGGGTGGGCACCTGGGACATAACAGAAGCCGGATTTGGGGGGTGGTAGTCCCCAAGGACATCTTTGGTTCCAGGAGGGGGGCCACATGCCCCCCCTTCCTTTCTTGTTTGTAAGGTCTACCTCGGGGAGGTGGCAGTCACCCGGGCCGAGAATGGGCCAGGACAGGGCCGCGTGACCCCATCCGATTTAAAAAAAGAAGTTGGCTCCGGGGAGGTATTGGTCCTCACGGCACGGGGTGGTCCATGAAGCCCTCCCGATTTATATTACAGTAGCCCTAGGAGGCGGCAGTCCCCGGGGCTCCTGTGTGACTTCTACTGAAATTTGGTTTCTTTATAAATGTTATTTTGCCCTGGCAGGGTCCTTCTAGAGGCCCAGGGGGTCAGGGTAATCCTACCGAGACCCCTTCTCTTTTCTAAAATATTTTGTCTTGGGACTCAGGCAAAGCTGAGTCCCAAGATGGCTGCCAAAACCTCCTAGTTTGAGGTGTTGGGAGCAATCAGATTTGAGCACTGGGACTGTGGGTTCCTTGGAGGAACCACGTCCCTATATATACAATGGCAGATTTTCAATAAAAGTTCCAAAAGTACTGAACAGATTTACACCATATTACAAAAAGGCACTTCCCTGGAACAATATCTACCTTTCTGCCAAATTTGGTGTAATTCCATTCAGCTGTTCAGGCTGTAGCCGTGTCTAAAGTTCTTACGGGAATTAACATTGGTAAAATATGTCTTGGGACCCTTATTTTTTATCGGCCCCCACTTGACAGATCACCACAAACTTTCAAGACAGCAGCTGAAGCGAGCATCATATTCGTTTTGATCCCGGGGAAGGCGCCAGGCCTTGACAGGATACCTGGTGATTTATTGAGTTTGATCCCGGGGAAGGCGCCAGGCCTTGACAGGATACCTGGTGATTTATTCAGGTCCGAGCCAAGGGTCTGGACGCCATATATATGCACCTTTTTCAATGCCATTATGCAGGGCTTGGCCATTCCATCGACTTGGCTGGGTGCCGAAATTATACCCATTTACAAAAAGGCTTCCCCTCTGGACCCGGCCAACTACCGCCCCATTAGCTTGATTGATGTCCTCCAGAAGCTCTTCGCCCGAGTCCTCCTTTCCAGGTTGCAGTGGTGGATGGACGACCACCACATCCTAACCTCCCTGCAGGCAGGTTTTCGGGCGGGGGTCTCAACGATTGATCAGCTGTTTAGGCTCCAGCTGGTCTTCTGGAGGACTGTCACTATTGGGGAGGGCAGCCTGTTCCTGATTTTTGTGGACCTCCGGTTTGCGTTTGACCTGGTTCAGAGGGACAAGCTATGGATTGTTCTTAAGGAGATGGGGGTCCCAGTTTATCTGTGTGACCTTTTTAAGCGCCTGCACCAGGGTACATACGCCAGGGTTAGGTACGGGAGGGGAGGTGAGCTGTCTACCCTGTTTTCTGTTGAAAGGGGTGTGAGGCAGGGGTGTGTTTTAGCCCCCACCCTATTTTCCCTCTTCATTAATGGTTTGATTGCTTTTTTGTTGGGTGCTAAAGATCTCGACTCCCCGAGCCTAGCTGGTCGGAGAATACTGGCTCTGATGTTTGCCGACTATACCCTCCTACTGTCTAAATCAGTGGGGGGTATCCAGCGAACTCTAGATGCTTTTTCTGGGTTTTGCAAGTTGAGGAATTTAGAAATCAACCTTACCAAAACCAAGTATATGGTTTTTAATATGAAATACCCTAATTGTCCCCACCCGCACCTGGGGGGCAAGCCCCTGGATCAGGTGTCTCCCTTTGAGTATTTAGGGGCCACTATAAATGACAGAATGGACTGGGCCCACATATTACTAAAGCCAATCTGAAGCTCACACAATCCACTGGTGGCATCTTAAAAGTTTTTATTGAATGATCTCTTAAATTGGTGGGACCCCCTGTTGAAATCTATAAAGTCCAGGCGAGAGCCGGTGCGCTATATGGTGCGGACATATGGGGGCATGTTAATGTTGCGCCCCTTATTCATACCGAGAACAGCTTTCTGAGGCGCCTTTTAAGACTCCCCCAGAGTACTCCCCTTATTCCACTTAGGCTAGATCTGGGGTTGGCCCCTTTACAGGACGTCATTTCGAACCGTCCGCTGCTATATTGGAGATGCCTCTGGGCCACCCCGGAACTAGAGAGTTATAGGGAAGATTTACGGGACTTGTTGGATAGTATGGGAGCTGAGAAAATTCCCTGGCTTAATTACGTCCGGAAGCTTTCTCAGGCCATAGGTAGGGGAGATCTTTGGTCCTCACCCGAGGAGTCCAGTGCCTTGCTTCCTAGGAAAAATCTGAATGCGGCACTGAGAGAGTACGGTTTATCCCTTTTAATATCCAACTCTTCCTCGGGTAGGTTAACCAAAACCTTCCTAGAAATCAAGGCCCATCCTAAATTCGAGAGCTGGCTGGACGACATAAAGCCTCCTTTAGCCAGGAAATTATATGTCCAGTTCAGGCATGGTTCACTTTCCCCACGGGACATAACAGACAAATGGCTAAAACCCGCATCCCCGATGTCTGGCATCTGCCCTTGGTGTTTGGGAGGGAAGGAGACAGCCCAGCACGTTTTACTCTTCTGCCCCTCGTACCATCGGCCGAGAGCCAGATGGATAGTACTACTCTGTCGGTCTAGGGGAATCAGGGATTACAGGGAGGTGTTGAGAATCCTTAAGACCGACACTGAATTTCTGACTGTACTTGCTGCATCCAAATTTCTTTTATCTATGTGGATTATAAGGTGTGCTATTTTAAAACAGGCATCCCCACCAACCCTGCCCTAATTGGGCTTGTCGAACGGTAACTCTGTAGACTTGAGATGCTTAGATTTTCCTACCTTCTAACTAAGGGGTCGATTAGGATCGCGGACAGAAACGTGTTCCGTCCGCCGAGGAAGGTGGCAAGATACTCCGGACCTGTCCGCGGAGAAACCGCAATAGCGATTAGGATCAAATCTGATAGAAACGCCGATCGCGGTGGACGGAGCACAACAATCTCCGTCCGCGGCGGTCGAAGCACACCTGAGGCCGCGGCAGGCGGACGGAACCAAAATAACACCGACCGCCGCGTACGCACATGACCAGGAGAACAACAACCTCCCCCGCGATACCTGCGTAGTGTCCGTGTCCGCAATTAGGATAACTCCGCAAGTACCCCGGTAGCCACCGCGATCCACGTCCGCGGTGGTACCAATGCTACGAGAAACCGTGCACCACAGCGGAAGTCCAACATCCCTACAGTCAAACCAATGCCATACATTGCGACTGAATTCATCACCAAACACAGGAAAATGAACGAACACCCACCTGACACATCTAAACCAAACACAAGACACAATGACCCACCCCCAAGAACCGCATAAACCACACCTGCCAACACACCCACCTATCACCTGACTGCCAATCAACATTCACACCTGGCCAACACACAGACTATAAATTAACTCCCACCCACTCCAGAAATCCTCTGCATCACAGCATAGCTGCTAGCAGGAGACACCACTTAGCCAACAGCATAAAACAGACATCATACACATAACCCACACCCAAACACACCCTGTACACAAAGACCCACCACACCATCCCCAAACACCACACACCAGCACCTCCTACTTCACACAAACACACACCCCGAGCACCATGGCACCCAAGAAAAACCCGAAATTCACAGACACCGAGCTAAGGGTTATGGTCGATGAGATCATTCGTGTCGAACCCCACATATTTGGGGGCCTAGTGCAGCAGACTAGCATAGCTAGGAAGAACAGCCTGTGGGACCGGATCGTAACCAGGGTCAATGCCTCCGGGACCGTCCCGAGGACGAAGCAGGAAATACAGAGGCGGTGGCACGATCTCAAGACCCGGGTGAAATCCATCAGAGCCAAGAACTTTCTCCGGGCCAACCATACAGGCGGTGGAACCCCCCCGGAGCCCCTACCATACACCGAGTGGGAGGAGAAGGTGCTGACCATCCTGCACCCTGAGACCCTTGATGGACTTGATGATGGAGAAGAGGCTGGTAAGTACCAACCAAGCACCAAAAACACAACAACACGGTGTGCCTCACACAACTCTGATGGTGGGTGGGGTGGGGTGGGGTGTGTGAGGGGACGGAAGTACAACTCCCAACAGGCCCCCATGTCCATAGAGAGGGTGGTGGTGGTGGGTGGGGTGTGTGAGGGGATGGAAGTACAACTCCCAACAGGCCCCCATGTCCATAGAGAGGGTGGTGGGGTGGGGTGTGTGAGGGGACGGAAGTACAACTCCCAACAGGCCCCCATGTCCATAGAGAGGGTGGTGGGGTGGGGTGGGGTGGGGTGGGGTGTCAGAGGGGACGGAACTACAACTCCCAACAGGCCACCATGTCCATAGAGAGGGTGGTGGTGGTGGGTGGGGTGTGTGAGGGGACGGAAGTACAACTCCCAACAGGCCCCCATGTCCATAGAGAGGGTGGTGGGGTGGGGTGGGGTGTGTGAGGGGACGGAAGTACAACTCCCAACAGGCCCCCATGTCCATAGAGAGGGTGGTGGTGGTGGGTGGGGTGTGTGATGGGACGGAAGTACAACTCCCAACAGGCCCCCATGTCCATAGAGAGGGTGGTGGTGGTGGGTGGGTTGGGTGTGTGCCAGTGCCGACTGAATGTCAAATAAAAATAAATGTACACATAATGGCCACATGACTCATCCTCACATTTTTGTTTTGCAGGGGATCCTAATCTGACAGCTGCAATAAACACCAGGCCTCCAGCCTCACCACAGTCAGAAGTGTCAGGGGACGATTGGCAAGCCACCTCGGGGGCTGAGGATGGTGCCGGCTCAAGCAGCCAGCCAGGGACATCTGGCTCCCAGGTCACACCTGCACCACCAACAACTACTACGGCCTCTGGCATAACCACAACACCGGCTACTGTGACCTGCACAGCTACCTCCAGTACAACCTCCACCACCACAACTACCACCACTTCAGCCCCTGCCACCCTGCCCAACCCACCGCCCAACGCTGGGCCAGCGCCATCCCAGCCACACAGGCAGAGTGTGAGGCAAACCACAAATGCAAGGCCAGAACCTGCAGGCAGGAGCACTGCACAAAGAAGGCATGAGGAAACAACTACACCCGATGCCGTGCAACAGTGTCTAGAAGCACTAGCCAGGGTTGAGGCAAACTATCTACGTGGCCAGGCACAGACAGAGCAAGCCCACCAGGACTTTGTTGACAACACAGCGATGTTGGGGGCCATCGAGAGGCGGCTTGGCCAACTCGACATTTTTAGCACGAGGATATCCGCCAACACCACCCTCCCCACAACCCCTCAAACAATGCCACCGCCACCAACAACGCCACCGCCACTGCCACCTGCGCCCCTGGCGGCGGATGTGGTACCTGATCAGCCAGCGCCCCCAGCTGACTCCGTCCCGACACAAAGACGGAGGGGCCGTCCGAGGCTGGAAGTGGGCGAGAGCAGTGTCGGAGCTCCTGCCACACGCTCCAAGAGGAGCCGACAATGACTCTTTTGGGTACCTGAGCCTGCCATTCACCCTGCCAACTATCCGGTCCCACCTGGCACAGGCTTGCTGCACTAGGCAGACACCACCCTATGTGGGGTCTGCACGGACATCTCATCTGCCATAACCCTTGACTCTCACTCCCCCACCCCTTCACTCATTTGTAAATATGCACCTACACCTATGCACAATCTGTAAATAAATAACACTTACTCACTCAATGATGTGTTGCCTCCATGTTTATTCACAAAAAAATGCATCAGAAACAGACGTAACCAGGTTCAGGGATCCAACTGGTACAGAATCATGCTGCAATGGAGTTACCTAGGGAAACATAGAAAACGCAAACACACGTTAGGAAACACCATCACACTCATCCCAACGCACTGCAGTGCAACTTTCTACAAACCACACACATCACTACAGGAATGGATGAGACTACACACATCATGGAGAAGTGCATGTCCTCATAAATGAAGAGACACACACACATGCATACATCACATAACAAAACACATAGATGATGCACAACACAATGACACAAGAGCAGCAAACCTACACAGGGCATACACAAGCAGCACAAGAGGGGCACACTCACAATCAAGGGAAGTAGCGTTCAATGAGCTGGCGCCTCTGGTCCACACCTTCCTCCTCACCACTATCCTCATCAGTCGACATGGGTGGGTCGGGAGGTCGAGGAAATTGCTGTTCATCTGGGTCCAAGATCAGTTCAATGTTATTGCGCACAGCCAGGTTGTGGAGCATGCAGCAGGCAATCACAATCTTGCATACTTTGCCTGGTGCGTAAGGCAGGGCTCCTCCAATCTTATCCAGGCACCGAAACCTAGACTTAAGCAGGCCAAATGTTCGTTCCACCACTCGACGTGTCCTACCATGGGCATCATTGTATTGCATTTCTCCCGCTGTAGTGGGATTGCGTATTGGACTTAGAACCCAGGCCTGTTTGGGTAAGCCGAGTCGCCTGTGTTTGTGGAAATGAGAGAGAGAGAGAAACATCACTACCTGAACATGTGGGCACACCAAGCCACACAGATATCACTCCTGTCACCACAGCATACTCACCAACAAGCCAGGCTTGTGCCGGACGCAGATTTACCATCAGTTGGGGGACAATGCTGCTCCGCATGATGTGGGCGTCATGTGCAGAGCCAGGAAATCTTGCACACACATGTGAGATTATGTTGTCGGCCTGGCACACCACCTGCACGTTTAGGGAGTGGAAGTGCTTCCGATTCCTAAACACCTGCTCACGTGCCCGTGGTGGAATGATTGCAAAATGCGTGCCATCAATGGAACCCACAACGTGTGGTATGCGACCCAGTGCATAGAAGTCTGCTTTGACCGCTGCCAACTCTGCCGCCTGTGGAAAATGTATGTAGTCATTCTTGTACAGCATCATGGCTGTCAGTACATCCCGAAGTACCGTGCTGAACATGGCCTGTGACATTCCCCCGGCATGTCCAACAGTGTACTGAAATGTGCCTGTTGCAAAAAAATGGAGTGCCGCCATCACCTTTTGGGTGGGTGAAATGGAGCCTGGATAGGTTCTTCACGGCTGCAGGTGAGGAGACAATTGGTTCACAAGCTCCAGCAATCGACGTCGATCAAGCCTGAATTTCCTGATCACCTCCACGTCCACCATATCCTCAAGCACAGTGCATGGGCGATGGACATTTAGAGCCCTCCTGTGTGGGAGAAAATGGAATGGAAGTCAATTCACATACAACGCATGTCTGTGCAACTCACACACATGTCATCGCACTCTATCCAACATGTAATAGGCAGTGTTCGGTACACAGACAAAATATCGATTTTTAAATATCGATATACAAAAATATCGAAGTTTAAATATCGATGGGACAAAATATCGAAGGTAAGTAATATCGACAGTCTTAATATCGATATTAGTATGATATCAGTAATATAGAAGTTTTAAATATCGATGTCAATAATATCGAAATAAATAACTTCGATGTTACTAATATCAATTTTTAAATAAATTTAGTGTATATTATATTGTATTTATTATGTTTTATTATTTATTTTTAATGTAATTTAATTAAATATTGTCTTTTACTTCTGTAGCGGGTTGTGGGTTTATAGGGGAATCATTAATTAGTAGGAATTATTAATTAATTAATTGAGAAATAATTTGTAATTAATTTTAATTAATTGATTAATTGATAAATATGTTCTGTAGCGGGTTATGGGTTTATAGGGGAATAGGGTGGGAAGTAATTTAATAATAATTAATTAATTAATATATGTTTGTACATATTTTAATTAATAATTAATTGGTAATTAATTTATATTAATTAGTTAATTAATTAATATAATTTTGTACATATTTATAATTATTAATTAGTTGGTAATTAATAATATTAATTATTTAATTACATTAATTACAGTAATTTTTTTATATATAATTTTTTGTTATTCTTAATTAATTAATTGGGGGAAATAATATTAATTATTAAATTAAATTAATTACAGGTAATGTGCTAATATATTTACTTTATTGTTATTGTTAATTAATAATTAATTGGTAATTAAATAATATTAATTAATTTTGGGTAAAGGAGTATTTTTAGGGTTCAGGGTCAGTTTTCAGTTTTTGGGTAAAGGGGTATTTTTAGGGTTCAGGGTCAGTGTTCAGGTTTTGGGTAAAGGGGTATTTTTAGGGTTCTGGGTCAGTTTTCAGTTTTTGGGTAAAGGGGTATTTTTAGGGTTCAGGGTCAGTTTTCAGTTCATGGGTAAAGGGGTATTTTTAGGGTTCAGGGTCAGTTTTCAGTTTTTGGGTAAAGGGGTATTCTTAGGGTTCAGGGTCAGTTTTCAGTTTTTGGGTAAAGGGGTATTTTTAGGGTTCAGGGTCAGTTTTCAGTTTTTGGGTAAAGGGGTATTTTTAGGGATAAGGGTCAGTTTTCGGTTCATGGGTAAAGGGGTATTTTTAGGGTTCAGGGTCAGTTTTCAGTTTTTGGGTAAAGGGGTATTTTTAGGGTTCAGGGTCAGTTTTCAGTTTTTGGGTAAAGGGGTATTTTTAGGGTTCAGGGTCAGTTTTGGGTTTCTGGGGTACAGGGATATTTTCTAGGGTTCAGGGTCAGTTTTGGGTTTTTGGGGTACAGGCGTACAGGGTAAAAACAAAAAAAATTACATTAAATCAAATAAATAACATTAAAAAAAAATTACATTAAATTATTAAGTGTTTTATTTATTTTAAATGTATATGTATTAGTTTTAATTTTGTTTTAATATTTTTATTTAATATTTGTAAAATTATATCTATTTTAAAATTATTTTTACATTATTATTAATACATTTAAAAAAACGATATTTTTGATTCTGATATTTTTGTACTACGATATTATTTTTTCGATATTTTTTTACTTACCTTTATGAAGATAGGATTCCGATATTTTTGATGTCGATATTTTTGCTCCGATATTTTTGTATTTCGATATTCTGTCTGTCGATATTATGTCAGACATTCGCAGTGTTCAATTAGCATATGTGTGACATCTCTGATTGTCACAACAACATGGATTGACGTAGCAACAATGTGCACCCACTAGCTACATGATGTGATGCAACATGTGCAATGCACTTTGTCTCACCTCAACATTACTGCCAACAAGACATGTGACATGACCCAAATGTGTAGGCGCAACATGACATACACACATGCAAGTGCATGCACACAAACGAAAATATACACACACCATTACTTGATGCACCAATGGCAACACCAATAATGGTGACCAAACGGACATCACATGCATGGTGACCCAATAGGCAACACGCATGCACTGAACACAAGTGAACCCCCACCATAGTCAATATCACACATATACCAGTCACAGACAACTGAACCACAATGTGGCAATACATCCGGGATCTACTGTGTAGATGTGAGGTACGATAAACTTGTGTATGGAAATGACCGATGTCGACATGCACATGTGATGGACATTTGTGGCACACCGATGGCCATGGTATGGACACACATGGGATAGAGCATGAAGTGTGGAGTCACGCAATCACGCACACAACCGTCATCATGCAGCTGCAGACAATGAAACAAGGTGCATCGGCAGCTGACATGCAATCATTGACCCCGCCATGGCGGTGCACTGCTTCCACTGTTTACGTCTGGCCATACGCGGGCCGCGTTCAACATTCCCATTGTCTGCATGTGCACAGACCATCACGCTCACACACCGGCAAGTGCACGTGCTAGACACCGGGACGGATGCATCATTTGCAACAAAGTTGTAACAGTGGCGCCACCATGGCGGGGCACGTATTCGGCGGGGGAGGTGGAGGCCAAAACATCCATAAGCTGATGTCCATGCACTTGGCAGTTCATGACCCCCCTTACAGTGACATTGCATCAGCCAGCCTACACCGGCCGGCCCAGCCCAGCCCATGACCGCCGTGCCGGCCATGCCAACTACCGCCGTTTCAGGCCCCCTCCACTACCGCCGTGCCAGGCCCAGCCCCTGACCGCCGTGCCGGCCATGCCAAATACCGCCGTTTCAGGCCCCCTCCACTACCGCCGTGCCAGGCCCAGCCCCTGACCGCCGTGCCAGGCCCGCCAGGGCACGGCGGTAGTGGAGGGGGCCTGAAACGGCGGTAGTTGGCATTGCCGGCACGGCGGTCAGGGGCTGGGCCTGGCACGGCGGTAATGGAGGGGGCCTGAAACGGCTGTAGTTGGCATGGCTGGCACGGCGGTCAGGGGCTGGGCCTGGCACGGCGGTAGTGGAGGGGGCCTGAAACGGCGGTAGTTGGCATGGCCGGCATGGCGGTCAGGGGCTGGGCTGGGCCGGCCGGTGTAGGCTGGCTGATGCAATGTCACTGTAAGGGGGGTCATGAACTGCCAAGTGCATGGACATCAGCTTATGGATGTTTTGGCCTCCACCTCCCCCGCCGAATACGTGCCCCGCCATGGTGGCGCCACTGTTACAACTTTGTTGCAAATGATGCATCCGTCCCGGTGTCTAGCACGTGCACTTGCCGGTGTGTGAGCGTGACGGTCTGTGCACGTGCAGCCAATGGGAGGTGTGGACATGGGCCACGGTTGCCCAATAGCAAGTACCGTATGCTGTTCACCGCAACACCAGGGCCAATCATTGGCCCAATTCCAAACACGCTTCCACGGCTGACCAATGGCTGGCGCCGTATGCCACTGACATGGCCACAGGGCCCTATATATGTGTGATGTGCAAAAGCATACCTTCTACGATGACCACCGACTGCTGCCTGTGACCATCACCTCCACCTGCTGCTGCGGAGCTGACCACCGACTGCTGCCTGTGACCATCACCTCCACCTGCTCCTGCGGAGCTGACCACCGACTGCTGCCTGTGACCATCACCTCCACCTGCTGCTGCGGAGCTGACCACCGACTGCTGCCTGTGACCATCACCTCCACCTGCTGCTGCGGAGCTGACCACCGACTGCCACTCTAGTGCCATACTCCGTGACCTTGGCATGTCGAGAGTCAAAGAGATCCGGTCTCGTCCCTTCACCGCCGCGGAGCTTGATGTCCTCGTGGACGCTGTGCTCAGCAACTACGGACGCCTGTATGGCGCACCCGGACAGGTGGTAAGTGCAGTGGGGGATAAGTTGTTGTGCATGAGGTGTCATATGACACCTGGGCTCTGGAAATTTGGCGGTGTGATGTGTGACCAACAAAAGATTCGAAATGTGCATGGCTGCAGAGAGAAATGTGTTGCTCCTATCTGTGTGACTGGCCAACTGTCCACTGACTTCCACCCTTTTGTCTCCCATCATGGTAGGTCAAGCTGCACCTTCGCAAGGACGTCTGGAGGAGCATTGCACGTGAAGTACGAGCAGTGGGGGTGTCCAATAGACGACATACACACTGCCACAAACGCTGGGATGACATTTCCAGACTGAGCAAGAATGTAGCGGAAGTGACTCTAGGGATGATTCCAAGGACGGCACGTCTGGCCCGACGCTCAATGACCCCTCTCATGCACCGTATCATAGCTGTGACGCATCCTGACCTGTCCGAGCGGTTGCGTGTGGATGAACTGCAACGTGGCGGTAAGCATACTGTCAGTGTATTTTGCTTGTGAGTGCAATGCATGTATAGTTGCCCACTCACATTAGGGACTTCCGTCATTCGTGAGGCTCGTTCCAATGGCATGTTGGTGACATTGCCGCTGTAAAATTTCACTTCCCGATGCGGCATGTTGAGACGCCACCCGCTAAGCGGTTCAGTTTTCATGCACATGCTGTAGTGCTCCGTCACCCCTTGGCAACACTTGTGTGCAGATGTAGTTCCTCATGCCCAGTGTGCATGCTGTACATGTATTACGGCCAACGCCACTTAATTCCTGTGAGGATGACTGGTTGGGGTGGGCCGTGTGCAGGTTGGGGGATCGATGGACATTGTCATCATTGGCTTTAGGGATTCCGTAGCTGTACTGTACGTGAGTGTGCCCATGACTTACACCAATTTCCTGTGCATTTCAGCTTTGGCAGAGGGCACTCAGCCACAGACGGCGGAGATGATAGAAGGCAATGCATCTGGATCAGACGTCGCGCACACGCAGACTGACACCGAAGGGGCCAGCGCCGGAGAGGGGGACAGGACCGTCCCGGAGGACTCGCATGTGGAGACAACATCGTCATCATCTTCCGACAGTGTTGGTGAGTCAGCACTATTGTCACAGACTGGGAGTGGGCAATCAACACCTTCGGTCGGGACACAGCACACAGGGCCCACCCTGCCGCCAACTGCACCATGTAATGTTCGTGCACGCAGGAGTAGGGGAGCAGAGTGGCGTTCGGTGTCGGCACCGCTGCCCCAGCCTCGGTGAGCCAAAATGCACTTTGTGCAGAGGCTGTTGATCTGCTGCGACAGCTGTGTGTGGGGCAGACCAATATGATAAATGCTTTCCAAGACCACGATAGGAAGTTGGGGCAGGTGGTGGCATTCATGGAAGGTATGCATGGTGATCTGGCTGGTGTACACAGGACACTGCAGTCATTGGCTAACAGTGTGTCGTCTGCCATTGTACAGTCGCATGGACTGGGTGGTACTTCTGTTCCACCATCTACAACTCTGGATGTGTCAGGGGGAGTGAATTTTCTGATCAGGACTCTAAAACAGGTTATTGCACTAGAAGCAGCGTCAGCCAGCACATCAAGGCACGGAGGCCTCAGACCCCATCCCCTAGGTCAGGTAAATCTGTTCACAAGGACAACGTCAGATATAGTGGAGTACACACACGTGAAGCAAAAGAGGGGTTGGGTGTAATGGCTACACATGCTGCACAGCCATCCCACACACAAGGTACTACCAAGCCAAGACTCACTCCCACTTCCATTGACACTACCGTGTATGAGGACATTGAGAAGACGAATGAATCTCTTGAGGGCTCGCATACTCCCAGTGCCAGGGAGAATAGGAAGGAAGGAGCCACTCCCAAGGGCAGGGAAACTAGGAAGGATGGAGCCACTCCCAGTGCCAGGGAGACTAGGAAGGAAGTAGCCACTCCCAAGGGCAGGGAAACTAGGAAGGATGGAGCCACTCCCAAGGGCAGGGAAACTAGGAAGAATGGAGCCACTCCCAAGGGCAGGGACACCAGGCAGGAAGGAGCCACTCCCAAGGGCAGGGAAACTAGGAAGGATGGAGCCACTCCCAAGGGCAGGGACACTAGGCAGGAAGGAGCCACTCCCAAGGGCAGGGACACTAGGAAGGAAGGAGCCACTCCCAAGGGCAGGGAAACTAGGAAGGATGGAGCCACTCCCAAGGGCAGGGAAACTAGGAAGGAAGGAGCCACTCCCAAGGGCAGGGAAACTAGGAAGGAAGGAGCCACTCCCAAGGGCAGGGACAAGGACAGTCACAAGACAAACGCACCTAAGAAGAGCACTGACACTCCCAGGGGCGGGGACACACACGGGGAGAAGGTGTGTCCTGGGGATATGTACACCACACACGACAAGTCTGCTGCCTGGAACAGGGCACCCTCCAGGGAACAGGGAAAGTCCGCAGACAACAGTACTCCTACGGAAATGGAACATCCAAGGCCCAAGGCATCTCCCATGGACAGTGGCGCTGTCAGGGACAGGCATACATCACCCATTGTTGCACTGAGGCAGCTGTTTTCTGGGAAACGGAATACAGATGTCTCCGCAGTGGAGTCACCACTTACCTCCACTCCCATCAGGGCCCGTCAGGGACGGATGCAGGTGGACCCTGTAGTAGCATCCCCCATGACACATGTTGCAGAGGCCACAAGGCAGCCACACAGCAAACGACAAGCAGCCTCCAGCACGTCCCCAGAGAGCATTCCCCCCCCTGCAGATGCCCCTCCCATGGTGGGTGAAATTTCTTCTCAGTCCGGCCCACTTGTCAGTCCTGTCCTGTCCAGGGCGCAGGCACATGTCCAAAAGAAACGTAGACACACAGCTTTGACACATGCACAATCCAATGTCGGACATTTGCAACTATCCCCCGCTCCCAGAGCCACCCTGCCTCCTGGACCATACAGCCCTGTGGCTCATCATTTCAGTGGTCCCAGTGGCGCTGGTGCAGTTGGCTCGCATGTGTCTGTTAGTGGCAGGGTATCAGTCGAGACCTATCCTGTATCAGGTGCTGGCAGTGTATCTGGGTGTATGGGCCATGTGTCAGTCACTCGGTCTGTGGCTGTGTCTCACACTCCTGTATCAGGTGCTGGCAGTGTATCTGGGTCTATGGGCCATGTGTCAGTCACTCGGTCTGTGGCTGTGTCTCACACTCCTGTATCAGGTGCTGGCAGTGTATCTGGGTGTATGGGCCATGTGTCAGTCACTCGGTCTGTGGCTGTGTCTCACACTCCTGTATCAGGTGCTGGCAGTGTATCTGGGTGTATGGGCCATGTGTCAGTCACTCGGTCTGTGGCTGTGTCTCACACTCCTGTATCAGGTGCTGGCAGTGGATCTGGGTCTATGGGCCATGTGTCAGTCACTCGGTCTATGGCTGTGTCTCACACTCCTGTATCAGGTGCTGGCAGTGTATCTGGGTCTGTGGCTCACGTGTCAGTCACTACAACTGTAGCTGTGTGTCACACTCCGGTTTCTGGTGCTGGCAGTCTGTCCGATGCGGGTACTTCACGCAATCCACCTGATAGTGTGATGTAAGTTGCTGTAGTGTGCCCTCAGATGTAGTGCCTCTGATGGACCTGTGCCTTGCCATGCACTGTTTGTGCACCTAGCCCCTCTCATGTGCTGCCTCTGATGTACCTGCTCTGGTGTCCACACTGCCCTGTTGCTGTTCTCAAACTGATGTACTGCCTCTGATGTACCTGCTCTGGTGTCTACACTGCCCTGTTGCTGCCCTGTTGCTGCCCTGTTGCTGTTCTCATACTGATATACTGCCTCTGATGTACCTGCTCTGGTGTCCACTATGCCCTGTTGCTGCCCTGTTGCTGCCCTGTTGCTGTCCTCATACTGATGTACTGCCTCTGATGTACCTGCTCTGGTGTCCACTATGCCCTGTTGCTGTTCTGATACTGCGGTATGCCCTCTCATGTGCTGCCTCTGATGTACCTGCTCTGGTGTCCACACTGCCCTGTTGCTGCCCTGTTGCTGTTCTCATACTGATGTACTGCCTCTGATGTACCTGCTCTGGTGTCCACTATGCCCTGTTGCTGTTCTGATACTGCTGTATGCCCTCTCATGTGCTGCCTCTGATGTACCTGCTCTGGTGTCCACACTGCCCTGTTGCTGCCCTGTTGCTGTTCTCATACTGATGTACTGCCTCTGATGTACCTGCTCTGGTGTCCACACTGCCCTGTTGCTGCCCTGTTGCTGTTCTCATACTGATGTACTGCCTCTGATGTACCTGCTCTGGTGTCGACTATGCCCTGTTGCTGTTCTGATACTGCTGTATGCCCTCTCATGTGCTGCCTCTGATGTACCTGCTCTGGTGTCCACACTGCCCTGTTGCTGTTCTCATACTGATGTACTGCCTCTGATGTACCTGCTCTGGTGTCCACTATGCCCTGTTGCTGTTCTGATACTGCTGTATGCCCTCTCATGTGCTGCCTCTGATGTACCTGCTCTGGTGTCCACACTGCCCTGTTGCTGCCCTGTTGCTGTTCTCATACTGATGTACTGCCTCTGATGTACCTGCTCTGGTGTCCACAATGCCCTGCTGCTGTTCTGATACTGCTGTCTGCCCTCTTATGTACTGCCTCTGATGGACCCTTTCAGTGCAATGGACTGTTGGTGCGCTTAGCCCCTCTCATGTGCTGCTTCTGATGGACCTGTGCCTTGCCATGGACTGTTGGTGCACTTAGCCCCTCTCGTGTACTGCCTCTGATGGACCTTTTCAGTGCAATGGACTGTTGGTGCACTTAGCCCCTCTCATGTGCTGCTTCTGATGGACCTGTGCCTTGCCATGGACTGTTGGTGCACTTAGCCCCTCTCATGTACTGCCTCTGATGGACCTTTTCAGTGCAATGGACTGTTGGTGCACTTAGCCCCTCTCATGTGCTGCTTCTGATGGACCTGTGCCTTGCCATGGACTGTTGGTGCACTTAGCCCCTCTCATGTGCTGCTTCTGATGGACCTGTGCCTTGCCATGGACTGTTGGTGCACTTAGCCCCTCTCATGTACTGCCTCTGATGTACCTGCTCTGGTGTCCACACTGCCCTGTTGCTGCCCTGTTGCTGTTCTCATACTGATGTACTGCCTCTGATGTACCTGCTCTGGTGTCCACACTGCCCTGTTGCTGCCTTGTTGCTGTTCTCATACTGATGTACTGCCTCTGATGTACCTGCTCTGGTGTCCACACTGCCCTGTTGCTGCCCTGTTGCTGTTCTCATACTGATGTACTGCCTCTGATGTACCTGCTCTGGTGTCCACACTGCCCTGTTGCTGTTCTCATACTGATGTACTGCCTCTGTTGTAAATGCTCTGGTGTCCACACTGCCCATGCTCGATCCTAGACTGTGATGTTACTCCGATTCTGCGTAAATAAAATTGTGATTCATGTGTCGTGGGTTGTCGGAGTCATTCTTGCGTGTGTGATGCTGGTGTGGATTTGTATTTTCTTGAGGGCGGTGGGTTCAGATACATGTCACTCCCCCCTATCTGGGTCACGATCCTTGGAGGCGTTGCCGTACACAAGAATATGTCGATTCCGGGACATGTCACTCCCCCCTCCCTATGTCACGGCCCTTGCAGGTACTCCTCTCCAGACAGCGAATGGTTTGTAGCCTACCTGCGTCGTCCTCGATGGTGGGCCAAGACTAGGACGTAGTGGATCGCGAAGAGTATCGGGTAAGCGTGTAGTGCAGGGTCCATGTCGGCGAGCGGCTCGTGGTGGGTATGGTCGCTGTGGGGCATCCGCAGTGTTCAGGCAGGTTGTTTTTCCGCAGCGCTTTTATGTGTATTTTCCCCCATCTTGATTTGGAGGATGGTCCTAGACGTCAGTCCGTACGGCGGAGTCTCTGGATAGGTTACGTCCGCCGCGTGGTTGGGTGTGGTGGTGCGGCGGACCGTGTTCTACCGCCGCGGACGGATTTTGGCCCGTATTTCGTACCCTGATTTGGCGGACGGAGTGTCCGCGACGGGCGCACGGAAAATAGGCATGTTCCGCATGCTCTGGGTCTGCGGAGGCACTTCCGTCCGCCATCCTAATGAGCCCCTAAGATTTTAACCTGTATTTATTAAGCTGCTATTCCTTCTTATGTGTTTTTAATGTTAATCTGACGATGAACATTTTTTGTAGTATGTATCTCACCTTTTTATGGTTTTTAACCGAAATAAAAGCTTTTTGATTGATTGATTGATTAGTTTTGAAAATTTCATTAGGATTCATCAAAGGGCATTAACGTTAATGGCAAATAAAAAAACTTTCTTCCTATGGAAACTAGGTCCAAACTTTAGCTACCTACTGGTAATCTCTAGTAGGTAACATACATATATACAAACATACATAATACATAAATATATGTGTGTATGTATGTGTGTGTAGGTATGTATATGTACGTATATATTTGCAACTGTATATGTATATATATATGTATATATATATATATATATATATATATATATATATATATATATATATATATATTACCTACTGGCGGTCGCCAGTAGGTAGTTATAGTTAGGATAATTTTCAATGTTAAATCTCAACATTCTATTTTGAATAACTTTGGCACCGGTTGACGAATCTGCCTGAAATTTTCAGGAAAATGGTCTCATGGCGGTCCGGTCCTTCCCTGAAAGTTTGGGGGGGATTCGTCAAGCGGGGGCCGAGATAAAAGGGGGGTCCCAAAACGCGTTTTCCCCATGTTAATTTCCATAGGGCGGTCGATTTCACTTTTAGCCCGAACGGCTGAATGGATTTCCACCAAACTTGGCAAAATTGTAGGGACTGGTAGCCCGATGTGCCTTTGCTATGTCTCAAGATATGTGCTCCAGTGGATTTTGAGTAATTTAGGTTCAAAAAAATATATATATCTATAGCCGCGCTCCCGTGCGCGCACGGGAGTGCGCTCCAGGCGCGACACGCGACTTGCGCGCAGGAAGCTGATTGGATCTCAGTTGTCTGTAAACATTCTAAACAGTGCGGAGCGGCCGCCATCTTGTGTCTCGGTAAAATCGAGACACAAGGGGTTTGAAAAAAAAAGGGGCAAATGACCATAAGGGGGAAGAGTAGACCCCCTCTGACCCCCTAGGTTTGATGTAGGGACTAAAATAGGGTCCTGCAGGGCATTAAAAATTTTTTTTCGTTTTGCGCGGGGATATGCGCTCTCCCGTGCGCGCACGGGAGTGCGCTCCAGGCGCGACACGCGACTTGCGCGCAGGAAGCTGATTGGATCATAAGGGGGAAGAGTAGACCCCCTCTGACCCCCTAAATCCAGGACTATATTTATGAAGGCCTTGCGCTGTTAGTTTTGCGCTTCCTGTGCGTCAATTTTTGTGACGCATCAGCGGTGTAAAAAAATGCGCATTGTTATGCAATATTTAAAAAGTGACGCATCTATCTAGATGCGTCACTTTTTAAATATAGTGCAACGAGGTACATTTTATTACACTGCTGGTGTTATGCGTCACTTTTCTGTGCGCACTCCTTATGACGTTCCAGATGTGTCATATTTAATGTATGACGAATCATGTTGCAGATACAATATGGCGCAGAGTTTTAAAAAGTGACCCATGTACCTAGATGCGTCACTTTTTAAAAATAGCGTCAGGTATAATGTATGCAGAGGGGGTGTTCTCCCGCAAAAAGCTTTGTAATAGCGACGCAGTGAAATCTTTGAGATTTCACTGCGTCAGTTTTAGGATGCTGTTGCGTCAAAATCTTGTGCCTGCTTTACAGCAGGTGTTAGACTGAGGCAAGACCTTTCATATGCTGCTTTCCCCATTTGAAAGGACACATTACTGGAGTTGCGTCACTTTTGTGACGCACTCCAGCAATGCGTTACTTGGAATGTCATAAGGAGTGCGCACAGAAAAGTGACGCATTGCACCAGTAGTGTAAAAAAATGTGTTGCGTTGCGTTATATTTAAAAAGTGAGGTATCTAGGTAGATGGGTCACTTTTTAAAATCAAGCGCCACATTATATCTGCGTGAGGTATAATGCATGCAGAGGGGGTGTTCCCCCACAAAAAGCTTTGTAATAGCGACGCAGTGAAATGTTTGAGATTTCACTGCGTCACTTTTAGGATGCTGTTGCATCCTTTAAATATAGTGCAACGAGGCACATTTTATTACACTGCTGGTGTGATGCGTCACTTTTCTGTACACAGTCCTTATGACATTCCAGATGTGTCATATTTAATGTATGACGAATCATGTTGCAAGGAGTTACAGATACGTCAGTATTTCTGACATATGTGTAAACATAAAAGTGATGCGAGGCCGGCGCAAAATTTTGACGCAATACCATCCTAAAAGTGACGCAGGGAAATCTCATAGATTTCAGTACGTTGTTATTACCAAGCTTTTTGCGAGGGATTGCCCCCTCTGCATACATTATACCTGATGCAGATACAATATGGCGCAGAGTTTTAAAAAGTGACCCATGTACCTAGATGCGTCACTTTTTAAAAAATAGTGTCAGGTATAATGCATGCAGAGGGGGTGTTCCTTGCAAAAAGCTTGGTAATAATGACGCAGTGCGTCACTTTTAGGATGCAGTTGCGCCAAAATCTTGCGCCTGCTTCACCGCAAACCTTTCACATGGTGCTTTTTCCATGTGAAAGGACACATTACTGGAGTTGCGTCACTTTTGTGACGCACTCCTGCAATGCGTTACTTTTGTGTTTAGAGATATGTCAGAAATACTGACATATCTGTAACTCCTTGCGAATTGATTAGTCATATATTAAATATGACATATGTGGAATGTCATAAGGAGTGCGTCCAGATAAGTGACGCATCGCTATTTTCACGTAGCGATGCGTCACTTTTCAGAAATGAGGCCTCCAGTTTATTCACTGTGTCATAAATTTCTTTTCTAACACTCACCTTCTTTCAGTCCTCCTACTTCACTTCCTTTCACCTCTCATACCTTTCTGTTCTTTCTTACTCATTCTCCTTTCAATTATCAATGCACTATATTTCACTTACTCTTCATTTTTTAAGATTATAGCTCTTTGATGAGAATTGGAGGTAGTTCTGAAAAGAACTTTTGGTTTTCTTCTTTTAACTGAAGAGGAACAAAAACAGGGAATAGAAACTGCTCAACAGGAGCAAAAAGAAAAGAAAAAAATTAGGGGTGGGAAGGGCAGTGATGGTTCTCTAATGCCCGAACCATGAGCAGGACACTTTGCTCCCCATAGGTGAGGAGTTGATTGCAGTATCTGCATCTGACGACCCCATGGTTGAATGCAGGTTGGATGTTTGCTACCTGCCCCTGAGATTGTTCTCTTCCAGAAGAAGTTGCTCCTCCTGTTGATGTAGAGGCCCCACCTCTGGGAACCTCCTGTGCCAGAGCCCTGACACTTTCTCGGGCAAAATTCTGGGGGTGCCTGGTCTCCACATGGCGAATCATGGTGAAGTTGCCAAAAGAGTATTTTTTTTGGGGGTTACCCCGTGACAGGACCTTTTTGCAGATCCTGCACTCTACTTTTGGTGCATTCACCTTCTTCTGGTCTGCTGGAAATTTAAAGAATTTCCAGATGAAATGTCCCTTCACCTTTGGGGTAGGTGGCTCTTCATCAATGAAGTCATCTTCACTGCTGGATGATCTGGCAGCCATGATGAATCCAGGAATATGGAGCAGCAAAAAAGGCAGGTCTTTCAGTCACAAAAGTGAAAGAAGAAGTGAAGGAAATGGGTGGGGATTTCATTCATTGTAAAAAAAAACTGTTAGCAACCAATGAAAAGTGTTATTTTAGGGTCACATGACCTGACGCGCTTACGATGCGCGCTCGGGTGCACTTCCGGGTGCGTTTACGCAGCGCGATCGTAGGCGCTTCCGGGGCGCACACGTGGCGCGATCGTAGGCGCTTTTGCGTGCGTTTAGGCGCCGCGCACGTATGCGCTTCCGAGGGCACGTACGTTGCGCGCCGAAGTGACGTCATCAATCTTTAATAGAAATGCATAATCATTTTCCATATTAAAAAAAACAAATTTTATTTGTATGGTACGAAATGTTTTGCATTATTATTAACTTTTCATTCATATTTTTTTTTCACGAACGACAGTTGCGCTCTGGGTGCGCTTTCAGATGAGCTCTCGGAGAAGCTTACAGGAGAGCTTAGCTGAAAGCTTCCCGGAGCGCGCACCCAGAGCGCAAAAAAAAAAAATTATAAAAAAAATGAATACTTAAAAAAACAGCAAATTGTAAAAAAAAAAAAGGTTAGAAACTCGATATACAAAGGAATTAGCATTTAAAAAACCTATGAAATACAATGAAAAAACCATAGGTTTCACACCAGTTATAGTTAGGAATTAGCATTTAAAAAACCTTTGAAATTCACTGAAAAAACCATAGGTTTCACACCAGTTATAGTTAGGAATTAGCATTTAAAAAACCTATTAAATTCACTGAAAAAACCATAGGTTTCACACCAGTTATAGTTAGCTGGAAATTTTACTGATATAAAACCATTGAAATTCCCACGTTATAGTTAGTCGGACTCACTATAACTTGCGCGTGCAATGCACTGCTGATGACGTCACATATTACATCACTCATGACATGGTCAGTGACATCACTCATGACATCACTGATGACACCATCCAGTGAATATGTGTCTTTCTGAAAAATAAATATTAGTGAGTTATGTTTAAATATTTAAATACATATATTAGTGTTTCACTTTGTGTATAAGTGGCTACATGTGTTGATAAGTAGCTACATGCGTATGTATATGGGTTATTTGATATTTTTATTAGTATTAGTATGAGTGTCTATATGGTTTGGTGGAGGTATTACTTAGCACATAGATGCATGAGTGACTGACTCTTTGTTTGTATGTGTTTTGAAGACAGCATATGTACAGGACTGTATGGGTGGATGAGTGTCTATATGTGTTTGTTAGTGAGTGAATGACTGTCTCACTAGTGTCTTTATCAGTAACTACATATGTTTTAATCTAGTATATATGAATATTGATGTATATAAGTGAGTATATGTGAGAGTAAGAGATTGTAAGATTTCCTGTTTAAATAAGTATGTGTTTCTATAAGTGATTGTTTAAGAGAATAAATATGTGTAATTTTCAATAGAAGTAAGGTGGAAGTGTGTGTATAACTCTATTTTCAAATAAATGGTTGTTCAATAGTTTATTTGCACGTGTGAATATGTGTGTGAGTAACTTTTGGATGAATGTCGGTGTGTAACAGAATGTATAGGTGTATCTCTTCATATGATGAGTGAGTATATGTATGAGTGACTATATAGAACTGTTGGTGAATGAGTGGATGAGTATATAGATAGTGGAAGTACAGAATTGCTTGTTGTAACTGATATAGGTATGTCCATTTTTTAAAAATTTCAGTTTCTATTTTTGAATATGTGTCTCAAGGGTTACTTTACACTGAGAGGAGGTCTGTCACTGTGTCACAAGGATGGTGTCATCAGTGATGTCATGAGTGATGTCACTGACCATGTCATGAGTGATGTAATATGTGACGTCATCAGCAGTGCATTGCACGCGCAAGTTATAGTGAGTCCGACTAACTATAACGTGGGAATTTCAATGGTTTTATATCAGTAAAATTTCCAGCTAACTATAACTGGTGTGAAACCTATGGTTTTTTCAGTGAATTTAATAGGTTTTTTAAATGCTAATTCCTAACTATAACTGGTGTGAAACCTATGGTTTTTTCAGTGAATATATATATATATATATATATATATATATATATATATATATATATATATATATTACGAAAACGTCATTCATCACCAGTTCCTTAAAGAATAACAAGAGTGAGCCCAGAATACGTGCAAAATCAACGGTGATTTATTTTTCAATCACACCAGCCATCCGTCATAACGCGTTTCACCTCTCCAACGAGGCTTGATCACATGACGTAAGTTGAAACAAACAAGGGTCTTAAATACTTGGCATAGTAGGCACGGCATTTCATGTTCATTTAAAGTGACCAGTGCATGGATTTCTAGTCAAGTTAAAGCAAAAACAGAATTGAGGGCAAGTGCCCAATATATTCAGTTCCATATGTCATTGCTAATACAATTTCATACAGGTAGAATATTTCCCATTTTATGTACACAATTAATTATTCCTGTAAACGATTTAAAATATCAATCATCGACAATTCATTCATAATTAATTTATCTATATATACACTATTTATCCAAAAATATTCATTGTATAAATATAAAAAAATATCAAAAATATACATATCTATATAAAAATATATATATAAATATATAACTCTCTCTATATATACATCATACCAATATCTACATATGTACACATTTAATCTAATCATGTATACATATCTTATGGGAATACATTAAATATCTGTACACTCATGTTTAACTTGGATTTAGTAATCCACCAGTTGGTATGGTTTGTGTTGGTATGATTTTAGTTGGATAAATATGCAAAAGTCATATATTATTGTATTTCAGAGATATGCCTAAATTAACAATATAATAACATTAGAAAGCATAAGACCCTCAAAAGCAGCTGTGAATTGTATCTACTACAAAAAATGATATAAAGTGCTCGTGCTACTTAATTTATACAGGGAAAAAAATTTCATGTTAAAAGGAATATTGTTTCACAGGAAAAAAGGAAGTTGTGGGAACCAGAGTATTTAAACAAACCCTATGGCCATTTCAATTGCTGTAATAAGATCAATCTCATATATCAGCCGGTATATGCTAAACATCACTGACCAGGAAATGGCCAATATATATATATATATATATATCCATCCAGGAAAAACCTCTGAAAGGGGAGCCCCCGACCCTTCAGGGCGGCCTCTTCAAACCGGGCACGGAGAAGCCCGGCAAATTCCACACTCAGAAGCACCAACCAGAGGTCCACTTGAGCGAACAGGAAGCTTTTAATGGAGCTTTTAGCACAGCATTTGTAAGGTCCCAACTAGTTTCGGCACCCTTTGGCCTTGATCCCAGGTAAATTTTGCACCAATAGCATCTGCGCCTTCAAAATTAAAGTGGTTCCGGTCACCTGTCCGATATTTGCATACATCTTTCAGAATGCACTTGTCATGCGGGTAAGTATTGGCAAATCCTTTGTGTTTTTTGTCAGCAAAATGCGTTGTTTTTCACCCTTGTGCATTCGCAATCATGAAAATAAGTATAGTCCCAGTGGTAATCAGGCAGAGTTCCTTGTCACAGCATAATGCTGGAATAAACACCTTGCTCGCACTACAAGCTTCTGTACACTTAACGATTGGCAGAGGAGTCATCCCCAGTCAAATCTCTTCCAGCGAGCATCATATTAGTTTTAAAAATTTCATTAGGATTCATCAATGTTAATGGCAAATAAAAAAAGTTCTTCCTATGGAAACTAGGTTCAAACTTTAACTACCTACCGGTAATCCCTAGTAGGTAACATACATATATACACACATACATAATACATAAATATATGTGTGTATGTATGTGTGTGTAGGTATGTATATGTACGTATATATTTGCACCTGTATATGTGTATGTATATATATATATATATATATATATATATATATATATATATATATATATATATATATATATATATATATATATATATATAATATATATTACCTACTGGCGATAGCCAGTAGGTATATATAGTTAGGATTTTTTCTCTATGGAACTTTTGAAAATTCTATGTCTAATAACTTTGGCGTTTGTGGACGGAATCGGCTGAAATTTTCAGGAAAATGGCACATTTTGTTTGTGAGCAGCCCCCAAAAATTTGAGGGGGTTCCGTCAAGGGGGGGCCGAGAAAAAAGGGGGGTCCCAAAACGCGTTTTTCCCATTCATTTTTCCATAGGGCCTTTGGCCTCACTTTTAGCTCGAACGGCTGAATGGATTTACACGAAACTTGGCAAAATTATAGGGACTGTTAGCCCGATGTGCCTTTGCTGGGTCTCAATATATGTGCTCCAGTGGATTTTGAGAAATTAACATTTAAAAAAACAGATATATCTGTGACAGCGTCCCAGATAGCGCACCAGATCGCGTACTTTTTTCGCGTAACGGAGCTTTGCGTAGCGAAGCTGATTGGCTCTCCGGTGTCTGTCAACATTCTAAACAGTCCGGTGTGGCCGCCATCTTGTCTCTCGGTAGGATTG
This sequence comes from Lissotriton vulgaris, assembly GCF_964263255.1. Taxonomy (NCBI): domain Eukaryota; kingdom Metazoa; phylum Chordata; class Amphibia; order Caudata; family Salamandridae; genus Lissotriton; species Lissotriton vulgaris. Next base: position 2,247,596 of record NW_028251781.1, on the reverse strand, counting down.
AGAGACAAGAGGAGGAGAAAAATGAAGGGGGAATTTAATGAAAGGGGGCAAGTAGATCCTTCTTGACCCCCTAGGAATGATGTTGGGGTTATTAAAGGGTCCCGTGGGGCAAATAATAAAAATTTGATTTTTCGCGGTAGAAGCGCTTCTCGGTTCGCGAACCGGGTCGCAAACTGGTAGCGAAACGTGAATTCGCCATTTTGTGTTTCGATTTAATTAAATTACTAGGTATAAGGGGGTACAGGAGACGTATCCTGACCCCTTATGTTTTCTGAGGAGGCTCATATATGTTGATACATGTCTTCCAGCGGCTGTGCATGAGCGTTTTTTTTTTTTTGCTGCGTGATGTCTGTTAACGTTCGATTCGATGGAAATCAGGAACTGTTGACCGCCATTTTGTCACTGCGAGTAAATATTTTGTTAAAAATAATTGTTATAAATTAATCCTTATTGATAAACATTGTCTGCGCCATCTTGCCTTTTTTGCAATGCCACACTTTTGTTGAGCACGGCAGCCATTTTAGATGCCTTGACCAGACCCACTCTCTGCACCCTCTGATCCTCAGCATGGCTCCCCACCTTGGCAAGCATCTCCCCCACGCACTGGTCACCCCCGCTCTCTCTCTCATGCATGGGCCAGAAACCTCCTCCCATCTGCGCTGTTCGTGAGCGTTTATTTTTTTTTGCGGCGTGACGTCTGTTAACGTTCGATTAGATGGAAATCAGGAACTGTTGACCGCCATTTTGTCACTGCGATTAAATATTTTGTTAAAAATAATTGTTATAAATTAATCCTTATTGATAAACATTGGCTGCGCCATCTTGCCTTTTTTGCAATGCCACACTTTTGTTGAGCACGGCAGCCATTTTAGATGCCTTGACCAGACCCACTCTCTGCACGCCGCCGATCCTCAGCATGGCTCCCCACCCTCGCAAGCATCTCCCCCACGCACTGGTCACCCCCGCTCTCTCTCTCTCATGCATGGGCCAGAAACCTCCTCCCATCTGCACTGTTCTTCTCTGAGAATCACACCCTGTGCCCGCCCGACACCTCCCTTTCACCCTATTCACTACCGCACCCTCTGACACTGCTCTTCCTCTGTGTCCGATTGTCCAGGCCGGTCCCAGGCTATCACGTAGCCCTGCAGGTGTAGTTTATGGCCCCAGCTGTAGAGAATCACCCCTCTTCAAAGGAGTTACAGTAGATCAAGGCCCCCACCCGATGAGATCCGTCACACCACACGCGTTCCTACTATCTGATAACCATCCTGTATTGTGCTTGGGGAGGGGATTCTCACTGTGAGGGTGTGTGGGTCCGAGCCTGAAGCGGAAGATTCCAGGGATGCCTCTTTGTACATCAAAGTTTTTACAATTATGTATCACATTAAAAATATATAGCACTCCAACAAAGTAGTAGGATTATAACATTTTAATAACTTATAAATATATACAACGCAACAAAAACAGTAAATACATTTAAACATTTTTTTAAAATGAAGCAACAATGGTCAGTAGCTGTGTTTTGTGCGAATAGTCCCAAGGCAGCACAACGTGCTGAGTTCTGGACGGCACCCAGGTGATGTTACCTGGGTGCCGTACTGGTTTTTGGTATCCTACAATGCAGCTCCGAAAAACGGCGTGGGGCGTCCCGGTTGGTGCGGGGGGAGGCCTCGTCAGTAGCGGTCTGTTGTGCGAATAGTCCCAAGGCAGCAGAACGCGCTGAGATGTGGATGGCAACCAGGTGATGTCCAGTAAGTTGCCGCACTGGTTTTGGCATCCTACAATGCTGCTCCGAAAAACGGCGTGGGGCGCCCGGGGGGGTGGGGGGGAGGCGGCGTGAACGGGCCTCCCAGGTGGAGGCTCGTCTGCTGTACTGGGGCGCCTCTTTACCGTTTCAGTTGCCATTCCGCCCGCTTTTGCTACACTGTGCCTCATCCTCCATTCAGCTGTTTATCGCCCGCTCTTGCGGCTATAGCGTCTCGCTCACCATGTAGTTGAGTTGCACCCACTCTTGCGGTGCAGCGATAGGCGGCTGCCACAGGACTCTTAAAATGGCAGACGGCTCTTCGGATTTGGGCCTGGTCCGCTAAAATGGCCCTGGGACACCTTGGAACTCGGATGTCCCCTGAGCCTTGAAGATTTTACAGAAGTCTTGGGGGCCCCCGACTCCTGCAGGCTTCCGGTGGGGAGCGGCAGCCATGATTGCTCGCGGAATGACCACGACGGAGCCACGAGATGGTGGTGGTCTCATGCTGACGCCAGCTTCAGTCTGAAACATCCAGAAACAAGGTGGGGCTTTCATCGTTTGGGAAAAAAAAAATGTTTTAATCCAATGAAAAGTGTTTTTTTCAGGTCATATGATCAAGCCTTCTATCATTAGGAAACCAAAAGTAAAATGAACCAATGAAAAGTTTTATAAACAAGTCACATGACCTGGCTTACGTTACGCGCTGCTATAAAAAGCGTAGAAAATCCGTTGGCACGTGAGGCGGCGTCAGTAGCGGATCGATGTGCGAATAGGCCGAAGGCAGCACAACGTGCCAAGATCCGGATGGCACCGAGGTGGTGTTCAGCAAGTTGCCGCACTGGTGTGGCCATCCTACAATGCTGCGCCGAAAGTCGGCGTGGGGCGCCCCGTTGGCCTGTGAGGTCGCGTCAGTCAGTGGGGGCTGTTTGAGGATCTGACTGCATTGGAAAGCAATGTGATGATGTGCGTCGCCCCCAAGATGGAGGCTCCTCGGCTGCAGTGGGGCGCCCCTTGGTGTTTCACTCGCTATCCAGCTGAGTTGCGTCCGCACTTGCGGCTACAGTAGGCCGAAGGCAGCACAACGCGCCGAGATCTGGATGGCACCGAGGTGGTGTCTAGCAAGTTGCCGCACTGGTGTGGCCATCCTACAATGCTGCGCCGAAAGTCGGCGTGGGGTGCCCCGTTGGCTTATGAGGTGGTGTCAGTAGTGGACCGATGTGTGAATAGGTCGGAACCAGCACAAGGCGCCAAGATCCGGATTGCAAGTCCTGGATGTTGAGTGCCATAGTTGAGAGTTCTGAGCAGTGTTTGTAACACTGTCTGAAGCTTATTTGCACCTGCTGCAGCTTCACTATTGCCCTGGTGTGGCCAAAGATCGCCCATGACATAGGCGGCCGGCTCCCGAGGTCCGGCGGAACTTTTTTCCTTTTCCTTTCTGCATCTTGTCCCACAATCCGTTTGACCTGAAGCCACGACCAGGTCCCTGAATGTGTGCAGGGGGACGCTATTGATTGAATCAAAATGGCGGCTTCACACAAAGCTGACTCAAGCGTTGCTGGTGATGCTATACAGACAAAAACTGGTTTTCAGTTTGTACATTCTTCAGGATTTTTCCATCCAAGGCTGGTTGAGAGTTTGTAGAACAATGGCTTTAGATCTTGTCCTCCCCTCTTTTGACTGTTGGTTCCTGTTGCCTATCTCTTCTGTTGTCATTTAACTGAACCTTTTTTGACTGCCGAAAGGGGTTCTGGTCCGACCGCTGGTTGGTAGAGACATTTTGACTATATCCTGGACCTGCCCGGCCTCGCCCAAAATGGCGCTGGTATAAATGGGACTCGTAACTCCTTGTTGTGTACTGGTTGCACAACCTTGATATCACGAGATACGTATGCAGTTTTGAAGCACATGGCGGGCGGGGACGAGAATTGATTGACTATTTCGACATCCTTATTGATATTAAGTTCTGATGTGTTATTGATTACTGTACTATTGTAAGTTGGAATTAACGTCACCCATGGTACTTGCCTGCAAATGTATATCTAGAAAATGTTATTGTAAGTGGCCCTGTCGTATTTTAATTACAAAATGTACGTCCACCGATTCCGCAACTGTTAGACACCTTAGTTCTTGCAACCTAATGGCCTGCTCGTTACGTTCCTCTACAGTGTAAATGTCTCATCATATACGATTCCAGTTTGCTCAGTGGCCGGCCCACGTGGTTATAGGCCCGTATTTGTATACTGACATTTTCACAATAAAGGTTTTTAAAACAAAACATGGTAGTAGTATTTACATTGGTAAAGTTTTTAATTTTAGTCACTGTTTTCGAATCAGTAAAAGGCAAGTGAAATAAAGCAGTCCAATTACATGACGGATAAAAGGTATAATACGCAGGAACGCAGTTAAGATAAATGGTCAAGGGCTGTTGTGTTTTCTACTCCTGCAACATAAAGTGATCGATAAGAATCTGATATTCAGGCGTATCGGCGACTAAGACAGCAGGCCGAACATCTTTTGCTCAACGGCTCCGTCATGGGACGAAGAAACGCCCTTTTTCTAGAAAAAGGAATATATTTTACTTGCAGGACAGTTGTCAATTTTCCGGGAAAGTACATTAGCCTGGAACATTATAACATATATGTTTAAGAAAAAATAATGTTTGAAAGCAATAAAAAGCGTAATTTTTAGGTCATATGACCAAGCCTTTCATCATTAGAATAACAAAAGTAAAATGAACCAATGAAAAGTTTTATAAACAAGTCACATGACCTGTTATGCTTACGTTACGCGCCGCGCCCCGGATCGCTTCCGGGAAGCTGCGCTTCGCGCACCGGAGCACTTCCGGGTGCGCTAACGCGGCGTGTTCGAGTTCCAAGGTGTCCCAGGGCCATTTTAGTGGATCACGCCCAAATCTGAAGAGCCGGCCGCCATTTTGAGAGTCCTGTGGCAGCCGCCTATCGCTGCATCGCAAGAGCGGGAGCAACTCAACTACATGGTGAGCGAGACGCTGTAGTCGTAAGAGCGGGCGGTAAACAGCTGAATGGCGGAAGAGGCACAGTGTAGCAAAAGCGGGCGGAATGGCAACTGAAACGGTAAAGGGGCGCCCCACTACAGCGTGTCTTCAGGTCAAACGGATTGTGGGACAAGGTCCAGAATGGAAGAGTCATCAAAAGGCAAAAAGTTCCGCCGGACCCCGGGAGCCGGCCGCCTATGTCGGGGGCGATCTTAGGCCACACCAGGGCAACACGACTTGGGGAGGGGGCAGGAGCCAAGCGCCCCCTCCCAGTCCGCGCCACCACACCGTATGTTGAAAATCTGAAGCCATCGTTCTACAAACTCTCAACCAGCCTTGGATGGAAAAATCTTGATGAATGTACAAACTGAAAACCAGTTTTTGTCTGCATAGCATCAGCAGCAACGCTTGCTATCAGAGTGCATGAGTTTCATGCTCGATCGATTGAGCTAGCCGGATCAGGCAACAAAAAGTATAAAATAGTTATGTAAATAGTTATTTAATAAAATGTTTTACCCTGTTACTTTGCTGGTGTGTTGTATATATTTATAATATTTGCATAGAGTTTATCGTTATTTTGGGTGGGGTGGGTGGCGGAGCCGAGCTGTCTTGCAGCCCTCATGGTGTGGAGCTCAGTTCATCTCACTATTTTCGTATTTCTCATGAAGGGTTGTTCCTAATGTTTCTATTTTAGCGAGGTCAAAAAGAGATCCCATTAGTGGCCTACTGATTTTGCTTGATTACTTTTGTTTTTTTACACAATTTTTCACTATCTGCAAAGACTAAACAGAGTATTGCGACTTTGTGCTTGTTTGTAAATAGAGAATGAACCAAAGAGAATCAATTCTAAAACAGTAAATGCTTGGATAACAATCAATCAAATGGAGAGACAAGCAGGCACGACGGATTACAACGGGGGCAAAGGCCTGCGTTAACTACCCTTCACTATCTGCAAAGAGAGAGTACTACTAAGAGAAAAGAGGGGGGGGGCAGCGTTCAAAGCACGTCAGCGTGCATAAACACGAAAAAGTTTTGACCTATCACGTACTTGACATTTGACAGCTTTTGATATTTGCTATTAAAAAACCATTGAAATTCACTGAAAAAACCATAGATTTTAGGCCATATATAGTTAGGGATTAGCATTTACAAAACCTTAATTTACTCGCACAAAACCATAGAAATTCGCATATATAGTTAGATGCAATAACTATATATCGCGCACCCGCAACCCACTGCTGATGATGTCACATATGACATCATTCATGACATGGTCAGTGACATCACTGATGACATCACTGATGACATCTCAAATGACATCATTCATGACATGGTCAGTGACATCACTGATGACATCACTGATGACATTTCAAATGACATCACTTGTAAAATCACTGATAACATCTCATTTGTCATTACTGATCACATCACTGATGATATCATTCATGTGATAATACGATCAACCTCTTCAGACTCTAATATAATCTTAGATACAATCAGTGTAAACAGACTCTCACAGACTGTCACTCATCCATGGAGTTACTCACACATCTAGTCAGTTATGCAAAGAATCAATCACACCTCCATTTCCTCTATTATACAGTTATACACACCTTACTTAATCAAACATATACTAACACATATTTACTCTCTTATACAATCCCTGATACAAGTTCACAATGATCCATACAGCCACTCACACATTCACTGGCTCTTATGCACAGTTATTTATATATGTCAATTCTTACATGTACTGTGTTTTACATATGTAGTTACGTTGACATGTAGCACTGAGATATCAATTCACTCACCAATACACTCATGCACACAGTCAACCACCCATACAGCTGTTTTCACATGCACTTTTGAACCCATACATCTACTGAATCAACTGCTCACACATCTATGCACAGAGTCGCACACCTCCCAGCCACCCCCACACACACACTCAGTCTCCCATACAAATATTTGGGCAACCAATCAATAACCCATATAGTTACTCATATAGCTACTGATCAACACATGCAGCAGTTTACAGAACTACAGTAATAATGATGCACAAATTAAGACAGTTTAGTCACTAACCCATGCACTCAGTGAGACACATTTAATCATTCTCTCATACAGTCAGTCATGCACCTACTAAATCCTTCATCCAAACACTTATACATCCACTCATTCTTCAATATGTAAGACATATTTTAACTTTACAGAAACATACAGTCACTGGGTGTTGTCATTTGAGATGTCATCAGTGATGTCATTTGAGATGTCATCAGTGATGTCATCAGTGATGTCACTGACCATGTCATGAATGATGTAATATGTGACATCATCAGCAGTGGGTTGCGGGTGCGCGATATATAGTTATTGCATCTAACTATATATGCGAATTTCTATGGTTTTGTGCGAGTAAATTAAGGTTTTGTAAATGCTAATCCCTAACTATATATGGCCTAAAACCTATGGTTTTTTCAGTGAATATATATATATATATATATATATATATATATATATATATATTCAGTGAAAAAAACAGAGGTTTCACAATCGTTATAGTTAGGAATTAGCATTTAAAAAACCTTTGAAATTCACTGAAAAAACCATAGGTTTCACATTTGTTTTAGTTAGGAATTAGCATTTAAAAAACCTTTGAAATTCACTGAAAAAACCATAGGTTTCACACCACTTATAGTTAGCTGAACATTTTACTCATACAAAACCATTGAAATTCCCACGTTATAGTTAGTTGGACTCACTATAACTCGCGCGCCCGCAATCCACTGCTGATGATGTCACATATTACATCATTCATGACATGGTCAGTGACATCATTGATGACATCACTGATGACATCTCAAATGACATCACTGATTATATCAGGAGTTACTGAAGTGGAGTAATAATGGCACAGACTCTTTTTCATTTCAGATCCATATTCTTGTACCTAACCAATCAAAATTGTTCCCACACAAATTCAAAACCAAACTGCACATTTTAATTGGTTGTACATTTCTAGACTTTGAAACATTCACCCATCCCCCCTGTGCTCATTCACCCTGTAACCATAGTAACTCCCTCCTAACCCAGCACACAGTTCACAAGTTCATCATATTATGTTGCAAAAGAATCCATCAAGGGTGTTTGACCTCTCAATCTACTAGCTAATCAACTGCAATGTTTGTTTAAATGACTTTTTCTCAACCATTGAAATGACTTTTTAAAAAAAAAAAGCATGCGCCCTAATTTTCAGTGGAGATTTTTAAGAAAGCACCAATCATTTCTGGTTTTTCAACTGCACTGATTCTCAACCACTTTTTTTCATAATCAAACTGCCTTTTCATTTCCACAACTCATCTGACTAGAAGCACATCCACCTTCAAGATGCAAAAAATCTGGTTTGTGGGTCATAGCTATGTCCACTGGAGTCAAAAATATGCAGCGAACAGAGGTATTTACAACCTTGATTTACCAAATGTGGACATTATATGGATTGGACAGAGAGGATTGAGAAGCCACCAATTGACAACATTGGTAAAATCCTTTATGCATTGACCACACCGTGACCTTATAATTGTGCACTGTGGTGGAAATGACCTAGGCACTTTGACTGGGGTAGGTCTGGAAATGCTTTTAAAGGACATCTTTGGGCAATTGATGTCACTTTTTCCAAAAACTACCTTGGTATTTTCTAATATATGCCAAAGGCAAAAATAGAACTGGTTCAACCAATTTTGTCCACAGATTGAGAAAGCACGGAAACATGTGAATAAATCTGTTTCTGCGTTCCTCAGAGACTGTAGTATGGGTTCCATTTACCACAACAATTTGCGTTACAACATGCAAGACATCTATAGGAGAGATGGTGTGCATTTTACAGATGAGGGGAATAGAGTTTTCCTCTTAAATATAAGACTCTGCATTGGTACAAAAAACACCCACATAACACAACAGCTCTTTTCAGAGCTAACTTACCTCTAAACGCTCTACATTATTTTTTTACTCTTTTTTTTACACTGTTTTTCCCCGTGGTGCGCTCAGGGTGCGCGCACCGAAGAGCGTACCCGCGAACGCACCCAGCGCTTACCCAGCGAACATTTAAAAAAAATCATTTTTGTGCCCTTCAGGGTCCCTCTAGGCCCCCCTCAGAAAACCTAGGGGGTCAGGGGGTGTTTACCCTGCCCCCTTTTTTTTTTCTCCTCAGATGTCTCGATTTTACCAAGACACAAGATGGCGGACTCTCCGGACTGTTTAGAATGTTGACAGACATCATACAGCCAATCAGCTTTCCGCTCACGCACTCCCGTAGCACGCCGGGTGCGCTCCCCGGTACGCGTACCGGTGAGCGCTCGGAGCGCGCCTATAGATATATATGTGTTTTTTAAGTTAATTTTCATTAAAACCACTTGAGCAATTTTCTCCAAACATTGCAAAGGCACATCTGCGTACCAGTCCCTACTTTTCAACCAAGTTTGGTTTAATTCCGTTCAGCGATTCGGGCTGTAGATTTGTCAGACCATCCTATGGAAATTAACATGGGGAAAACACGTTTTGGGACCCCCTTTTTTCTCAGCCCCCACTTCACGAATCCACCTGAAACTTTCAAGGAAGGAGCGCAGCGGAGCTGGCCAAAATTTTGGAAAATTACACGCAAATTCCTCAACCGGTGCCAAAGATATTCCCAATAGAATGCTGCGGATTTCCTATGGTAGCTAGGTCCTAACTATAACTACCTACTGGCGACCGCCAGTAGGTAATATATATATACATATATATATATATATATATATATATATATATATATATATTAGCAGCCCGTCCCAACGTTGTCTGGGTATGAATTGCTGCCGGCCAGTAGTATATTGTTTTGTAGGATTTCGTTTTGATAGCATTTCTTATCTGTGACAGGCCTGTGAAACGGTCCGATTCACAGTGCACTGCTGATGCACTTAAGAGTGCGCGTTTAGCAGTGTGTGAACTCGAGTTTCTCTACTTTATTTTTCCTTGCAATATTATATAGCGCAAACTCGACAACATGGCATGAGCACAATTTACATTACTGAAGAACACATTCATTTGTGGTAGGCACGGGGAGACAAAGCGATTTGCCTGGAACGTAGCTCCCCAGCTCTAAAGTTCGCAATTCTAGAACTTGTGGCACGAGGTATGTCTAAAAGTGTTTTTCCGTGCTGGCCATCAATGAGAGAGACCTGTGCATTTTTCGAATGGGTGGTGAAAAAATATGAGTATGTTGCTGGAGATGTGGGCCGCCGTGCCATCAATGTACTTACCGGGGGAGGGTAAACACACATTATTCCGCAACTTTCTTTCCGCATACCATCACTCCGCATACTTTTATTACGAAAGTACCATGACTCCGCAATGCCATTATAATGCATGGCATTACATTTTATATGCTTTTACCAGGCATACATATACAACGGAATTCGTTGTAAATGCATGAATGGTAAAAGCATGTTTTTTTTTAATGTTTGGATAAGGTAAGTAAGGGCATAGGGGTATATGTTTTGGGGTACTGAGGTCTATGTTTTGGGGTGTTTGGGTATTTTAAGGGCCCGATTCACAGAATGAATTTAAGACTCAATCCTAAACTTACTACTATTTTGGTATTCACAGAATGCACTTACTGCTTTTGGCTTTCACAGAATGCACTTACTACTTTTGGTATTCACACAATGCACTTACTACTTTCGGTATTCACAAAATGAACTTACTACTTTTGGTATTCACAGAAGTTAGGATTTTGTCTTAAGACAAACTTAAGACAGACTTAAGACAAACTTTAGACAGACTTAAGACAGACTTAAGTTAGGATGTTGTCTTAAGTCTGTCTTAAGTCTGTCTAAAGTCTGTCTTAAGTCTGTCCTAAGTTTGTTTTAAGTCTGTCTTAAGTCTGTCTTAAGTTTGTCTTAAGACAAACTTAAGACAAAATCCTAACTTCTGTGAATACCAAAAGTAGTAAGTGCATTCAGTGAATACCAAAATAGTAATAAGTTTAGGATTGAGTTTTAAGTTCATTCTATGAATCGGGCCCTAAGGGTTCAGATATAGTTTTGGGTTATGGGGTACAAGGGTTGTTTTAAGGTTTAGGGATAGGTATGGGTTTTGGGGTACAGGGGTATTTTTAGGGCTATGGGCTAGGTTTGAGTTTTGGGGTACAGGGGTATTCTAGGGTTCAGGGGTAGGTTTGCGTTTTGGGGTACAGGGTTATTTTTATGGTTCAGGGCTAGGTTTGGATTTTGGGATACAGGGGTATTTTTTAGGGTTCAGGGGTAGGTTTGGGTTTTGGGGTACAGGGGTATTTTAAGGGTAAGGGGTTTGTTTGGGTTTTGTGGTACAGGGGTATTTTAGGGTTCAGGGGTAGATTTGGGTTTTGGGGGTACAGTGGTATTTTTAGGGTTCCAGTCTAGGTTTGGGTTTTGGGGTACAAGTGTATTTTGGGGGTACAGGGGTAGGTTTGGGTTTTGAGTTACAGGGGTATTTATAGGGTTCAGGGCTAGGTTTGGGTTTTGGGGTACAGGGGTATTTGTAAGGTTCAGGGATATGTTTGGGTTTTGGGGTACAGGGTATATTTATAGGGTTAAGACGGGTTAGTGTTTTTAAGGTTGTTGGGGTATTTTAAGGAGTAAGGGTGGGTTATGATTATGGGGTGCAGGGGTATTTAAAGGGAGCAGGGTGGGATTCGTTTTTAGGGTGTAAAGGGTAATAAAATAAAATAATAAATAAAAATAATATAAATAATGCAATTTAAAAGAATAAATGTTTTAATTAAATTAAAATATTGTGTGTATATATATATATATATATATATATATATATATATATATATATATATATATATATATATATATATATATATATATATATATATATATATATATATATATACGCCACGAATTCCCCCAAATCACACTCCAGGGAAAGAACGAAACCGGACCCTTACGGATATTTTGCAAGTGTTAGTTTATTTCATCCAGTAGTGCATAGAACACGCCGCCATGACGCGTTTCGGGACCTCCGTCCCTTGATCACAAGACATGGCCGATCGTACACCCATCCCTCTTAAAGTGCTAGTACACAGTCAGCTGACCCCACAGCCTGTGGAAATAAAAGACATACTTCAGCCTAGTTCAGTAGCGCTTGATTCATAAATTACTTTTTGTTCAATTTCTATAAAGTGCTTAGTGATCCAGAATTCATTTAAAGTTTAACCATGCATTAAAAAAGTGCCACTCTTCTCTGGTCGTTCATCTCTTACTCCCAATATTTCCTCTTGATTATTTTCTCATACATAAATTGATAAAAATTATTGAACCAATTTAGAAAAATAAATTATTTCTACATAATATATTAAAATCATGTAAAAAATATATATATATATGTATATAAATATACACTTCATACAAACTGTGCAAATTCGCTATCTCTTGTGCAAATTGTGCAAAAGGAAAAACATCATTATTTAAATGGGAGTACATGGCTTGGATCACTTTTTTCAAAATTGTGCCCCAGTGGGCATTTGATGCTACATCTAACCACTGCATCCACACTGCTGCAATATGGGTTCAATTGCTGGGGCACGATAAGAGAATATCATAATCATGATTATGATACTTAAAACCCTATAACCTGGTGATTTAAAATAATTTATAATCCCTTCACCATGAGTTTAAATTAAAAACACGGGAGGCAGACTATTTACATGTTCGACTCAAATGCATAATTACCCCAATAGACATCTGCAGTTGTTATTCCAGTCTGGGCCCAAACGGTCTGAATAATTAGATCCCTAATAAAGACAAGAGTGTAAGTCTTCCGTTTGATTCAAACCGTTGGGAGCCTTGGAATTAAGCTCTAGAATGTAGCGTGTTTCCAAGACTCTCAATTTGGCCTCTCTGTCACCACCTCTGCGGAGAGGTGGAATCATATCAATGGCATAGTACTGCAAACATCCTATGTCCCCACCATGGCACGTATTCACATGTCTGGCAACCGGGTATGCCTCATCCTTATTGCTCACTGCCCTGAGGTGCTGTAGAATGCGCTTATGGACCTGCAGCTTAGTGCTGCCCACGTAACGCAGGCCACAGGCACATTCCAGCACATAGACCACGAAGTCTGACTTGCAGGTGATTTTCTCTTTGATAGTTCTCACCTCGCTGTTGAAAGCAGTCATTTAGGTAGTCTTGTTTCGACCTATCCTACATGCTTTGCAGACTGCACATTTCAAAAAGCCCTTGCTCTTCCCTAGCCAGTTGTCATCGGCTACTTCCGGGCTACTCTTAGCTATCATATCGCTCATGGACCTAGCTTTGCTATAGGTTATGGCTGGTCTGCTGGCTAGGGTCCCCCCAATGACCGGATCTCCCTTAACCACTTGCCAATTTTTGCGAATGATGTTGAATATTTCTTTGTGCTGTCTGCTATATGCTGTTATCAATCTTGGTTGGCCAGACTCCTTCTCTACGGATGGTGTAGGCACCGCATCTGTTGTTAGACTATGCCCTGAAGTTAAATTGGCACGTTTCATAGCACCCTCCACCACCGTTCTTGAGTAGCCCCTCTCCATGAATCTCTTCTTGCTGGCTTGCTGAGCTCTCTCACAGCTATCAGTCGTGCTGCAAATCCTTTTGATCCTCAGCATATCCCCGTAGGGGATGCTGCGAATCAAATGCGCTGGATGGTGGCTTGTGGCGTGCAACACTGTATTACCTGCCGTCACCTTTCGATGTAGGTCAGTCACTATTCTGCCACTGACAACGCTCACCTCAACATCTAAAAATGTAACCTTGGCGCTGCTAATCTGGCCAGTGAAATGTAGGTTCAAATCATTTACATTGATGTTGGTTATGAACCTATTCGCTTCTGCCTCTGTCCCCCTCCAAATGATGAAGAGGTCATCAATGAACCTATACCAGGCTATGATGTTGTTAGCCATGGTATCCTCATAGGTTCTTGCCAGGACCTGCTCCTCCCAATGCCCCATATGCAGACAGGCATAGTTTGGGGAGAAGCAGGCCCCCATTGCAACCCCCCTCAATTGCTGGAAAATCTCCTTTTGGAATAAGAAGAAGTTGCTTTTGAGGCAGATCTCTGTCATCTCTCTGACCATGTTATTATGCTGTAGCATGCAAGCAGGTCTACGCTTCAAGTAATGTTCTACCGCTCTTAGGCCATCATCGTGGTTTATACTGGTGTATAAGGAAGTTACATCTAGCGTTAACAATAAGTAATCTTCCTGCCATTTAATGGTTTTGATTTTATCCAAAAAATCACCAGTATCCCTGATATATATTCAGGTCCACAATGCGTATCAACGCTACGCTCCTGCACTCTCCTCGAGAAACCAGGGATCACAATTCAATACAAAGTGCGCTTTTCCAAATCCATTTATTCATTCAAATGCAGCATCGTGATGAAACACGGAAAACAACCCAACGCGTTTCGGCGAGGAAACTCGCCTTGGTCACGGGTGATTCCAAAAACAATGAGCAAACAATAAATAAAGTTTCACGTGATTAAGTGACGAAATAAACAACAGACTCATAATTTAATGTCGCGGCCATCTTGGAGTGGAGTACGCTTACATAGAACGAATGGCCAAAAATGTACATTTAACAAATGCATTTCAACATACTTTTGTATACTTTGTTTATACTTTTTTTGATATATTCACCCATTATGTCAAAGAAACTGTAACCACAGCTAACGCTAATCATGCGTTTCTCATTCAAATAGCATTCTAGCTATGTTGCATAATAGGAACAAATTGCAACATGATACCACCTCAAGTGAGTTATCATTCCTTAATTCTAGAAATTAACATTTTTCTATCCAAACCCTAGTGAGATTATATACATTGCATCTTTTCAATATTATTATCTCAAGTCGTTTGTTACTTGTTCCCATCTCAAGTGAGTTATGTTGCACAAACTATAACAAATTATTATATTCGAGTAAGTAAAGTATTTTTCATAAGGTATATAGTCCCAAGCGAGATTATGAAACAGTGCATACACTCGAACCAATCCAAGTATCAATGCCTCAGTAGGATTTTTCTTCCTGTGCACCTTTACAATGTCAAAACCTACAGTTGAAACACAAAAAAGAAGAATAGGCCAATCAGAATATTTGTAAATTAAAGCATACCAAGAGGCTGCCAAATTGGCTATGAGTCACCAACTAAGTGAATTAAGCAGTGAAACAAAAATTGTCAATTCATACAACTTACATTAAAATCAGCAGTAGGCACAGTATAGACCTTGAACCCAAATCATATTACAATACTAAATAGACATAATCAATTCTTGAACAGAATCCTTTAACTAAACGAGGAATACAGCCTGTATCCTAATCCCCTAGATGCCATTTCATTTCTTCCTCAGAGTTCAAGCCTCTGGGGGTGTCTAGCTCAAGAATATACCTGTTCTCCATTTGTCTTAACTTGCGGATTTTGTCACCACCTCTTTTCATGGCAGGAAGCTTGTCAATTACGAAGAACTTCAACACACTTCTGTTGCTTTTGTGTAGTTCTTCGAAGTGACGTGCAATTGGTGAATTCTGGTCTTTGTTGTCAATGGATCTCATGTGTTCCAGGACACGTTTTTTCGCAGGGAACATGGTGCTCCCTACATATTTCTTAGCACATGGGCACGTCAAGACATACACGCAATACTCAGAAAGGCTACTGCAACAGGCGGTTTTGCTCTTGTGTACTGGTTGGAATTTTTCGAACTGGCAATAAAAATTGTGAACGTGACTTTCCCACGCCCGATTTCCAGTAGAGGCACATTCTGGAATCAGGGTGCGAGGGTCCTCGAGATAGGATCACTGACTTTATTAAAACTTGTGCGCAATTTCCAAATATCGCAAATATTTCATGCAGGCAGGAGGGGGGATCCCCACGTGATTAGGAACAATGGAAGAAGATGCAGAGGCACGTAGAAGACTGAGGGCCCAATCCATGTTTGTGCAAACCGCAAATGGCTCTACTAGTAAGGAGCCACTGTCGTCTGGGAAAGTAATTATGAATAAATACCAGAAACTGGAAAAACTGATACGGAAAGAAATATCACGGTGGTGGGAGGCCATTACCCTTGAGAAATATCAGGAGGAGAAAAGAATTCCCAGAGGATTGCGAATCTTAATTGCTCCTTCGCATGAACAACCTGATATTGAATTGGCGGAAGAATGGGCCGAGAACTTAATGGATTGCTCAAATCGAATGCTTTCTATCTTAATTAAACACGCATGGAAAGATAGAATGTCATTATTGAAATTGATTGCGGATTTAAAAGATGAATTAATGAAGGAGGACACAACTGAGAATTTCACAAAGAAAATGGAGGAAATAAACAATAAAATGACCAAACATGAAGATGACATTGTGGCCAAAAAAGAAAGAAAGTTTCTGAGAGATAAAATTGATTATCAAGAAGGTCGCATATTCACCTTCAGCCGCAAGTATGACAACTTACAAAGAAAGGGGGTGCAAGCAAATATAGATGCAGTAAGTGCTGTGGCGACAGTATCGGAGGAGGAAGTAGTGGAGAGCGATGTATCAGAGGATGGTCAACTACAGGCTCCTAAAACTGCACCTAAAAATACAAGCAAGGCCTCAAATGTTTGGGCGGAATTCAAAATGATGAATCAGACTACGCAACAACAAAACTGGCAAATAGACAGAGGTCGAGGACAAGGAAGAGGATACAGAGGAAAAGGCAGAGGAAGAGGCAATCCTGGAGGAAACACACCAAAAAACAACAGCCAGTCAGGGGGGGCGGCTGGAACAAGTGGAATCACAACAACCCCGATGGGAGTGGAAACACGGGGGTCAAAACAAAATACGAGGAAAATGAATTGACGAAATGTGGTAAACCTCTCCTCTCATGTACTATCTAAAGTAGAATACGATGTATTGCAATTTGGCCTCTCGTTTTGTCCCTCAGCTAATTTTAATTACTCTCAGGAACGTGTAGACTTGTTCAAATTTACCAGGAAGCTGCGGTTGCATAAATGGAACAGGCTCAAGGTTACAAATGTAGCAATGGCTGTTTCCAATGTTGAGCCAGCAAGTGAGACCATCGAGGAGGTGGAAACATTAATTGCTATGAAAGATTTGGAGTTTGGTACACCAGACAATACTCCTAATGATGCAACCTCTTTGGGTTATAGAACAGATTTGAATTGTCTAAATCATTTTAAATCTAAGTCTACGTTTAACCCAACACTGCCTGCTTGCAGCATTGATACATTCGAGACTTTGGTCATAAATTACTTCAAGGAGCTTGCTAAAAAGAAGTGTTGGTCTAATGATAAACTAAGTAAAGCAGAAAGAATAGCCATGAAGTCATTAGAAGATGACCCCTCTATTGTCATTCGTCAATCTGACAAAGGGGGGAATGTTGTTGTAATGGATGTTGAAAACTATATCAATGAGGGTATGAGACAACTGAATGTAAAAGAATGTTACGAAGTCTCTTCCTTACAGGTGATTGAGCAAAGCAACAACACCTACTATGAGATGCTAAAAAATTGGCGCTCGAGTGGTATCATCGAATGGGATGAATATTCTTTCTTGCTAAATCGGAACCCTAAAATAGCAGTTCTATACTTACTGCCTAAGTTACATAAAGATCCTAACACTCCTCCGGGCAGGCCAATAGTGTCTTCGATTGGCTCTCTTTTGGAGGGCACGTCAAGATACATTGATTTCTTTCTGAGACCCTTTGTTGAAAATGTTCCCTCATATCTCAAAGACAGCAGAGATTTTATCAATAAACTCACTGACTTTGAGTGGCAGGATGGCTAGCTACTCATTACTTTAGACGTATGTAGTCTTTCTACGTCTATTAGACATGAGGATGGCATTAGAGCTTGTCGGAAATTTCTGAGCTCCAGATCTATTTCATATCTGAACCATTCTGAGATGATTATTCAGATGATGAGGTTTTGCTTGGAACATAATTTCTTTGTTTTCAATGATGTCTATTATAGACAACGACAAGGGACGGCGATGGGAACTTGTTTTGCTCCCAGTTTTGCTAATCTATTCATGGCAAGCTGGGAGCAGCAAGTTGAGAAGACTCACCAGATGTACCGCAGCCATGTGAAAATATGGCTGCGCTACATCAATGATTTGTTCATCATATGGGAGGGCACACAGAGCGAAGCGGAGAATTTCGTTGTGGACCTTAACAGGAATGACCAAAACATCAAATTGGAAGGTCACATGAACACACAGAGCATGGTGTTTCTGGATCTGCATGCAAAAGTGTCTGATAAGAAACTAACTACCAGTTTATACCGCAAAGAAACTGCGGGGAATACTTTATTGCATGCAGATAGTGGACACCCGAAAGCCTTGATTAAAAGTATCCCCTTTGGTGAATTTCTCCGGGCTCGGAGAAATTGTAGTACTGAAGATGATTTTTTGAGTGAAAGTGTATGTATGAGAGAGCGTTTTGTCGAAAGAGGGTATCAACCTTCCATCATAGATGCTGCACTGAAAAAAGCCAGTGAAATTAGTCACCAGTCTCTCTTAGTTTCCGACAAAGATTCTAAATCTGCTAACACCAAAGAGATTTATCTCCACTTATCACTCTAGATCATGGCAAGTACATAATACTTTCAAACGCCATTGGAACGTCCTTAGGACGGAATCTACTCTGAGTGATGTTTTGAGTGAGAATCCCAAGATGACCTATAGGAAAGCTCATTCCCTGAAGGATGAGTTAAGTAAGAATGAAGTCAGCATAAACACAGCCAAAGCAAATGACATCAAAGGCTTCTGTACCTGCATGAAATGCAAGGCTTGCAGATATAGTCACAATATCAAAAGAGTCTTCTTCCCTGTCGAGGCAGTCGAAAAAACAATCAATAAACATCTAACATGCCTTTCCGAGTATTGCGTGTATGTCTTGACGTGCCCATGTGCTAGGAAATATGTAGGGAGCACCATGTTCCCTGCGAAAAAACGTGTCCTGGAACACATGAGATCCATTGACAACAAAGACCAGAATTCACCAATTGCACGTCACTTCGAAGAACTACACAAAAGCAACAGAAATTTGTTGAAGTAGACACCCTGATGCCCAGAGGCTTGAACTTTGAGGAAGAAATTAAATGGCATCTAGGGGATTAGGATACAGGCTGTATTCCTCGTTTAGTTAAAGGATTCTGTTCAAGAATTGATTATGTCTATTTAGTATTGTAATATGATTTGGGTTCAAGGTCTATACTGTGCCTACTGCTGATTTTAATGTAAGTTGTATGAATTGACAATTTTTGTTTCACTGCTTAATTCACTTAGTTGGTGACTCATAGCCAATTTGGCAGCCTCTTGGGATGCTTTAATTTACAAATATTCTGATTGGCCTATTCTTCTTTTTTTTGTGTTTCAACTGTAGGTTTTGACATTTTAAAGGTGCACAGGAAGAAAAATCCTACTGAGGCATTGATACTTGGGTTGGTTCGAGTGTATGCACTGTTTCATAATCTCACTTGGGACTATATACCTTATGAAAAATACTTTACTTACTCGAATATAATAATTTGTTATAGTTTGTGCAACATAACTCACTTGAGATGGGAACAAGTAACAAACGACTTGAGATAATAATATTGAAAAGATGCAATGTATATAATCTCACTAGGGTTTGGATAGAAAAATTTTAATTTCTAGAATTAAGGAATGATAACTCACTTGAGGTGGTATCATGTTGAAATTTGTTCCTATTATGCAACATAGCTAGAATGCTATTTGAATGAGAAACGCATGATTAGCGTTAGCTGTGGTTACAGTTTCTTTGACATAATGGGTGAATATATCAAAAAAAGTATAAACAAAGTATACAAAAGTATGTTGAAATGCATTTGTTAAATGTACATTTTTGGCCATTCGTTCTATGTAAGCGTACTCCACTCCAAGATGGCTGCGACATTTAAGCTATGAGTCTGTTGTTTATTTTGTCACTTAATCACGTGAAACTTTATTTTTTTGTTTGCTCATTGTTTTTGGAATCACCCGTGACCAAGGCGAGTTTCCTCGCCGAAACGCGTTGGGTTGTTTTCCGTGTTTCATCACGATGCTGCATTTGAATGAATAAATGGATTTGGAAAAGCGCACTTTGTATTGAATTGTGATCCCTGGTTTCTCGAGGAGAGTGCAGGAGCGTAGTGTTGCTACGCATTGTGGACCTGAATATTTACACAGGGTTACCTTTGCCCCTGAACTGCACCGCTGTCTTGGTGTCCTGGCGTTGCGAAGGATGTGGACCTGAATATATATATATATATATATATATATATATATATATTTATTACCTACTGGCGGTCGCCAGTAGGTAGTTATAGTTAGGATAATTTTCAATGTTAAATCTCAACATTCTATTTTGAATAACTTTGGCGCCGGTTGACGAATCTGCCTGAAATTTTCAGGAAAATGGTCTCATGGCGGTCCGGTCCTTCCCTGAAAGTTTGGGGGGGATTCGTCAAGCGGGGGCCGAGATAAAAGGGGGGTCCCAAAACGCGTTTTCCCCATGTTAATTTCCATAGGGCGGTCGATTTCACTTTTAGCCCGAACGGCTGAATGGATTTCCACCAAACTTGGCAAAATTGTAGGGACTGGTAGCCCGATGTGCCTTTGCTATGTCTCAAGATATGTGCTCCAGTGGATTTTGAGTAATTTAGGTTCAAAAAAATATATATATCTATAGCCGCGCTCCCGTGCGCGCACGGGAGTGCGCTCCAGGCGCGACACGCGACTTGCGCGCAGGAAGCTGATTGGATCTCAGTTGTCTGTAAACATTCTAAACAGTGCGGAGCGGCCGCCATCTTGTGTCTCGGTAAAATCGAGACACAAGGGGTTTGAAAAAAAAAGGGGCAAATGACCATAAGGGGGAAGAGTAGACCCCCTCTGACCCCCTAGGTTTGATGTAGGGACTAAAATAGGGTCCTGCAGGGCATTAAAAATTTTTTTTCGTTTTGCGCGGGGATATGCGCTCTCCCGTGCGCGCACGGGAGTGCGCTCCAGGCGCGACACGCGACTTGCGCGCAGGAAGCTGATTGGATCATAAGGGGGAAGAGTAGACCCCCTCTGACCCCCTAAATCCAGGACTATATTTATGAAGGCCTTGCGCTGTTAGTTTTGCGCTTCCTGTGCGTCAATTTTTGTGACGCATCAGCGGTGTAAAAAAATGCGCATTGTTATGCAATATTTAAAAAGTGACGCATCTATCTAGATGCGTCACTTTTTAAATATAGTGCAACGAGGTACATTTTATTACACTGCTGGTGTTATGCGTCACTTTTCTGTGCGCACTCCTTATGACGTTCCAGATGTGTCATATTTAATGTATGACGAATCATGTTGCAGATACAATATGGCGCAGAGTTTTAAAAAGTGACCCATGTACCTAGATGCGTCACTTTTTAAAAATAGCGTCAGGTATAATGTATGCAGAGGGGGTGTTCTCCCGCAAAAAGCTTTGTAATAGCGACGCAGTGAAATCTTTGAGATTTCACTGCGTCAGTTTTAGGATGCTGTTGCGTCAAAATCTTGTGCCTGCTTTACAGCAGGTGTTAGACTGAGGCAAGACCTTTCATATGCTGCTTTCCCCATTTGAAAGGACACATTACTGGAGTTGCGTCACTTTTGTGACGCACTCCAGCAATGCGTTACTTGGAATGTCATAAGGAGTGCGCACAGAAAAGTGACGCATTGCACCAGTAGTGTAAAAAAATGTGTTGCGTTGCGTTATATTTAAAAAGTGAGGTATCTAGGTAGATGGGTCACTTTTTAAAATCAAGCGCCACATTATATCTGCGTGAGGTATAATGCATGCAGAGGGGGTGTTCCCCCACAAAAAGCTTTGTAATAGCGACGCAGTGAAATGTTTGAGATTTCACTGCGTCACTTTTAGGATGCTGTTGCATCCTTTAAATATAGTGCAACGAGGCACATTTTATTACACTGCTGGTGTGATGCGTCACTTTTCTGTACACAGTCCTTATGACATTCCAGATGTGTCATATTTAATGTATGACGAATCATGTTGCAAGGAGTTACAGATACGTCAGTATTTCTGACATATGTGTAAACATAAAAGTGATGCGAGGCCGGCGCAAAATTTTGACGCAATACCATCCTAAAAGTGACGCAGGGAAATCTCATAGATTTCAGTACGTTGTTATTACCAAGCTTTTTGCGAGGGATTGCCCCCTCTGCATACATTATACCTGATGCAGATACAATATGGCGCAGAGTTTTAAAAAGTGACCCATGTACCTAGATGCGTCACTTTTTAAAAAATAGTGTCAGGTATAATGCATGCAGAGGGGGTGTTCCTTGCAAAAAGCTTGGTAATAATGACGCAGTGCGTCACTTTTAGGATGCAGTTGCGCCAAAATCTTGCGCCTGCTTCACAGCAAACCTTTCACATGGTGCTTTTTCCATGTGAAAGGACACATTACTGGAGTTGCGTCACTTTTGTGACGCACTCCTGCAATGCGTTACTTTTGTGTTTAGAGATATGTCAGAAATACTGACATATCTGTAACTCCTTGCGAATTGATTAGTCATATATTAAATATGACATATGTGGAATGTCATAAGGAGTGCGTCCAGATAAGTGACGCATCGCTATTTTCACGTAGCGATGCGTCACTTTTCAGAAATGAGGCCTCCAGTTTATTCACTGTGTCATAAATTTCTTTTCTAACACTCACCTTCTTTCAGTCCTCCTACTTCACTTCCTTTCACCTCTCATACCTTTCTGTTCTTTCTTACTCATTCTCCTTTCAATTATCAATGCACTATATTTCACTTACTCTTCATTTTTTAAGATTATAGCTCTTTGATGAGAATTGGAGGTAGTTCTGAAAAGAACTTTTGGTTTTCTTCTTTTAACTGAAGAGGAACAAAAACAGGGAATAGAAACTGCTCAACAGGAGCAAAAAGAAAAGAAAAAAATTAGGGGTGGGAAGGGCAGTGATGGTTCTCTAATGCCCGAACCATGAGCAGGACACTTTGCTCCCCATAGGTGAGGAGTTGATTGCAGTATCTGCATCTGACGACCCCATGGTTGAATGCAGGTTGGATGTTTGCTACCTGCCCCTGAGATTGTTCTCTTCCAGAAGAAGTTGCTCCTCCTGTTGATGTAGAGGCCCCACCTCTGGGAACCTCCTGTGCCAGAGCCCTGACACTTTCTCGGGCAAAATTCTGGGGGTGCCTGGTCTCCACATGGCGAATCATGGTGAAGTTGCCAAAAGAGTATTTTTTTTGGGGGTTACCCCGTGACAGGACCTTTTTGCAGATCCTGCACTCTACTTTTGGTGCATTCACCTTCTTCTGGTCTGCTGGAAATTTAAAGAATTTCCAGATGAAATGTCCCTTCACCTTTGGGGTAGGTGGCTCTTCATCAATGAAGTCATCTTCACTGCTGGATGATCTGGCAGCCATGATGAATCCAGGAATATGGAGCAGCAAAAAAGGCAGGTCTTTCAGTCACAAAAGTGAAAGAAGAAGTGAAGGAAATGGGTGGGGATTTCATTCATTGTAAAAAAAAACTGTTAGCAACCAATGAAAAGTGTTATTTTAGGGTCACATGACCTGACGCGCTTACGATGCGCGCTCGGGTGCACTTCCGGGTGCGTTTACGCAGCGCGATCGTAGGCGCTTCCGGGGCGCACACGTGGCGCGATCGTAGGCGCTTTTGCGTGCGTTTAGGCGCCGCGCACGTATGCGCTTCCGAGGGCACGTACGTTGCGCGCCGAAGTGACGTCATCAATCTTTAATAGAAATGCATAATCATTTTCCATATTAAAAAAAACAAATTTTATTTGTATGGTACGAAATGTTTTGCATTATTATTAACTTTTCATTCATATTTTTTTTTCACGAACGACAGTTGCGCTCTGGGTGCGCTTTCAGATGAGCTCTCGGAGAAGCTTACAGGAGAGCTTAGCTGAAAGCTTCCCGGAGCGCGCACCCAGAGCGCAAAAAAAAAAAATTATAAAAAAAATGAATACTTAAAAAAAACAGCAAATTGTAAAAAAAAAAAAGGTTAGAAACTCGATATACAAAGGAATTAGCATTTAAAAAACCTATGAAATACAATGAAAAAACCATAGGTTTCACACCAGTTATAGTTAGGAATTAGCATTTAAAAAACCTTTGAAATTCACTGAAAAAACCATAGGTTTCACACCAGTTATAGTTAGGAATTAGCATTTAAAAAACCTATTAAATTCACTGAAAAAACCATAGGTTTCACACCAGTTATAGTTAGCTGGAAATTTTACTGATATAAAACCATTGAAATTCCCACGTTATAGTTAGTCGGACTCACTATAACTTGCGCGTGCAATGCACTGCTGATGACGTCACATATTACATCACTCATGACATGGTCAGTGACATCACTCATGACATCACTGATGACACCATCCAGTGAATATGTGTCTTTCTGAAAAATAAATATTAGTGAGTTATGTTTAAATATTTAAATACATATATTAGTGTTTCACTTTGTGTATAAGTGGCTACATGTGTTGATAAGTAGCTACATGCGTATGTATATGGGTTATTTGATATTTTTATTAGTATTAGTATGAGTGTCTATATGGTTTGGTGGAGGTATTACTTAGCACATAGATGCATGAGTGACTGACTCTTTGTTTGTATGTGTTTTGAAGACAGCATATGTACAGGACTGTATGGGTGGATGAGTGTCTATATGTGTTTGTTAGTGAGTGAATGACTGTCTCACTAGTGTCTTTATCAGTAACTACATATGTTTTAATCTAGTATATATGAATATTGATGTATATAAGTGAGTATATGTGAGAGTAAGAGATTGTAAGATTTCCTGTTTAAATAAGTATGTGTTTCTATAAGTGATTGTTTAAGAGAATAAATATGTGTAATTTTCAATAGAAGTAAGGTGGAAGTGTGTGTATAACTCTATTTTCAAATAAATGGTTGTTCAATAGTTTATTTGCACGTGTGAATATGTGTGTGAGTAACTTTTGGATGAATGTCGGTGTGTAACAGAATGTATAGGTGTATCTCTTCATATGATGAGTGAGTATATGTATGAGTGACTATATAGAACTGTTGGTGAATGAGTGGATGAGTATATAGATAGTGGAAGTACAGAATTGCTTGTTGTAACTGATATAGGTATGTCCATTTTTTAAAAATTTCAGTTTCTATTTTTGAATATGTGTCTCAAGGGTTACTTTACACTGAGAGGAGGTCTGTCACTGTGTCACAAGGATGGTGTCATCAGTGATGTCATGAGTGATGTCACTGACCATGTCATGAGTGATGTAATATGTGACGTCATCAGCAGTGCATTGCACGCGCAAGTTATAGTGAGTCCGACTAACTATAACGTGGGAATTTCAATGGTTTTATATCAGTAAAATTTCCAGCTAACTATAACTGGTGTGAAACCTATGGTTTTTTCAGTGAATATATATATATTTGATGTTTTAATAATGTACTTTAAAAATGTATATGATTTTACCACACATGCATTTACGTTATAATGGCATGCGTGATAAAGTCATATGCGTTGTAAAAGTTTTAGAAATTATGTCTTTGCGGAGTAATAGTCCCGCGTTATACAAATTGCGGAGTGATAGTAGGCGGGATGTTGGTTTGCGGAATATCATCCTAAATTCCCTTGGGAGGGATAGTCACTTTCTTGCTATTTCCGTGGAGGCGGGCCTTGTGTCCGGATGTGCGTGGCGCGAGGCCTGTGCACAACAGAAGTGGAAAATCTCCAGTGTGCGCTTCAGGAGTCACCGAAAGTTGAGGCGAGATTACATTTCCTGCACAATGGCCCCTGTTTGCGCTCCTTCCGGCCCTTGGGAATAGTGCCATGCCTGACCTCCATACAGTAAAGCAGGTGCACATCACTGGGTGCGCGGGGCAAGCACACCCGGAGCTGGACTGTACAGAACCTGGGAAGAAAAAACAATGAAATGTTGGGCACAACGCTCGCTTTTTTTTCCCGTAATCCCGCACCCGCACACTCCCACGCCCACGCCCCAAGCACACGCCCACAGCACACGATATGAGACATTGCATGAAGGGCGGAACGTACCACACGCCCCCCAGCGTTTGTCACGCCCCCAGCACACGCCCACAGCACAACGCAGACACGTCCACAAGGGACTACTTTGCTGGCACGGTTCTTTTAAAATGTATATGGTGGGCGTCTGCATAGCCTATGTCCTTCTGCTGCAACTGCCCTTTCCAATGCTGTATTGGGTGTTGTGATTGATGCTGTGGTTCCTGAGATTACCCGCCTCAAAGGTTTGGGCTCTCTCTTTATTATATTAGTATAGATATATATACACTCAAAAAACCAAAGGTTAAAGGGATGTTATAGTTAGGTCTAAATACAAAAAACCTGGGGGTCTAGCAAAAAGACAAAAGTGTGTCAATCACCCTACTTGACAGGGGAAATTACCTCACCTCACCTGGACCAAGCTCAGAGTAAGGGAGGCCACGCTCTATCCGTCGTTGCCCCAAGCTATGTCTGACTACATGCATTGGTTTACTATACTCTATAAAATAGACCATTCAATCACATTAGTAGTATTCTGTTGATTTAACATTATGTATGGTTCCAGACACACTTTTGTCTTTTTGCTAGACCCCCAGGTTTTTTGTATTTAGATATTGTATAGCAGGGGATAATAACCTGGGTAGGTCTTTAAATTTCCCTTAGACCCTCCAACCCCCGTTTTTGTTTCACATGTTATAGTTAGGCTCAGGTTTCACTCACACCACACCAGTGAAAATCAGCTGTTATAGTTACCTGAGCTAACTATAATTTATGCCTCCACAATGCACTATGACCTCAGATATTACATCACTCATGACATAATCATTGACATCACTGATGACATCTCAAATGACATCACGGATAACATCATCCAGTGATTGTGAGTGTTTTTTAAAAGTACTAATGGGTGATACTATTTCTAATATATATTATGTGAGCGCTTTATTTTCCCTGCTCAGCCGCCTAGGCGCTGGTGCTGGGAACAGTCAGGGAGGCAGACATCTTTGGGGGAAGCTTACCGGGGCTAAGCTCTAGCTTCTTTGCCCCTCCCGCCTTCACCTGCACATAAATTGAGGCAGAATCCTCGCGCGCTGACGAGATAGCCTGCACCTTTCCTGAGGCGGAAGCCGGGAAAGCGAGTTAGCTGTAATTTTACTTTGCTGCGAAATGTACTTTTAAAAATTTTTCTTTTCTTTGGAGTTGCTACCCACCTTAACACTGCTTTATTTTCCCTGCCCAGCCGACTAGGCGCTGGGAACAGTCAGGGAGGCAGACATCTTGGGGGAAGCTTACAGGGGCTACGTAATAGCTTCATCGCCCCTCCCGCCCTCACCTGCATAACATGGCCATTATTACCCGACCGCGCAGCTGATGCACGCAGCGGGCACACCAATGGCGCGCCGAAGGTGTGCCAAAGGCAAGCCCGTCTGCGCCCGTCCGCGCCAGGTCGGGTCCAGGGCCCATGACCCCAGGTCGGAAATCATCGATTCGGATGGTTTATTCGTCGGCCACATTGCATTCATTACGAACTCTGGTAAAACAAGACTGTGAAACTTTCCACAGCGATTGGCAAAGCCCTAGTTCTTGCCCCTCTTCTAATTTCCATCTTGATGTTCCTCAATTATCTCAACGTATTTCTCTTGGTCCTAACTCCTCTCCGAATTGGCTTTTTGGCAGCCTGAACTGCCGATCACTAACCAAGCACAAAAGAAATATTTACGATCTTTTGACTGACGAGCTAACTGATGCTTTGTTTCTTACAGAGACGTGGCTGCAAGATAGCTCTGGCCCTGATATCGCAGAAGCCTTACCATTGAATTATGCGATTGTCAGGAGGGATAGACTGAATAAAATCCGGGGGGGGGCATTGCGATCATATTTAAAAACTCATTGCAATGTACGCTCGAACCAATC
Organism: Lissotriton vulgaris; assembly: GCF_964263255.1. Taxonomy (NCBI): domain Eukaryota; kingdom Metazoa; phylum Chordata; class Amphibia; order Caudata; family Salamandridae; genus Lissotriton; species Lissotriton vulgaris. The sequence goes on along the minus strand of NW_028251781.1, from coordinate 2,219,821 downwards.
TCCTTGAGCACTTGCGAGGCTGCCCTCTTTAAACTGACCTTGCTTCCAAACTTAACTCTTACTGGTCTCTTGGTTTACCGGACGCCTGGCCCTTTACGTTCATGGGTGACACAATTTTCTGAGTTTATTGCATCAATTTTGGTAAATTCTAGTAATTTTTCTATCTTGGGCGACCTCAATATTCATCTTGAGGATCCTAAGAATAATATAGGCAAAAATCTTATTGATAACCTTGCGGCCATGAACATCACGCTGTGGAATGTGGGACCCACCCACAATGGTGGCCATTTACTGGACCCAATCCTGTTCAACCTCCCCCATATACATTGTTTCCTCGCTCTGCCTCTACATTGGTCAGATCATTTCCTATCTAAATTCAGTGTGTTCGCCCCTGTTGCTTTTACTTCTTCTAACAAGACATTAAGGACCTGTAAAAGAGATTGGAAAAAGCTTAATATGAATCACCTTAAGCATGTCCTGTATTCCCAACCACCTTGCGATATCCGAGATACTGATGACATTGAAGCAGTGTCATTTAAGATAAATACTTGGCTTACGGAGGCTATTGATACTTGTCTTCCCCTCTCATATAAAAAAATAAATGCCCACAAATCCCCTGCGCTGTCGTTTAATTAATCACTAAAAGTGGATAAATCCAAATGCAAACGCTGGAACGTACCTGGAGGAAGGATTATTCCTCAGTAGCAGGGCTCACTTATAGGCAAGAACTCAAGCTATATCACAAGGCTTGTACCATAACCAGAGCTGGCTACGTTGCTAGGACTATTTCTGAGGCAACAAGTAAATCAAAAATATTGTTTAACTTAGTTAAAGAACTGGCGGGCTCCCAAACTATTGCCAAGCCACCTCCTTTGAGCAGTGATCAATACGAAGAACTTGCCCGGTTCTTCACAAAGAAGATTGACACTATTTATTTGGATATATCCAAATAGCATCTGGCGCCTGATGCAAATAATGCCGACCTTGGCACCGCCTCCCAGCCACCGCTAACCTACGAGCTCCTAAATTCTTGGCCTGATATCAAAGTTCAAGGCCTAAAAGATATCTTAGGTAAACTTAAATTAGGCTCAACAGCTGATCCACTCCCAATCTCTTCACTTAAACTTCTGGACACCCCACAGCTATCTGTGATTTGTAGTGCTCTCAATCTATCTCTTCAAAATGCCAATGTTCCAGCTATGTGGAAACACTCCATGGTAACACCGCTGTTGAAAAAGCCTTTGGCTGATCCGAAAATTCCTGCTAATTTCCGTCCAATCTCTCTTTTGCCTGCTTTCTCCAAAATTTTGGAGAGACATGTTCACTTCCATCTCGCCCAGTTCACGGAGGCTAATGCCATTCTCCACCCTTCCCAATCAGGTTTCCGCCCAGGGTTCTCCACTGAGACAACACTGTTGGGCATTACAGAAAATCTATGCCACCTGTTGGATAGAGGTGACACAGCTGCGCTGATTCTACTTGATCTCAGCGCAGCATTTGACACCATCTCTCATACCATACTGTTAAAGTCCCTCTCTGCAATGGGCATCAGTGGTCAAGCCCTGGACTGGGTTGCATCTTTTTTAACTCATAGAACATTCCAAATTTTCTCTAATACTGCTTCCTCCAATATTCATTCTTCCCCGTATGAAGTACCTCAGGGTTCGGTACTCAGCCCTTTGGTGTTTAATTTATATGTAACACCTCTTGCTCAGATTGTTGAACAAGAAGGTCTGACTATGTTCACATATGCAGACGACTCTCAGATTTCCTTTTCCCTTTCTAATTCGGATCAAGCCTCTACTTCCCTCCTTCAATCTGGCCTTAGGAAAATTGCCAAATGGATGAATGACAATTTGCTCAAATTTAATGTCAGGTAAAACGCAAGTCCTTATATTGGGTCCCAAGCAGGACCTCTGGAGTCCCAGACACTGGCCATTAGAAATGGGAGCCCTCCCTATTCCATCGGACCAGGTTCGCAATCTGGGGGTCACAATTGACAAAGGTCTAACAATGCAGCCCCAGGTTAGGAAGTTAACTGCCAAATGCTTTACCATCCTGCGTTGGCTAAAGAAAATCATTTGGATGCTGCCACACAGAAGTCCGTAATTAATGCCCTGATTACTTCACGTTCAGGTAATGGCAATGTTCTTTATTTAGGGGTGGCACAGGCTGTTATTAGAGGCCTTCAGCTAGTCCAAAATGCTGCTGCGAGGCTTCTATGCAAATGTCACCGAACGGAACACATGTCAGGACATGTCACCGAACGGAACACATGTCAGGACATCTTCGTGCATTACATTGGCTCAGGGTTGAGAGCAGAGTCAAATTTAAAACTCTCAGCTATATGCATAAAATAAAATGGGGTACTTCCCCGAGATACTTACAATCCTTGGTGCATACGTATACTCCTGCCCACTGTTTACGCTCCTCATCTCATGGCCTTTTTAGGTTGCCTAAGATCCAACTTTCCAGAATGGGTGGCAGGTCTTTTTCTTTATTGGGCCCCAAACTGTGGAATTATCTCCCTCTGACTATTCGAATGGAAACAAGCTACGTCCACTTTTGCAGAGCCATTAAGCCCTGGTTGTTCAATCAATAATTGCCCCCCGTTTTTGCATGGGAAAAGTTTTCTAGCTCACTGTCTCGAAAGCGCCGGGAAACCCTTTTGGGTAGCTGTCGCACTCTATAAGCTCAATAAATAAATAATAAATAAATAAATATCCGAGTGGGTCTGTGAATGGGTGTGAGTGTCTGTTAGTGGGTATGAGAGTGTCTGTCTGGATTTCTCAGTGGGTGCATTAGTGTCTGAGTGAGTGTATATATTTTTGGGGAAGAATTTGCTAATCCACTGCAAAGTTACACGGGCAGCGCTGAGCAGGGGATTTGTGAATCCTCAGAGGTGGAAAAAAGAATTATGGGCATTTTATTGCCCATCATGGGTCCCTCACAGACCCCTACATTTTTCCAAGAGGGTCAGGGTACCTCTACCCTGCCCCCTTCCACTACATTTCCTGCTACCGGGGACCGTTCCCTGATGTCTAAAATTGCGGCCACAACTTTCTACTCAGGATGCAGCCAGCCAATCACCGAAGTACTGCAATGGATTCATAAAGGATTTTCGCTTCTAGATAAACACATTTTTTTCCTTTATTATTTCAAAAATTACTGTATAAGCTCTTTCTGGACCATGGTCTAGGTTTCTGCCAAATTTGGTGTAATTCCATTCCGCAGTTCTGGCTATAGTCATGTCTAAAATCTCTATGGGAATTAACATTGAAATGCACTTTTGGTGATCTCCGCTTTTTCTCGGCCCCGCTTGACGGGCCACCTGGAAACTTACCATGCACAACTAGACAAAGCACAGCACTTTTTTGGGAAACTTTTGTGAAGATCCATCAAATAGCATCAAAGTTATAAGCAAGTCAAAAATGCTTTTCCCAAACTAGGTCCAGAACACCATTAGGTTATGTATATATATATATATATATTGCAAAAATCTTACCTGCAGTCAACCAGCGAACTGAATGTGTGGCAGGCGTAATCTCTTGAAAAAGTTTCTAGCTGAAACGAAACATGTCGACAAAAACGCTTTGTCCTGTTCACCCTGCACGAATAAATGGTCAAAGGCAAGGTTTGTGGTGACTCATCCTTCTCCCGTGGGAGACACCCTGTTGCACAAAATATCAGCGTGGTTCACCTGAAGTGGTACGCACAACGGAATGTAGCGCAAGGCAAGATTTGTGGTGATTCATCTTCCTCCCGTCGGAGATACCTTGTTGCAATATATATATATATAAATATAAATATATATATATATATATATATATATATATATATATATATATATATATATATATATATATATATATATATATATATATATATATATTCACAGAAAAAACCATAGGTTTTAGGCTATATATAGTTAGGGATTAGCATTTACAAAACCTTAATTTACTCGCACAAAACCATAGAAATTCGCATATATAGTTAGATGCAATAACTATATATCGCACACCCGCAACCCACTGCTGATGATGTCACATATTACATCATTCATGACATGGTCAGTGACATCACTGATGACATCACTGATGACACCACCCAGTGACTGTATGTTTCTGTAAAGTTAAAATATGTCTTACATATTAAAGAATGAGTGGATGTATAAGTGTCTGGATGAAGGATTTAGTAGGTGCATGACTGACTGTATGAGTGAGTGATTAAATGTGTCTCACTGAGTGCATGAGTTAGTGACTAAAGTGTCTTAATTTGTGCATCATTATATCTGTTGTTCTGTAAACTGCTGCATGTGTTGATCGGTAGCTATATGAGTAACTATATGGGTTATTGATTGGTTACCCAAGTATTTGTATGGGAGAGTGAGTGTGTGTGTGTGGGTGTCTGGGAGGTGTGTGACTCTGTGCATAGACGTGTGAGCAGTTGATTCACTAGATGTATGGGTTCAAAACTGCATGTGGAAACAGCTGTATAGGTGGTTAACTGTGTGCATGAGTGTATTAGTGAGTGAATGGATATCTCAGTGCTACATGTCAAAGTAAGTACATATGTAAAACACAGTACATGTGAGAGTTGACATATAAATTACTGTGTATAAGAGCTAGTGAATGTGTGAGTGGCAGCATGGATCATTGAAAACTTGTATCAGTGATTGTATAAGAGAGTAAATATGTGTTAGAATATGTTTGAATAAGTAAGGTGTGTATAACTGTATAGTTGAGGAAATGGAGGTGTGATTGATTCTTTGCATGACTGACTAGGTGCATGAGTAACTCCATGGATGAGTGACAATCTGTGAGTGTCTGTTTACACTGAGTGTATCTAAGGTTATATTAGAGTCTGAAGAGGTTCATCGTATTATCACATGAATGATGTCATCAGTAATGTCGTCAGTGATGTCATTTGAGTTGTCATCAGTGATGTCATCAGTGATGTCACTGACCATGTCATGAATGATGTCATTTGAGATGTCATCAGTGATGTCACTGACCATGTCATGAATGATGTAATATGTGACATCATCAGCAGTGGGTTGCGGGTGCGCGATATATAGTTATTGCATCTAACTATATATGCGAATTTCTATGGTTTTGTGCGAGTAAATTAAGGTTTTGTAAATGCTAATCCCTAACTATATATAGCCTAAAACCTATGGTTTTTTCTGTGAATTTCAATGGTTTTTTAATAGCAAATATCAAAAGCTGTCAAATGTCAAGTACGTGATAGGTCAAAACTTTTTCGTGTTGATGCACGCTGATGTGCTTTGAACGCTGCCCCCCCCCCTCTTTTCTCTTAGTAGTACTCTCTCTTTGCAGATAGTGAAGGGTAGTTAACGCAGGCCTTTGCCCCCGTTGTAATCCGTCGTGCCTGCTTGTCTCTCCATTTGATTGATTGTTATCCAAGCATTTACTGTTTTAGAATTGATTCTCTTTGGTTCATTCTCTATTTACAAAAAAGCACAAAGTCGCAATACTCTGTTTAGTCTTTGCAGATAGTGAAAAATCGTGTAAAAAAACAAAAGTAATCGAGCAAAATCAGTAGGCCACTAATGGGATCTCTTTTTGACCTCGCTAAAATAGAAACATTAGGAACAACCCTTCATGAGAAATACGAAAATAGTGAGATGAACTGAGCTCCACACCATGAGGGCTGCAAGACAGCTCGGCTCCGTCACCCACCCCGCCCAAAATAACGATAAACTCTATGCAAATATTATAAATATATACAACACACCAGCAAAGTAACAGGGTAAAACATTTTATTAAATAACTATTTACATAACTATTTTAAACTTTTTGTTGCCTGATCCGGCTAGCTCAATCGATCGAGCATGAGACTCATGCACTCTGATAGCAAGCGTTGCTGCTGATGCTATGCAGACAAAAACTAATTTTCAGTTTGTACATTCATCAAGATTTTTCCATCCAAGGCTGGTTGAGAGTTTGTAGAACGATGGCTTCAGATTTTCAACATACGGTGTGGTGGCGCGGACTGGCAGGGGGCGCTTGGCTCCTGCCCCCTCCCCAAGTCGTGTTGCCCTGGTGTGGCCTAAGATCGCTCCCGACATAGGCGGCCGGCTCCCGAGGTCCGGCGGAACTTTTTGCCTTTTGATGACTCTTCCATTCTGGACCTTGTCCCACAATCCGTTTGACCTGAAGACACGCTGTAGTGGGGCGCCCCTTTACCGTTTCAGTTGCCATTCGGCCCGCTTTTGCTACACTGTGCCTCTTCCACCATTCAGCTGTTTATCGCCCGCTCTTGCGGCTACAGCGTCTCGCTCACCATGTAATTGAGTTGCGCCGACTCTTACGGTGCAGCGATAGGCGGCTGCCACAGGACTCTTAAAATGGCGGACGGCTCTTCGGATTTGGGCCTGGCCCACTAAAATTGTCCTGGGACACCTTGGAACTCGGATGTCCCCTGAGCCTTGAAGATTTTACAAAAGTCTTGGGGGCCCCCGACTCCTGCAGGCTTCTGGTGGGGAGCGGCAGCCATGATTGCTCGTGGAATGGCCACGACTGAGCTACGAGATGGTGGTGCTCTCATGCTGACACCAGCTTCAGTCGGAAACATCCAGAAACACCGTAGACTACCAATTCGATCAGTTCCGGTAGCGCCCCAACGTGACCCGGTAGAGAAGAACTTGCCCTCCCCTCTTTGACTGATGGTTCTTGTTGCCTGTCCCTTCTCTAGTCATTTAACAGAACTTTTTAGACTGCTGAAAGGGGTTGTGTTCCGACCGCTGGTTGGTGGAGACATTTTGACTATATTCTGGACCTACGTTGTCGCGTAATGCGTCATATGACGCGCCGCGTTAGCGCACCCGGAAGCGATCCGGGGCGCGGCGCGTAACGTAAGCATAACATGTCATGTGACTTGTTTATAAAACTTTTCATTGGTTCATTTTACTTTTGTTATTCTAATGATGAAAGGCTTGGTCATATGACCTAAAAATTACGCTTTTTATTGCTTTCGAACATTATTTTTTCTTAAACATGTATGTTATAATGTCCCAGGCTAATGTACTTTCCCGGAAAATTTACAACTGTCCTGCAAGTAAAATATATTTCTTTTTCTAGCAAAAGGGCGTTTCTTCGTCCCATGACGGAGCCGTTGAGCAAAAGATGCTCGGCCTGCTGTCTTAGTCGCCGATACGCCTGAATATCAGATTCTTATCGATCACTTTATGTTGCAGGAGTAAAAAACACAACAGCCCTTGACCATTTATCTTTACTGCGTTCCTGCGTATTATACCTTTTATCCGTCATGTAATTGGACTGCTTTATTTCACTTGCCTTTTACTGATTCGAAAACAGTGACTAAAATTAAAAACTTTACCAATGTAAATACTACTACCATGTTTTGTTTTAAAAACCTTTATTGTGAAAATGTCAGTATACAAATACGGGCCTATAACCACGTGGGCCGGCCACTGAGCAAACTGGAATCGTATATGATGAGACATTTACACTGTAGAGGAACGTAACGAGCAGGCCATTAGGTTGCAAGAACTAAGGTGTCTAACAGTTGCGGAATCGGTGGACGTACATTTTGTAATTAAAATACGACAGGGCCACTTACAATAACATTTTCTAGATATACATTTGCAGGCAAGTACCATGGGTGACGTTAATTCGAACTTACAATAGTACAGTAATCAATAACACATCAGAACTTAATATCCATAAGGATGTCGAAATATTCAATCAATTCTCGTCCCCGCCCGCCATGTGCTTCAAAACTGCATACGTATCTCGTGATATCAAGGTTGTGCAACCAGTAAACAACAAGGAGTTACGAGTCCCATTTATACCAGCGCCATTTTGGGCGAGGCCGGGCAGGTCCAGGATATAGTCAAAATGTCTCCACCAACCAGCGGTCGGACCAGAACCCCTTTCGGCAGTCAAAAAAGGTTCAGTTAAATGACAACAGAAGAGATAGGCAACAAGAACCAACAGTCAAAAGAGAGGAGGGCAAGATCTAAAGCCATTGTTCTACAAACTCTCAACCAGCCTTGGATGGAAAAATCCTGAAGAATGTACAAACTGAAAACCAGTTTTTGACTGTATAGCATCACCAGCAACGCTTGAGTCAGCTTTGTGTGAAGCCGCCATTTTGATTCAATCAATAGCGTCCCCTTGCACACATTCAGGGACCTGGTCGTGTCTTCAGGTCAAACGGATTGTGGGACAAGATGCAGAAAGGAAAAGGAAAAAAGTTCCGCCGGACCTCGGGAGCCGGCCGCCTATGTCATGGGCGATCTTTGCCCACACCAGAGCAATAGTGAAGCTGCAGCAGGTGCAAATAAGCTTCAGACAGTGTTACAAGCACTGCTCAGAACTCTCAACTATGGCACTCAACATCCAGGACTTGCAATCCGGATCTTGGCGCCTTGTGCTGGTTCCGACCTATTCACACATCGGTCCACTACTGACATCACCTCATAAGCTAACGGGGCACCCCACGCCGACTTTCGGCGCAGCATTGTAGGATGGCCACACCAGTGCGGCAACTTGCTAGACACCACCTCGGTGCCATCCAGATCTCGGCGCGTTATGCTGCCTTCGGCCTACTGTAGCCGCAAGTGCAGACACAACTCAGCTGGATAGCGAGTAAAACACCAAGGGGCGCCCCACTGCAGCCGAGGAGCCTCCATCTTCGGGGCGACGCACAGCATCACATTGCTTTCCAATGCAGTCAGATCCTCAATCAGCCCCCACTGACTGAAGCGACCTCACAGGCCAACGGGGCGCCCCACGCCGACTTTCGGCGCAGCATTGTAGGATGGCCACACCAGTGCGGCAACTTGCTGAACACCACCTCGGTGCCATCCAGATCTTGGCGCGTTGTTCTGCCTTCGGCCTATTCGCACATTGGTCCGCTACTGCCGCCGCCTCACGTGCCAACGGATTTTCTACGCTTTTTCTAGCAGAGCGTAACGTAAGCATAACAGGTCATGTGACTTGTTTATAAAACTTTTCATTGGTTTATTTTACTTTTGGTTTCCTAATGATAGAAAGCTTGATCATGTGACCTAAAAATAACACTTTTCATTGGATTAAAAAAAAAATGTTCCCAAAGGATGAAAGCCCCACCTTGTTTCTGGATGTTTCAGACTGAAGCTGGCGTCAGCATGAGAGCACCACCATCTTGTGGCTCCGTCGTGGTCATTCCGCGAGCAATCATGGCAGCCGCTCCCCACCGGAAGCCTGCAGGAGTCGTGGGCCCCCAAGACTTTTGTAAAATCTTCAAGGATCAGGGGACATCCGAGTTCCAAGGTGTCCCAGGACAATTTTAGTGGACCAGGCCCAAATCCGAAGAGCCGTCCGCCATTTTAAGAGTCCTGTGGCAGCCGCCTATCGCTGCACCGCAAGAGTGGGCGCAACTCAACTACATGGTGAGCGAGACGCTGTAACAGCAAGAGCGGGCGATAAACAGCTGAATGGAGGATGAGGCACAGTGTAGCAAAAGCGGGCGGAATGGCAATTGAAACGGTAAAGGGGCGCCCCAGTACAGCAGACGAGCCTCCACCTGGGAAGGCCCGTTCACGCCGCCCCCCCCCCCCCCCCGGGGCGCCCCACGCCGTTTTTCAGAGCAGCATTGTAGGATGCCAAAACCAGTGCGGCAACTTACTGGACATCACCTGGTTGCCATCCACATCTCAGTGCGTTCTGCTGCCTTGGGACTATTCGCACAACAGACCGCTACTGACGAGGCCTCCCCCCGCACCACCCGGGACGCCCCACGCCATTTTTCGGAGCTGCATTGTAGGATCCCAAAAACCAGTGCAGCACCCAGGTAACATCACCTGGGTGCCGTGCAGAACTCAGCACGTTGTGCTGCCTTGGGACTATTCGCACAAAAGACAGCTACTGACCATTGTTGCTTCTTTTTTCTTAAAAATGTTTAAATATATTTACGGTTTTTGTTGCGTTGTATATATTTATAAGTTAATAAAGTTTTATAATCCTACTACTTTGTTGGAGTGCTATATATTTTAATGTGACACATAATTGTAAAAACTTTGATGTACAAAGAGGCATCCCTGGAATCTTCCGCTTCAGGCTCGGACCCACACACCTTCACAGTGAGAATCCCCTCACCAATCACAATACAGGATCGTTATCAGATAGTAGGAACGCGTGTGGTGTGACGGATCTCATCGGGTGGGGGCCTTGATCTACTGTAACTCCTTTGAAGAGGGGTGATTCTCTACAGCTGGAGCCATAAACTACATCTGCAGGGCTAAGTGATAGCCTGGGACCGGCCTGGACAATCAGACACAGAGGAAGAGGAGTGTCAGAGGGTGCAGTAGTGAATAGGGTGAAAGGGAGGTGTCGGGCGGGCACAGGGTGTGATTCTCAGGGAAGAGCAGCGCAAATGGGGGGAGGTTTATGGCCCATGCATGAGAGAGAGAGCGTGGGTGACCAGTGCGTGGGGGAGATGCTTATGAGGGTGGGGAGCCATACTGAGGATCGGCGGCGTGCAGAAAGTGGGTCTGGTCAAGGCATCTAAAATGGCTGCCGTGCTCAACAAAAGTGTGGCATTGCAAAAAAGGCAAGATGGCGCAGACAATGTTTATCAATAAGGATTAATTTATAACAATTATTTTTAACAAAATATTTAATCTCAGTGACAAAATGGCGGTCAACAGTTCCTGATTTCCATCGAAACGAACGTTAACAGACGTCACGCAGCAACAAAAAAAAAACGCTCACGAACAGCGCAGATGGGAGGAGGTTTCTGGCCCATGCATGAGAGAGAGAGCGGGGTGACCAGTGCGTGGGGGAGATGCTTGCGAGGGTGGGGAGCCATGCTGAGGATCGGCGGCATGCAGAGAGTGGGTCTGGTCAAGGCATCTAAAACGGCTGCCGTGCTCAACAAATGTGTGGCATTGCAAAAAAGGCAAGATGGAGCAGACAATGTTTATCAATAAGGATTAATTTATAACAATTATTTTTAACAAAATATTTACTCGCAGTGACAAAATGGCGGTCAACAGTTCCTGATTTCCATCGAATCGAACGTTAACAGACGTCACGCAGCAAAAAAAAAAAACGCTCACGCACAGCCGCTGGAAGACATGTATCAACATATATGAGCCTCCTCAGCCACCCTCAGAAAACATAAGGGGTCAGGATACGTCTCCCGTACCCCCTTATACCTAGTAATTTAATTAAACCGAAACACAAAATGGCGAATTCACGTTTCGCTACCAGTTTGCGACCCGGTTCGCGAACCGAGAAGCGCTTCTACCGCGAAAAATCAAATTTTTTTTATTTGCCCCACGGGACCCTTTAATAACCCCAACATCATTCCTAGGGGGTCAAGAAGGATCTACTTGCCCCCTTTCATTAAATTCCCCCTTCGTTTTTCTCCTCCTCTGGTCTCTCGATCCTACCGAGAGACAAGATGGCGGCCGCACAGGACTGTTTAGAATGTTGACAGACGCCGGAAAGCCAATCAGCTTCGCTACGCAAAGCTCCGTTACGCGAAAAGTATGCGATCTGGTGCGCTATCTGGGACGCTGTCACAGATATATCTGTTTTTTTAAACGTTAATTTCTCAAAATCCACTGGAGCACATATATTGAGACCCAGCAAAGGCACATCGGGCTAACAGTCCCTACAATTTTGCCAAGTTTCGTGCAAATCCATTCAGCCGTTCGAGCTAAAAGTGAGGCCAAAGGCCCTATAGAAAAATGAATGGGAAAAACGCGTTTTGGGACCCCCCTTTTTTCTCGGCCCCCCTTGACGGACCCCCCCAAATTTTGCTCAGAAACAAAATGTGCCATTTTCCTGAAAATTTCAGCCGATTCCATCCACAAACGCCAAAGTTATTAGACATAGAATTTTCATCCTAACTATATATACCTACTGGCTATCGCCAGTAGGTAATATATATATATATATATATATATATATATATATATATATATATATATATATATATATATATATATATATATATATACAGCCCACCAGGTTCTTCCAGTATGTACCAGGGAGCTGTGTTGCGGAGCAGTATTCAGAGCCCACGCTGCTTTTTACACTTCTCTGCAATGCAGCTCTGTGCTGCTTACTGGAAGTACCTGGTGGGCTAGTTGGAGCCCAGGGACATTCAGGGTTCAAGGGGACTTAATCTCCCAACTTAAAACGCGCCATGGGGCGTATTTGCACAGTGGTAAAGGGAGGGGGCGGGCCTGAGGTGACATGTGTGCAAACACGACCTGTGGCGCGTTTAACGTTGATGAATTCATTCCCTTTCAATCCTGAGGGCCCCTGGGGGCGAACTAACCCACCAGGTGCTTCCAGTAAGTGCCACTGTGCTGCGTTGCAGAGAGGTGGTCTAGGTCATGCCCCTTTGTACACCTCTGCAACGCAGATCTGTGGCGCTTACTGGAGGTAGCTGGTGGGCTAGTTTGACCCCAGGAACCCTCAGGATTCAAGGGGACTTAATCTTCCAACTTAAAATGCTCCACTGGGCGCGTTTGCACAGTGGTGAAGGGAGGGGGTGGTGGCTGAGGTGACATGTGTGCAAACACACCCCGTGGTGCGTTTTAAGTTGGGGTATTAATGTAGTGTAGTTCCTATTTTCCCTATAGGCCCTGCACATTGGAATAACATAAACAGCAGTGTAGACATAGTAGTGCGGTCTTCTAGGTCTCTACTGACTATGTTAGACTTAATTTAGGTTTGCGCCAGCTAGCTCAGAGGTCACTGGAAACTTTCTTGACTGAATAGGAAGTGATCAGCTTCCCTCGCTCAGACAAGAAGGGATTCAGCTTCCGACATCCGCATAAACATGACAACTTTGCTCCTCAGAATAAGAGTCAATCTCTAGAGTCGTGTGAAACAATAGACAGCTATTTCACTCAGTCAGTTGTGCAGACTTACTTTCACCAGGATGCAGAGAATAGAGAGATGGGCGTTTTCAATAAAAGGTATTATTTATTGAGCAGTCTTCCTTCTCATGCAAGAGAAATGAATTGCCACAATTGCAAGACTTGTTATTATGAAAAGTGCATACAGTAAAAGGAGTATTACGAAATAATACTGTAAAAGCATTGATATGGTTTCTTAGCCATGAGATAGTTAAAATGAATAAAATATATATACATTCATATATATACGTTGGCTAACAACCTCAACTGGTGCTTCTAACTACGCCTACCCCAGTGTACCTGACCTAAGCCTAATACAAGGGAGGGAGTAAGTAACATTTTAAGTTAAGATGGTTTTGCCAAGAGTTTGCTTCAAGAATTCTCTCTAAGGGTTTAGTCAGCACCGTACCTCTGGAATAGAATGCAGGAGGTCTGGTATCTCCTCTCAGGACCCGATATCCCAGTTACCCGCAAGGGTAGGCTGGAAACGCCGGAGCTGGATTTTCTCGGCAGGAGAAAAGACAGCGTCTTTCTCAGCGCGTCAAGGAGGAGGGGCAACATCCGTGGGCTTCTCGCATCTGCTGGGCTCTCTGCAAGGGACAGCTGTTCTGCTCCAGTATTCACCACTGTGTGCTTGCTTAAGGCAACGTTGGTATATTTATACCTGAAAGGTGCCAAGTTTGACGTAAGTTTTTGGACATAAGACGTCAATAAAGATGTCACTAAGAACTGGTCGTTCTTACAGTGCTCGCAGGAGTTCTATTATTAATCAAAACAAAGCAAGTGGGGCTTTCCCAGATTGCTGGGGGGTTTGAGATGTCGAAAGAACTCGGTTTGTTATCTAGGAATCTAAGGAAGTGGCTTCTGCTGTGTCATGGACTGTCATGAGCTGCAGAGACGAGTTACTGAAATATGGCTCTGATCGTTATGCCATTATAGGGATATGTATTGATTCTAGCTGTATAGGGGCATGAGGTCACAATATTGATCGGGGTCCTAGATAAAACACAACACCCTCTCCACGAATTTATGTCCATCAAATTACTAAAAACTAAAGCAATAAGAAGCACGTGTATTCATACCCACCCCAAAATAAATTTTGCATCTGAAATGGTGTACTTGAAATACATGGAAATGAATTGGTACTGTACGTTATCAAGCATAGTAATCATTCAAAAATATTGCATATGTAATTATTTGAATGATTCTGCGAAGATTTACACATGAAAAAGTTTCTAAATACAGAAAAGAAGGGCGAGACTATTTCATCACATATAAATACAATTTGCTGTAAAATGTGCTAGAGGCTAAGGTAAAATGTTGTCTCTAGATCTACTAAAAATAGAAGCTCTGTTCTTTATGAATAGTTTTACTTTAAGCAAAGGATGAGTGCCAGAAAAAAAAGGTAAATATTTTGGAAAAATTAATTTCATGGTGAGCGGGGAAAAATAGTTCAAAACGCTTTTCAGTAGCTTTTTGTTTATCAAAGCTGGAGGCCGAATTCAGAGTTCATGGGAACGCTGTGTGCCGGAATGTTTATCCAAAAAGTTATTGTTTCTGTTCAGGGGAGAACATCATTTCAGACAGGCTCGCAAAGAATTGGTCTACATATTCAGGTGACAGTTCGACCAAGTTCGATAATGCTGTAACTTGGCAGTTGTGAGAATGATTGCTATCATCGATTTCAGGATCAGCAATGCTCACAGAAGGTCGTACCTGGGTGATGTTGCTTTAATTTCTTGCTTCACTGCCACCACCTAGTCGTAGTGCAGGAGTCTCAACGAATGCCGTCATCAGGATTGGTAACCGCTGGGGACAACACGATGCGTGAGCCGTTACTGGACTTAGCAAAGTATCGACGTCCATTGGTATTGCTGATGGTAGTGCAAGACAGGTGTCTAACACGCATTCCTCTCCGTATAGCATACATCGAAGCACAGGTAAGATGCAGGTCTGCCATATAGGTCTGAATGAAAGAAACCAGGTCATATTCAGATCTCGTAGCCGGGCTATCCCAAGGACTTTAGTTATGCGGTCCCGGTAGCGTATTGCTAGGATCGTTTCTTCCATCCTTGCCGGAGTCATGTCTGCGTTTTGGTTTGCCATATTGGAGCAGGAGAGTCAAAAATAAAATACCTGCTACGAGTCCCAAAAGTAGTGGTACGCCGCCAAAAATCGAATGTACAAAATTTGGAAAGATGCCCAGGACCGCTTCAAATGGTGTTAACAGTCCCGAAAAAACTGTCTTAAATACATTCGAGATACCACTGGCATTCGACATATTTAGTATTTGGCTGAGCATTTCTTTGAAATGCACCGGGCAATTTGTTGATAAAAGTGCATGTATCTCTGCCGCCGTCCTTGCAACTTGGAGATCATACGTCTCTTTTAATGACGAGATGGGCACTGTTGTCTGCAAAAGTACAGACTTCATTCTGCTTAAAGTATCAATTCGTATAGAAGAGATATTCAAATTAGGCCAAATCGGAGCCACTGAGTCTCCAGGGCCGTTTGGATACAATGCTTGCATACAGCAAGTGACCAGGGAACTCACGCTTAAGAGATATGCTTTCCCTGGCACCAAGCCACAACAGCTGTGATCCGTTATTAGAACGTAATTCCCGTTAGAAAGTTGCCTAAAGAATGGCTCTATTTGTGCTGCAGGTGTGTCATGCTGGTGGCATGAAAGGTTGTTTGAAGTACCCTCACAGGCCCCATGTAAGTTAATACCTTGGCACAAAAGTATACCGCTTAGTGAATGTTTACACTCATTACCACTAAGAAATACATTTTTGTTGTTGTCACTATAACATGTGCGTGTATAAGGTAATTTCCATGATGACTTAATGTATCCTTTACCCAACTTTTCATACTGGCCTGCCGGTATATATTCAAGGCAATTTTTAAATTGGAAAGTTGTTATCGGAATTGTGATAATCCCGTGTATTATCAAT
Source organism: Lissotriton vulgaris (assembly GCF_964263255.1). Classification (NCBI taxonomy): domain Eukaryota; kingdom Metazoa; phylum Chordata; class Amphibia; order Caudata; family Salamandridae; genus Lissotriton; species Lissotriton vulgaris. The sequence goes on along the minus strand of NW_028251781.1, from coordinate 2,203,960 downwards.
TCAATGACAGGTCTTTCTGTAATCTCTCAAGTTTTTTGATGCTCAGGATTGTATAGTCTGCTCCTTTCTGTGCCAAACTGATTTGTTTATCAGTAAAGTTAAAGATGGAAAACAATGACGTTGTGTTGATTAAACGCCATGGCACATAGCCTGAACGAAGATTTTGCAACGTCCAGCCTAGCTGTACAATAGAACGTAATTGGGACTGGCCATGTTGTAACATTAGCAAGTCCTGGTCTATTATATCAATAGCAGATGATACAATACTGTCCAGTGAATATATTCTAGAGGACAGAGTCATTAAATCATTGTCCACAACAGAAAGTGATTTTTCCAAATTAATACGATCAATTTCTCGTATTTTCTCGGCTGTTTCAATTTGAGTTTCTTTCCAAGCCTCGTTGTATGCCGCATATATGCTGGCCATTATGAAACGTTTTTGACGCTGTTTGCGTGGTCCCATAATGAAATCGCGCAAGGCAGCACCATCTTTAAGTAAAGACAAGTGTTGCTTAATTTGTGCCAGTGTGGATGTTTGTAGCCATTCAAGGCAGAGATTCCCTACACTGTATGTTGTTACTATCCCTGGATGTTGTCTCTGGGAGTATCTAGGGTCTGCTCTGGACATTTTTAACCCCTGTATTTTGTTCAGGAATCTATCTTGACAGTTATTCGTGTCTGTAGGCCAGATTAACCACTTTTTCCAATCAGGATGTGTTCTGTTTTCATGTAAAATTTGGGATACGTCTATTTCAATATCTGTGGTTGCATTATCAGGTATTGGCTTTGGAATAGAGGGTTTGTTAAGGTCTTTATTCTTAGCTAGGCCAAGACAGGTTGTTTGTTGAATTGTGTCATTCAAGAACATTATTTGCTCTGGGATCATGCAGGCTCGAAATAATGCTTCTAGGCCTTGTACCTGCCAATCTTTTGTACCCCAGATGGTTTTTGTTTCAATGTTATTTTTCCAGAAATCAAAACCAAATGTAATCATTTTTTCATAAAATGCTTCTGAATATATTAATTTAGTATTTGTCAGCATGGTTTTCGTCCCTGTTTTTTTCCAACAGTTTATAATAAAATGTTTCTGCATTACTCGTGTTAAACCCTGAGAAGTATTGGAATTTCTCATAGAATGTTTTTGAACTGCCTTTAGGTGGAGTAGCACAATGTTCCCATTGGTTATATTTAAAAACATTTCTAGGTTGGGCAGATTTATGTAAATAGTGGTCTGCGTAATGTGAAAAATAGTACATCTGTTCATAATTAGATGAACCTTGTAAATAATCATGTTCTGTAAATTTTGCTGACAATACCAAATCTGACATCATATCATTTATACTTTTAAAGTTCCAATCATCAGAGAATGTACTTGGTTTTACAAAGTCACTTAATGAAACCTTAAACTGGTGAGGATATTTCAAGATCTCGACCGGGCCATAGATTTCATAGTCTGTCTTGTCCCAAACTACCCCGCCGGGTATTGGAATGGCTGTGACATTTACTGATGATAGTTCTCTTTTCTTGACGTGAGATGATCTGTGAGTTTCAGAACTAAGTTGATGTTCTGACTTGCTGTGTCCATTGAACTGCATTTTCCCTCAATGAATTTTCCCAAACAAAGTACCATGATGAGCCAAAGCAGGAGGAAAAATACACCTACCCCAATCCAAAATTCTAACCATGGAGAAATAAGATAGGTTTCTTTGAGTTGATGAAAGAGTTCTGTTGCTTTTTCTTTGAAAGTCTTTGTTTTTGGCGTTACTTCAAGGTCGCTTTGATCTTCAGAAAAGTTGTCGAAGTTGATGAAGTAGCCAGATGCAGTTCTGTCGATTGTTGGAATAGTTTTTCCCATTTGGCTTTCATTAGCACATTCTGATGCTACATCATTGTAGACTGGTATTTCATGACGAACTGTTTAAATTTGTGTTTCAAGAGGCACAAGTTCCATGGCATTTCTGCATAGTCCTTTTTTATTCACTGCAGGTTTATCAAATGTGATTAGTCTTTCAGTTTGAACCTCTTGGATACTTGCAAATTTGGGTATTCTGTTACTTCTTGGGAGTCCACTGGGCCTGCTATTGATTATGGGCCACATGATTGTGGTTTTACCAGGTCGATTGATACAACTCTGTTCTCCTTTTTACCAGCAAGGGGCGGTAGTACTACTGATCTTGTTCCGTTGATTGCTAAGACAGGTACTGCTTTTCTATAAGAAGGCCCAAATTCCTTCTTCACCGCTATTTTCTCTCTGACCAGATCCCCAATCTTTGGAATCCAGACAGGTCTTGTTGGGACAGGTGGTGTGTCTTCAGTGGTGGTTGGCTGTTGTTTTAACTTTATGTTGCTCAGGGCTTTTCTTGTTTCATTTAAGTCCTGTAAAACAGCCAAACGATCTTTGATTTCAAAGTCTTTATTCTTATCTTCTACCACTGAAGCAAGACTATCTAAGTCCTGAACATGCATTCTAGTTCCGAACAATAGTTCGTACGGGCTGAAACGTTTTAGAGAATTTCTTGGCAGGTTGTTAAGACTACGTTGGACACTTATTAAATGTTTGACCCACCCATCACCCGAACCTAATACCCTTGCTGTTATAGATTGCTTTATGTCTCGGTTTTTTCTTTCCACTACGCTATATCCCTCAGGATGAAATGGACAAGAGAATCGCAATCCAATGCCCATGCTGGTCATGGCCTCCTTATAAGCTCGAGAGCTAAAAGCAGGACCCTGGTCAGAATGAAGCATGGCAATTGCCTATGTGCCGATAAAGACACGCAAATCTTTTATAACAGCTTTGGCGTCAACCGAGCACTGGGGCCACATTTTTAAAGTGAATGTAGTCTTAAACAATTAATAGGACGCTGGATTGCATGTGTATTTAACAACAACGGGTGGTGATGGACAGAGTTTCTGAATTAAGCAGAATACTCTCACCCAGTCAAGAGATCAGGGCTAGATCCAACACCATTTTTTAGCTCACTGCACCATCCCAGCTCAGAACCTGGCTATATGCAAATTAGTCTGTTCCTGTCCCAGTGCATGATGGGAACAGGGCAAACCAAACTACCGAACCAATTCTTACACTGGGAAGGAAACAAGCTCCCGGGGACCGGTTTCTGGCATTTCAGCCATCGTCGGCCCGGTTTGCTTGAATCCTGATGGTGCAATGAGCAAGGGACTCACATCTGAGTATACCCTTCCACGCTTAGGGTGGACAAAATATTTAAGAACAAGGGGTGGTGATGGACAGAGTTTCTGAATTAAGCAGAATACTCTCACCCAGTCAAGAGATCAGGGCTAGATCCAACACCGTTTTTTAGCTCACTGCACCATCCCAGCTCAGAACCTGGCTATATGCAAATTAGTCTGTTCCTGTCCCAGTGCATGATGGGAACAGGGCAAACCAAACTACCAAGCCAATTCTTACACTGGGAAGGAAACAAGCTCCCGGGGACTGGTTTCTGGCATTTCAGCCGTCGTCGGCCCGGTTTGCTTGAATCCTGATGATGCAATGAGCAAGGGACTCACATCTGAGTATACCCTTCCACGCTTAGGGTGGACAAAATATTTAACAACAAGGGGTGGTGATGGACAGAGTTTCTGAATTAAGCAGAATACTCTCACCCAGTCAAGAGATCAGGGCTAGATCCAACACCGTTTTTTTAGCTCACTGCACCATCCCAGCTCAGAACCTGGCTATATGCAAATTAGTCTGTTCCTGTCCCAGTGCATGATGGAAACAAGGCAAACCAAACTACCAAGCCAATTCTTATACTGGGAAGGAAACAAGCTCCTGGGGACCGGTTTCTGGCATTTCAGCCATCGTCGGCCCGGTTTGCTTGAATCCTGATGGTGCAATGAGCAAGGGACTCACATCTGAGTATACCCTTCCACGCTTAGGGTGGACAAAATATTTAACAGCAAGGGGTGGTGATGGACAGAGTTTCTGAATTAAGCAGAATACTCTCACCCAGTCAAGAGATCAGGGCTAGATCCAACACCATTTTTTAGCTCACTGCACCATCCCAGCTCAGAACCTGGCTATATGCAAATTAGTCTGTTCCTGTCCCAGTGCATGATGGGAACAGGGCAAACCAAACTACCAAGCCAATTCTTACACTGGAAATGAAACAAGCTCCCGGGGACCGGTTTCTGGCATTGCAGCCGTCGTCGGCCTTGTTTGCTTGAATCCTGATGGTGCAATGAGCAAGGGACTCACATCTGAATATACCCTTCCACGCTTAGGGTGGACAAAATATTTAACAACAAGGGGTGGTGATGGACAGAGTTTCTGAATTAAGCAGAATACTCTCACCCAGTCAAGAGATCAGGGCTAGATCCAACACTGTTTTTTAGCTCACTGCACCATCCCAGCTCAGAACCTGGCTATATGCAGATTAGTCTGTTCCTGTCCCAGTGCATGATGGGAACAGGGCAAACCAAACTACCAAGCCAATTCTTACACTGGGAAGAAAACAAGCTCCCGGGGACCGGTTTCTGGCATTTCAGCCATCGTCGGCCCGGTTTGCTTGAATCCTGATGGTGCAATGAGCAAGGGACTCACATCTGAGTATACCCTTCCACGCTTAGGGTGGACAAAATATTTAACAGCAAGGGGTGGTGATGGACAGAGTTTCTGAATTAAGCAGAATACTCTCACCCAGTCAAGAGATCAGGGCTAGATCCAACACCGTTTTTTAGCTCACTGCACCATCCCAGCTCAGAACCTGGCTATATGCAGATTAGTCTGTTCCTGTCCCAGTGCATGATGGGAACAGGGCAACCCAAACTACCAAGCCAATTCTTACACTGGGAAGGAAACAAGCTCACGGGGACCGGTTTCTGGCATTTCAGCCATCGTCGGCCGGGTTTGCTTGAATCCTGATGGTGCAATGAGCAAGGGACTCACATCTGAGTATACCCTTCCACGCTTAGGGTGGTCAAAATATTTAACAACAAGGGCTGGTGATGGACAGAGTTTCTGAATTAAGCAGAATACTCTCACCCAGTCAAGAGATGAGGGCTAGATCCAACACAGTTTTTAGCTCACTGCACCATCCCAGCTCAGAACCTGGCTATATGCAAATTAGTCTGTTCCTGTCCCAGTGCATGATGGGAACAGGGCAAACCAAACTACCAAGCCAATTCTTACACTGGGAAGGAAACAAGCTCCCGGGGACCGGTTTCTGGCATTTCAGCCATCGTCGGCCCGGTTTGCTTGAATCCTGATGGTGCAATGAGCAAGGGACTCACATCTGAGTATACCCTTCCACGCTTAGGGTGGATAAAATATTTAACAACAAGGGGTGGTGATGGACAGAGTTTCTGAATTAAGCAGAATACTCTCACCCAGTCAAGAGATCAGGGCTAGATCCAACACCGTTTTTTAGCTCACTGCACCATCCCAGCTCAGAACCTGGCTATATGCAAATTAGTCTGTTCCTGTCCCAGTGCATGATGGGAACAGGGCAAACCAAACTACCAAGCCAATTCTTACACTGGGAAGGAAACAAGCTCCCGGGGACCAGTTTCTGGCATTTCAGCCGTCGTCGGCCCGGTTTTCTTGAATCCTGATGGTGCAATGAGCAAGGGACTCACATCTGAGTATACCCTTCCACGCTTAGGGTAGACAAAATATTTAACAACAAGGGGTGGTGATGGACAGAGTTTCTGAATTAAGCAGAATACTCTCACCCAGTCAAGAGATCAGGGCTAGATCCAACACCGTTTTTTAGCTCACTGCACCATCCCAGCTCAGAACCTGGCTATATGCAAATTAGTCTGTTCCTGTCCCAGTGCATGATGGGAACAGGGCAAATCAAACTACCAAGCCAATTCTTACACTGGAAAGGAAACAAGCTCCCGGGGACCGGTTTCTGGCATTTCAGCCATCGTCGGCCCGGTTTGCTTGAATCTTGAAGGTGCAATGAGCAAGGGACTCGCATCTGAGTATACCCTTCCACGCTTAGGGTGGACAAAATATTTAACAACAAGGGGTGGTGATGGACAGAGTTTCTGAATTAAGCAGAATACTCTCACCCAGTCAAGAGGTCAGGGCTAGATCCAACACCGTTTTGTAGCTCACTGCACCATCCCAGCTCAGAACCTGGCTATATGCAAATTAGTCTGTTCCTGTCCCAGTGCATGATGGGAACAGGGCAAACCAAACTACCAAGCCAATTCTTACACTGGGAAGGAAACAAGCTCCCGGGGACCGGTTTCTGGCATTTCAGCCGTCGTCAGCCCGGTTTGCTTGAATCCTGATGATGCAATAAGCAAGGGACTCACATCTGAGTATACCTTTCCACGCTTAGGGTGGACAAAATATTTAACAACAAGGGGTGGTGATGGACAGAGTTTCTGAATTAAGCAGAATACTCTTACCCAGTCAAGAGATCAGGGCTAGATCCAACACCGTTTTTTAGCTCACTGCACCATCCCAGCTCAGAACCTGGCTATATGCAAATTAGTCTGTTCCTGCCCCAATGCATGATGGGAACAGGGCAACCCAAACTACCAAGCCAATTCTTACACTGGGAAGGAAACAAGCTCCCGGGGACCGGTTTCTGGCATTTCAGCCGTCGTCGGCCCGGTTTGCTTGAATCCTGATGGTGCAATGAGCAAGGGACTCACATCTGAGTATACCCTTCAACGCTTAGGGTGGACAAAATATTTAACAACAAGGGATGGTGATGGACAGAGTTTCTGAATTAAGCAGAATACTCTCACCCAGTAAAGAGATCAGGGCTATATCCAACACCGTTTTTTAGCACACTGCACCATCCCAGCTCAGAACCTGGCTTTATGCAAATTAGTCTGTTCCTGTCCCAGTGCATGATGGGAACAGGGCAAACCAAACTACCAAGCCAATTCTTACACTGGAAAGGAAACAAGCTCCCGGGGACCGGTTTCTGGCATTGCAGCCGTCGTCGGCCTTGTTTGCTTGAATCCTGATGGTGCAATGAGCAAGGGACTCACATCTGAGTATACCCTTCCACGCTTAGGGTGGACAAAATATTTAACAACAAGGGGTGGTGATGGACAGAGTTTCTGAATTAAGCAGAATACTCTCACCCAGTCAAGAGATCAGGGCTAGATCCAACACTGTTTTTTAGCTCACTGCACCATCCCAGCTCAGAACCTGGCTATATGCAGATTAGTCTGTTCCTGTCCCAGTGCATGATGGGAACAGGGCAAACCAAACTACCAAGCCAATTCTTACACTGGGAAGGAAACAAGCTCCCGGGGACCGGTTTCTGGCATTTCAGCCATCGTCGGCCCGGTTTGCTTGAATCCTGATGGTGCAATGAGCAAGGGACTCACATCTGAGTATACCCTTCCTGCTTAGGGTGGACAAAATATTTAACAGCAAGGGGTGGTGATGGACAGAGTTTCTGAATTAAGCAGAATACTCTCACCCAGTCAAGAGATCAGGGCTAGATCCAACACCGTTTTTTAGCTCACTGCACCATCCCAGCTCAGAACCTGGCTATATGCAAATTAGTCTGTTCCTGTCCCAGTGCATGATGGGAACAGGGCAAACCAAACTACCAAGCCAATTCTTACACTGGAAATGAAACAAGCTCCCGGGGACCGGTTTCTGGCATTGCAGCCGTCGTCGGCCTTGTTTGCTTGAATCCTGATGGTGCAATGAGCAAGGGACTCACATCTGAATATACCCTTCCACGCTTAGGGTGGACAAAATATTTAACAACAAGGGGTGGTGATGGACAGAGTTTCTGAATTAAGCAGAATACTCTCACCCAGTAAAGAGATCAGGGCTAGATCCAACACCGTTTTTTAGCTCACTGCACCATCCCAGCTCAGAACCTTGCTATATGCAAATTAGTCTGTTCCTGCCCCAGTGCATGATGGGAACAGGGCAACCCAAACTACCAAGCCAATTCTTACACTGGGAAGGAAACAAGCTCCCGGGGACCGGTTTCTGGCATTTCAGCCGTCGTCGGCCCGGTTTGCTTGCATTCTGATGGTGCAATGAGCAAGGGACTCACATCTGAGTATACCCTTCGACGCTTAGGGTGGACAAAATATTTAACAACAAGGGGTGGTGATGGACAGAGTTTCTGAATTAAACAGAATACTCTCACCCAGTCAAGAGATCAGCGCTATATCCAACACCGTTTTTTAGCACACTGCACCATCCCAGCTCAGAACCTGGCTATATGCAAATTAGTCTGTTCCTGTCCCAGTGCATGATGGGAACAGGGCAAACCAAACTACCAAGCCAATTCTTACACTGGAAAGGAAACAAGCTCCCGGGGACCGGTTTCTGGCATTGCAGCCGTCGTCGGCCTTGTTTGCTTGAATCCTGATGGTGCAATGAGCAAGGGACTCACATCTGAGTATACCCTTCCACGCTTAGGGTGGACAAAATATTTAACAACAAGGGGTGGTGATGGACAGAGTTTCTGAATTAAGCAGAATACTCTCACCCAGTCAAGAGATCAGGGCTAGATCCAACACTGTTTTTTAGCTCACTGCACCATCCCAGCTCAGAACCTGGCTATATGCAGATTAGTCTGTTCCTGTCCCAGTGCATGATGGGAACAGGGCAAACCAAACTACCAAGCCAATTCTTACACTGGGAAGGAAACAAGCTCCCGGGGACCGGTTTCTGGCATTTCAGCCATCGTCGGCCCGGTTTGCTTGAATCCTGATGGTGCAATGAGCAAGGGACTCACATCTGAGTATACCCTTCCACGCTTAGGGTGGACAAAATATTTAACAGCAAGGGGTGGTGATGGACAGAGTTTCTGAATTAAGCAGAATACTCTCACCCAGTCAAGAGATCAGGGCTAGATCCAACACCGTTTTTTAGCTCACTGCACCATCCCAGCTCAGAACCTGGCTATATGCAAATTAGTCTGTTCCTGTCCCAGTGCATGATGGGAACAGGGCAAACCAAACTACCAAGCCAATTCTTACACTGGAAATGAAACAAGCTCCCGGGGACCGGTTTCTGGCATTGCAGCAGTCGTCGGCCTTGTTTGCTTGAATCCTGATGGTGCAATGAGCAAGGGACTCACATCTGAATATACCCTTCCACGCTTAGGGTGGACAAAATATTTAACAACAAGGGGTGGTGATGGACAGAGTTTCTGAATTAAGCAGAATACTCTCACCCAGTCAAGAGATCAGGGCTAGATCCAACACTGTTTTTTAGCTCACTGCACCATCCCAGCTCAGAACCTGGCTATATGCAGATTAGTCTGTTCCTGTCCCAGTGCATGATGGGAACAGGGCAAACCAAACTACCAAGCCAATTCTTACACTGGGAAGAAAACAAGGTCCCGGGGACCGGTTTCTGGCATTTCAGCCATCGTCGGCCCGGTTTGCTTGAATCCTGATGGTGCAATGAGCAAGGGACTCACATCTGAGTATACCCTTCCACGCTTAGGGTGGACAAAATATTTAACAGCAAGGGGTGGTGATGGACAGAGTTTCTGAATTAAGCAGAATACTCTCACCCAGTCAAGAGATCAGGGCTAGATCCAACACCGTTTTTTAGCTCACTGCACCATCCCAGCTCAGAACCTGGCTATATGCAGATTAGTCTGTTCCTGTCCCAGTGCATGATGGGAACAGGGCAAACCAAACTACCAAGCCAATTCTTACACTGGGAAGGAAACAAGCTCACGGGGACCGGTTTCTGGCATTTCAGCCGTCGTCGGCCCAGTTTGCTTGAATCCTGATGGTGCAATGAGCAAGGGACTCACATCTGAGTATACCCTTCCACGCTTAGGGTGGACAAAATATTTAACAACAAGGGGTGGTGATGGACAGAGTTTCTGAATTAAGCAGAATACTCTCACCCAGTCAAGAGATCAGGGCTAGATCCAACACCGTTTTTTAGCTCACTGCACCATCCCAGCTCAGAACCTGGCTATATGCAAATTAGTCTGTTCCTGTCCCAGTGCATGATGGGAACAGGGCAAACCAAACTACCAAGCCAATTCTTACACTGGGAAGAAAACAACCTCCCGGGGACCGGTTTCTGGCATTTCAGCCATCGTCGGCCGGGTTTGCTTGAATCCTGATGGTGCAATGAGCAAGGGACTCACATCTGAGTATACCCTTCCACGCTTAGGGTGGTCAAAATATTTAACAACAAGGGCTGGTGATGGACAGAGTTTCTGAATTAAGCAGAATACTCTCACCCAGTCAAGAGATGAGGGCTAGATCCAACACAGTTTTTAGCTCACTGCACCATCCCAGCTCAGAACCTGGCTATATGCAAATTAGTCTGTTCCTGTCCCAGTGCATGATGGGAACAGGGCAAACCAAACTACCAAGCCAATTCTTACACTGGGAAGGAAACAAGCTCCCGGGGACCGGTTTCTGGCATTTCAGCCATCGTCGGCCCGGTTTGCTTGAATCCTGATGGTGCAATGAGCAAGGGACTCACATCTGAGTATACCCTTCCACGCTTAGGGTGGACAAAATATTTAACAACAAGGGGTGGTGATGGACAGAGTTTCTGAATTAAGCAGAATACTCTCACCCAGTCAAGAGATCAGGGCTAGATCCAACACCGTTTTTTAGCTCACTGCACCATCCCAGCTCAGAACCTGGCTATATGCAAATTAGTCTGTTCCTGTCCCAGTGCATGATGGGAACAGGGCAAACCAAACTACCAAGCCAATTCTTACACTGGGAAGGAAACAAGCTCCCGGGGACCAGTTTCTGGCATTTCAGCCGTCGTCGGCCCGGTTTTCTTGAATCCTGATGGTGCAATGAGCAAGGGACTCACATCTGAGTATACCCTTCCACGCTTAGGGTAGACAAAATATTTAACAACAAGGGGTGGTGATGGACAGAGTTTCTGAATTAAGCAGAATACTCTCACCCAGTCAAGAGATCAGGGCTAGATCCAACACCGTTTTTTAGCTCACTGCACCATCCCAGCTCAGAACCTGGCTATATGCAAATTAGTCTGTTCCTGTCCCAGTGCATGATGGGAACAGGGCAAATCAAACTACCAAGCCAATTCTTACACTGGGAAGGAAACAAGCTCCCGGGGACCGGTTTCTGGCATTTCAGCCATCGTCGGCCCGGTTTGCTTGAATCTTGAAGGTGCAATGAGCAAGGGACTCGCATCTGAGTATACCCTTCCACGCTTAGGGTGGACAAAATATTTAACAACAAGGGGTGGTGATGGACAGAGTTTCTGAATTAAGCAGAATACTCTCACCCAGTCAAGAGGTCAGGGCTAGATCCAACACCGTTTTGTAGCTCACTGCACCATCCCAGCTCAGAACCTGGCTATATGCAAATTAGTCTGTTCCTGTCCCAGTGCATGATGGGAACAGGGCAAACCAAACTACCAAGCCAATTCTTACACTGGGAAGGAAACAAGCTCCCGGGGACCGGTTTCTGGCATTTCAGCCGTCGTCAGCCCGGTTTGCTTGAATCCTGATGATGCAATGAGCAAGGGACTCACATCTGAGTAGACCTTTCCACGCTTAGGGTGAACAAAATATTTAACAACAAGGGGTGGTGATGGACAGAGTTTCTGAATTAAACAGAATACTCTCACCCAGTCAAGAGATCAGGGCTAGATCCAACACCGTTTTTTAGCTCACTGCACCATCCCAGCTCAGAACCTGGCTATATGCAAATTAGTCTGTTCCTGTCCCAGTGCATGATGGGAACAGGGCAAACCAAACTACCAAGCCAATTCTTACACTGGGAAGGAAACAAGCTCCCGGGGACCGGTTTCTGGCATTTCAGCCGTCGTCGGCCCGGTTTGCTTGAATCCTGATGGTGCAATGAGCAAGGGACTCACATCTGAGTATACCCTTCCACGCTTAGGGTGGACAAAATATTTAACAACAAGGGGTGGTGATGGACAGAGTTTCTGAATTAAGCAGAATACTCTCACCCAGTCAAGAGATCAGGGCTAGATCCAACACCGTTTTTTAGCTCACTGCACCATCCCAGCTCAGAACCTCGCTATATGCAAATTAGTCTGTTCCTGTCCCAGTGCATGATGGGAACAGGGCAAACCAAACTACCAAGCCAATTCTTACACTGGGAAGGAAACAAGCTCCCGGGGACCGGTTTCTGGCATTTCAGCCGTCGTCGGCCGGGTTTGCTTGAATCCTGATGGTGCAATGAGCAAGGGACTCACATCTGAGTATACCCTTCCACGCTTAGGGTGGTCAAAATATTTAACAACAAGGGCTGGTGATGGACATAGTTTCTGAATTAAGCAGAATACTCTCACCCAGTCAAGAGATGAGGGCTAGATCCAACACCGTTTTTAGCTCACTGCACCATCCCAGCTCAGAACCTGGCTATATGCAAATTAGTCTGTTCCTGTCCCAGTGCATGATGGGAACAGGGCAAACCAAACTACCAAGCCAATTCTTACACTGGGAAGGAAACAAGCTCCCGGGGACCGGTTTCTGGCATTTCAGCCGTCGTCGGCCCGGTTTGCTTGAATCCTGATGGTGCAATGAGCAAGGGACTCATATCTGAGTATACCCTTCCACGCTTAGGGTGGACAAAATATTTAACAACAAGGGGTGGTGATGGACAGAGTTTCTGAATTAAGCAGAATACTCTCACCCAGTCAAGAGATCAGGGCTAGATCCAACACCGTTTTTTAGCTCACTGCACCATCCCAGCTCAGAACCTGGCTATATGCAAATTAGTCTGTTCCTGTCCCAGTGCATGATGGGAACAGGGCAAACCAAACTACCAAGCCAATTCTTACACTGGGAAGGAAACAAGCTCCCGGAGACCGGTTTCTGGCATTTCAGCCGTCGTCAGCCCGGTTTGCTTGAATCCTGATGGTGCAATGAGCAAGGGACTCACATCTGAGTATACCCTTCCACGCTTAGGGTGGACAAAATATTTAACAACAAGGGGTGGTGATGGACAGAGTTTCTGAATTAAGCAGAATACTCTCACCCAGTCAAGAGATCAGGGCTAGATCCAACACCGTTTTTTAGCTCACTGCACCATCCCAGCTCAGAACCTGGCTATATGCAAATTAGTCTGTTCCTGTCCCAGTGCATGATGGGAACAGGGCAAACCAAACTACCAAGCCAATTCTTACACTGGGAAGGAAACAAGCTCCCGGGGACCAGTTTCTGGCATTTCAGCCGTCGTCGGCCCGGTTTTCTTGAATCCTGATGGTGCAATGAGCAAGGGACTCACATCTGAGTATACCCTTCCACGCTTAGGGTAGACAAAATATTTAACAACAATGGGTGGTGATGGACAGAGTTTCTGAATTAAGCAGAATACTCTCACCCAGTCAAGAGATCAGGGCTAGATCCAACACCGTTTTTTAGCTCACTGCACCATCCCAGCTCAGAACCTGGCTATATGCAAATTAGTCTGTTCCTGTCCCAGTGCATGATGGGAACAGGGCAAATCAAACTACCAAGCCAATTCTTACACTGGGAAGGAAACAAGCTCCCGGGGACCGGTTTCTGGCATTTCAGCCATCGTCGGCCCGGTTTGCTTGAATCTTGAAGGTGCAATGAGCAAGGGACTCGCATCTGAGTATACCCTTCCACACTTAGGGTGGACAAAATATTTAACAACAAGGGGTGGTGATGGACAGAGTTTCTGAATTAAGCAGAATACTCTCACCCAGTCAAGAGGTCAGGGCTAGATCCAACACCGGTTTTTAGCTCACTGCACCATCCCAGCTCAGAACCTGGCTATATGCAAATTAGTCTGTTCCTGTCCCAGTGCATGATGGGAACAGGGCAAACCAAACTACCAAGCCAATTCTTACACTGGGAAGGAAACAAGCTCCCGGGGACCGGTTTCTGGCATTTCAGCCGTCGTCAGCCCGGTTTGCTTGAATCCTGATGATGCAATGAGCAAGGGACTCACATCTGAGTATACCTTTCCACGCTTAGGGTGAACAAAATATTTAACAACAAGGGGTGGTGATGGACAGAGTTTCTGAATTAAACAGAATACTCTCACCCAGTCAAGAGATCAGGGCTAGATCCAACACCGTTTTTTAGCTCACTGCACCATCCCAGCTCAGAACCTGGCTATATGCAAATTAGTCTGTTCCTGTCCCAGTGCATGATGGGAACAGGGCAAACCAAACTACCAAGCCAATTCTTACACTGGGAAGGAAACCAGCTCCCGGGGACCGGTTTCTGGCATTTCAGCCGTCGTCGGCCCGGTTTGCTTGAATCCTGATGGTGCAATGAGCAAGGGACTCACATCTGAGTATACCCTTCCACGCTTAGGGTGGACAAAATATTTAACAACAAGGGGTGGTGATGGACAGAGTTTCTGAATTAAGCAGAATACTCTCACCCAGTCAAGAGATCAGGGCTAGATCCAACACCGTTTTTTAGCTCACTGCACCATCCCAGCTCAGAACCTGGCTATATGCAAATTAGTCTGTTCTTGTCCCAGTGCATGATGGGAACAGGGCAAACCAAACTACCAAGCCAATTCTTACACTGGGAAGGAAACAAGCTCCCGGGGACCGGTTTCTGGCATTTCAGCCGTCGTCGGCCCGGTTTGCTTGAATCCTGATGGTGCAATGAGCAAGGGACTCACATCTGAGTATACCCTTCCACGCTTAGGGTGGACAAAATATTTAACAACAAGGGGTGGTGATGGACAGAGTTTCTGAATTAAGCAGAATACTCTCACCCAGTCAAGAGATCAGGGCTAGATCCAACGCCGTTTTTTTAGCTCACTGCACCATCCCAGCTCAGAACCTGGCTATATGCAAATTAGTCTGTTCCTATCCCAGTGCATGATGGGAATAGGGCAAACCAAACTACCAAGCCAATTCTTACACTGGGAAGGAAACAAGCTCCCGGGGACCGGTTTCTGGCATTTCAGCCGTCGTCGGCCCGGTTTGCTTGAATCCTGATGGTGCAATGAGCAAGGGACTCACATCTGAGTATACCCTTCCACGCTTAGGGTGGACAAAATATTTAATAACAAGGGGTGGTGATGGACAGAGTTTGTGTTTGCATGTGTAGATAGCTCTATGCTACCTTCATACATGGCCATGGCATTACTCCGCTTGACTCGTTACTGCGGTCTCTGTCGCAGTCTGGACAGCTCTTTACTAATTTATAATGGTACAGGCTCATCCCCGGCCACCAGTATACTGATTGTAATTTGGTCAGAGATTCCTTCATCTGTTTGTGCCTTGGACCTTCACCCATGTGTGCATCTGCTATTAATAACTTTCTCCGATTCGTGTTTGGAATTACCCTATCCCCCACTCCAGGGATTCGAGCAAAAGGAACGGAGTTTGCATCAATTACATATGTATAATTGAGTGGATAGTTCACAGGTAGTGCTGCACAGTTGCCTTTTGAAGATGTTTTTACTGCCAGCATGGTTTCCCCGTCTATGTATTTTTCTGAACGCTTTTTTGTGGCTACGGAAGCCAGTTTACTTGCTTCCGCTATGGCTGTATTAGCCAATGAATTCCCTGCAACGTGAACACCATCACGTCGATGACTCAGAGTGTGTATCACATGAGTCTTTTGTAGTTCTTTGTGTAAAAGAACTACTTGTTTCCAAAGCATCTTATGCTTGATTGTGGCACCTGTGTCATCCATGTAATCATTTTGAACTCAGCTCTCCAAATCATTATTGTAAGAATTGACGTAAAAATGCGAATCGCACACGATTAGTGTCGGGAATTCACGTTCAGCATTTTCAAGCGCCATCTTTAAAGATCTGATTTCAGCTCGCTGAGCCGAACATTTTCTCAGTGATTCAGTTTTTGTTATTTTCCGTCTGAATTTACCGCAGAGCCAGCCACCTTTAACAATCGCGCAGGCTGCGTCGTAGGATTTATCTTCTGCATTGTAATGCTGTACAAATCTGTCTGTATAGATTATACAGGAGCACTGTTCTAGAGGGAGAATTTCGATTGGCAGAGGATATTCTTTTTCATATTTTAAATCATTCAGTTTTTTCATGTGTGGGGCGAAATAGTATTTCACGTCTTCTGCAGCAAGAGAATTTTCCCACTGTATCCATTTCGGATCCAGTGACACTGTAGGCAGGTTTACTCGGCTGAATAGTGCCTCGAAGGCGGATTCTGCTGTGAGAACAGTGATCCTTTTGCCTTGTGCTAGTTCTCGTTCTTCGCTATAGCAGTTTGCACTGCCTTTACAGTATTTTCCGTGAGACTGAATGTTTTTTCTGCTTGTGTGTACAAATGTGATTTGTAAGCTATTGGTACAGTTTCTCCCTCATTAGAGGTCAGGTACGTTAATCCGCATCTTCCTTGGATGACTCGGATTACAAGGTTGCGTGTATTGTCACGTGTTTCTAATTTTTTTTTTGCTAACATGTCTATTTGCAGTGATCTCAAAATTTCCATGTGTTTTTTAGTCCAGTTGATTGGTTTAAAATCAGGTTTAATTAATTCGTAGAGAGGTTTAATCCTCTCTGCATAGTTTATGATGAAAGTTCTTCCGAAATTCAGGAAGCCTAGAATCGATTGTAAGTTCTTCAGCGTTTTCGGTGCTTGGAGTACAGCGCACTTTTCTAAGAAGTTGTCCGCTAGGCTTTTCCCTTCACTTGATAATTTGTATCCTAAAAATAATACTGTTAGATGGGTAATTCGTGACTTTTTAAAGTTGAATTGGTAACCCTCTGCTGCGAACCCAAGTATTATGGTGTTCACCCTTTTCAAGTGAGTATCCAAGTCGTCGTCTGTGAGATAGATGTCATCGACATAAGATAATGCCTCATCATCATATATTTGTAGTAACTCTGTTACTCTGGCTGAGAATAGTCCTGGGCTGTTCTTGAATCCCTGTGGGAGTCTACAGAAATTTTCTGTGACCCCATTATTGAGAAAGCGGTTAAGTACCTACTTTCTGGTGCAATATTTTGGCAAAAGAAACCATTAGATATGTCTAATGTTGTTTTGTATTTTTTGCGATCTATGTTATTCATTAGTGCAGCACTATGCGAATTTTGTACTGCAAATGTTTTGCAACATGAGTTAAGGTGTCTGTAGTCCAAGACTAGACAATACGAATCGTCCGGTTTGGAGACAGGAAACAAAGGATTGTTCATTTGAGAGGTGCATGTTTCAATTACCCCTTGGTATTCAAGTTGATGTAAAATCTCCCTGACCTGTTTTTTAGCTTCTTGCTTAATTGGGTACTGCCTTTGTGCAGTCGGTTGACTTTTTAACTGGATTTTGTGAGGAGGAGAGTCCTCATCCCATCCTACATGATTTTTATATAATGCTGGTGCCTGGGCTACTGCCCATTTCTTTGCATATATATATTTAGTGTGAATTGGAATGTGATCTGAGAAGGCAGGCATAATCATTTCTTCGCCATGAGGGCACTCCCTGACAAACTCTGGGGGCCAATCTTTCTCGGCTAACAGGATGTCATAGCCTTTTGAGAGGTTATCCCAAAATAGACCCCTTATTCTTCTAGTCGTATCTCCCTCTATACGCAGTGTTATTTCGTATATCTTATGAGGTTCGCTAACTCTGGTGTCTGCAGTTTCTACCTGAATGTATTCATTCGTGTCCACTGTCTCCAGATGACTCATCAGGATCTTGCGAGCTATGCTGATTTCTGCTGCACTGTCTAGCATTGTCTGTTCCCACTCTCCGTTTTTCAGCTGTGTCCTCAGTATTCTCGGCATGTTCGATTACTCTAATACTGGCTACCTTCTTCCTTGGGAATTGTAATTTTTTACTTTGAGCAGGTTCCTTGTCTTTGAACTTGGTGTGCTCTTCCCTTGGGTCTGACCGTCCTCTTCTTTCCGATTTCTGCGAAAAAGATCGAGAGGGACGTGTATCAATACTTTGATATCTATCAGGCTTTTTCAAGTTATCCCTATTTCTAAGGTTATATCTTTTCTCAGAGTGCTCCCTCTGGGGAGACTGGTGTTCTCGAGTTGGAGTTCTTTCCCTCCGCCGAGGAGACCTTCCTCTGGACTGGAAAACATATTCTTTGGGAGTGGATTGTTTATTTCCATCCCAGCTCTTTTTAGGAGTGTTTAGATTGTTTTTAATAAATAATTTTTCAGGATTTTCGAGTAGTTGGGGTTTTACAGGTTTCCCACCCAAACTATCTCTACCTAATTCTTCATAGCATTTTTCTATAATTCTAGCAAGCTCAATTGGTTGATCTGTTATATCTGTTTCTTTCAATTTCTGGCGGACCGCCATAGATGCTGCTTCTCCCTTTATGTTGGCTAGTAATATAGCCGAGACCTGCTTGAAGTCTTTCAGTAATTTCATACCAAGAGTTAAAGCAGGTTCTGGACCGTATTCATTCTGAATTTGTTTTAGCACATCTGGAATTACCGCCATGGACGGAACACCAAGTGTTTTTGTGTAAATGGAAGCAAAGACTGTACCCCAAGTGTCACAGTCCTCCACATGTGGTGCGACCCCCATTGGAAGGCAGATAGTCAGAATTCTGTGTTTCTCAATAGGGGTAGTATTCGGGAATACTGCCTCTATTTGAGTAATTTTCTGTGCTAACCAAAAAGGAATGAGTTTTTCCAAGACATGATTGTATGTTCTGTGGTGTAATTTTATTTGTGTTCCCCTGATGAGGGGTCAGCTGTGGAACATTAACAGCTGTTTGGACTGTTGCAGTCCGCATTACATATTGGACTAACTGTCTATGTATTTTAATCAGTAATTTTAGCTGTGCTAAAAGTTCTTCCCTTGACATTTTTTCAATGTCTGGATGTGGTGTGTAGCTGGCTAGAACCGGCCACGTTGCTCCTGGTCTACCCAGTGGACTGAGACTGGTGATGTGATCATTATGTTTTAGGGCGCCTTTAAACCAGAGCAGGTGCTCTTGGTATTTTAATGGGATTTCAATCTCCTCGAAAGGAGCGTACTCTTCCGGTGGTTCCTCTATTGTGTAATAGTGAAACTCGTGTGTTGTAGCGTTTGCCACTGGAAAGTTTATCCATGAATAGAATACCTCTGTCTGACGATATTCGTGTGCCTCTATCACGAAAATGACTGTACCACCTCTTGATGTCAGTCCCTTTTCTATAAGTTTTAAAGTTATAGTTTTTCTTATGTTGACCGTAATGAGGATAGCATTCCCGTCAGTCTGTAGGAGACTCGTGTCTTCCTCCATTAGTTGATTTGCTAGTATAGCAGCATCCCTTTCTCAGCAAATTATAGCTCGCGCCCCCGCAATGTACTGTTGATGACGTCACATATTACATCATTTATGACATGGTCCCTGGCCCAGTGCATCATGGGAACAGGGCAGACTAAACTACCAAGCCAATTCTTCACCAGAAAGGAGACAAGCTACTGGGGAAGGGTATACTCAGATGTGAGTCCCTTGCTCATTGCACCGTCAGGATTCAAGCAAGCCGGGCCGACGACGGCTGAAATGCCAGAAACCGGTCCCCGGTAGCTTGTTTCCTTCCCAGTATAAGAATTGGCTTGGTAGTTTGGTTTGCCCTGTTCCCATCATGCACTGGGACAGGAGCAGACTAATTTGCATGTAGCCAGGTTCTGAGCTGGGATGGTGCAGTGAGCTAAAAAACGGTAATGGATCAAGCCCTGATCTTTGGACTGGGTAAGAGTGGTCTGCTTAATTCAGACACTCTGTTCATCACCACCCCCTTTTTTGAATCATTTTGGCCACCATAAGCGTGGAAGGGTATACTCAGATGTGAGTCCCTTGCTCATTGCACCATCAGGATTCAAGCAAGCCGGGCCGACGACGGCTGAAATGCCAGAAACCGGTCCCCTGTAGCTTGTTTCCTTCCCAGTATAAGAATTGGCTTGGTAGTTTGGTTTGCCCTGTTCCCATCATGCACTGGGACAGGAACAGACTAATTTGCATGTAGCCAGGTATTGAGCTGGGATGGTGCAGTGAGCTAAAAAACGGTGATGGATCAAGCCCTGATCTTTGGACTGGGTAAGAGTGGTCTGCTTAATTCAGACACTCTGTTCATCACCACCCCCTTTTCTGAATCATTTTGTCCACCATAAGCGTGGAAGGGTATACTCAGATGTGAGTCCCTTGCTCATTGCACCATCAGGATTCAAGCAAGCCGGGCCGCCAACGGCTGAAATGCCAGAAACCGGTCCCCGGTAGCTTGTTTCCTTCCCAGTATAAGAATTGGCTTGGTAGTTTGGTTTGCCCTGTTCCCATCATGCACTGGGACAGGAACAGACTAATTTGCATGTAGCCAGGTTCTGAGCTGGGATGGTGCAGTGAGCTAAAAAACGGTGATGAATCAAGCCCTGATCTTTGGACTGGGTAACAGTGGTCTGCTTAATTCAGACACTTTGTTCATCACCACCCCGTTTTCTCAATAATTTCTAACTATAACATGCCTGAAACCTATGGTTTTTTCAGTGAATTATATATATATATATATATATATATGTATGCAGAACAAAGAACAACTGCAATTCCGGTCTCCCAGATATATATATGATACCAAACTCCTCCACGGAAAGAAAAGCAGCAGTCACACGGGGGAAACCTTTGGAAGCAACTTTATTCAGATTTTGATAGCGAATGCATTTCGGCGATTTGAGCCTTCCTCAGCGCCCAAGATGTGTTGCACTCACTTCCAATTATCGCTGAATGTTCAAACGAGCCGCCCCCTCTTGATAAAGAAAGCGGCCACGCCCCCTGATAGCATACCATGCACCTGTTGCACTTCCTTGCATGCTACGGAACTGCAACTCTCAGAATACAGTTCCAGATTCCAGGTAGGTAGCGCTGTAGAGTTTTTACACGTTGGTTTGGGGCGTCGGTATAAATGGCGAAAAAGGAAACTTTGGAGTGCAGTCTTGAAATAAAAAATAAACAAATTTCTCGCTCGGGTCCCCACAATGCCTCAACCTGCCAGTTCAAGTGTTGATAGCGGGGGTGGGGGGCAAGTCTGTCACACATCTCGCCCAATGTCAGGTCAGATACCTGACAACTGCCCCATCTCATCCTGGATGTCTTGGCGGGCTACGGAGCAAACCAATCCCTTGGATCAAAAACAAAGTGCCGAAGCACTTGCCAGTATCCTCCAAGCCACTTGAAAGGCGGAGCCACTGTTGTTGCGTCTCTGGCTAACGCAAATTGAATGATACCAAACTCCTCCACGGAAAGAAGAGCAGCAGCCACACGGGGAAACCTTTGGAAGCAACTTTATTCAGATTTTGATGGCGAATGCATTTCGGCGATTTGAGCCTTCCTCAGCGCCCAAGATGTGTTGCACGCACTTCCAATTTTCGCTTCATGTACAAACGAGCCGCGCCCTCTTGATAAAGAAAGCGGCCACGCCTCCTGATAGCATACCACTCACCTGTTGCACTTCCTTGCATGCTACGGAACAGCAACTCCCAGAATACAGTTCCAGATTCCAGGTAGGTAGCACTGTAGAGTTTTTACACATTGGTTTGGGGCGTCGGTATAAATGGATAAAAAGGAAACTTTGGAGTGCAGTCTTGAAATAAAAAATAAACAAAGTTCTCCCTCGGATCCCCACAACGCCTCAGCCTGCCAGTCCAAGTGTTGATAGCGGCAGGGGCAAGTCTGTCACACATCTCGACCAATGTCAGGTCAGATACCTGACAACTGCGCCATCTCGTCCTGGATGTCTTGACGGGCTACGGAGCAAACCAATCCCTTGGATCAAAAACAAAGTGTCGAAGCGTTTGCCAGTATCCTCCAAGCCACTTGAAAGGCGGAGCCACTGTTGCTGCGTCTCTGGCTAACGCAAAGTGAATGATACCAAGCTCCTCCACGGAAAGAAGAGCAGCAGCCACACGGGGGAAACCTTTGGAATCAACTTTATTCTGATTTTGATGGCAAATGCATTTCGGCGATTTGAGCCTTCCTAAGCGCCGAAGATGTGTTGCACGCACTTCCAATTATCGCTGAATGTTCAAACGACCCGCCCCCTCTTGATAAAGAAAGCGGCCACGCCCCCTGATAGCATACCACGCACTTCTTGCACTTCCTCGCATGCTACGGAACTGCAACTCCCAGAATACAGTTCCAGATTCCAGGTAGGTAGCGATGTAGAGTTTTTACATGTTGGTTTGGGGCATGGTATAAATGGCGAAAAAGGAAACATTGGAGTGCAGTCTTGAAATCAAAAATAAACAAAGTTCTCCATCGGGTCCCCACAACGCCTCAGCCTGCCAGTCCAAGTGTTGATAGCGGCAGGGGCAAGTCTGTCACACATCTCGCCCAATGTCAGATAAGATACCTGACAACTGCTCCATCTCGTCCTGGACGTCTTGGCGGGCTACGGAGCAAACCAATCCCTTGGATCAAAAACAAAGTGCCGAAGCGTTTGCCAGTATCCTCCAAGCCACTTGAAAGGCGGAGCCACTGTTGTTGCCTCTCTGGCTAACGCAAATAGAATGATACCAAACTCCTCCACAGAAAGAAGAGCAACAGCCACACGGGGGAAACCTTTGGAAGCAACTTTATTCAGATTTTAATGGCAAATGCATTTCGGCGATTTGAGCCTTCCTAAGCGCCCAAGATGTGTTGCACGCACTTCCAATTATCGCTGAATCTTCAAACGACCCGCCCCCTCTTGATAAAGAAAGCGGCCACGCCCCCTGATAGCATACCACGCACTTCTTGCACTTCCTTGCATGCTACGGAACTGCAACTCCCAGAATACAGTTCCAGATTCCAGGTAGGTAGCGATGTAGAGTTTTTACACGCTGGTTTGGGGCGTTGGTATAAATGGCGAAAAAGGAAACATTTGAGTGCAGTCTTGAAATAAAAAATAAACAAAGTTCTCCCTCGGGTCCCCACAACGCCTCAGCCTGCCAGTCCAAGTGTTGATAGCGGCAGGGGCAAGTCTGTCACACATCTCGCCCAATGTCAGGTCAGATACCTGACAACTGCTCCATCTCGTCCTGGACGTTTTGGCGGGCTACGGAGCAAACCAATCCCTTGGATCAAAACCAAAGTGCCGAAGCGTTTGCCAGTATCCTCCAAGCCACTTGAAAGGCGGAGCCACTGTTGTTGCCTCTCTGGCTAACGCAAATTGAATGATACCAAACTCCTCCACGGAAAGAAGAGCAACAGCCACACGGGGGAAACCTTTGGAAGCATCTTTATTCAGATTTTGATTGTGAATGCTTTTCGGGGATTTGAGCCTTCCTCAGCGCCCAAGATGTGTTGCACGCACTTCCAATTATCGCTGAATTTTCAAACGAGCCACCCCCTCTTGATAAAGAAAGCGGCCACAGCCCCTGATAGCATACCACGCACCTCTTGCACTTCCTTGCATGCTACGGAACAGCAACTCCCAGAATACAGTTCCAGATTCCAGGTAGGTAGCGCTGTAGCGTTTTTACACGTTGGTTTGGGGCGTCGGTATAAATGACGAAACCGGAAACTTTGGAGTGCAGTCTTGAAATAAAAAATAAACAAAGTTCTCGCTCGGGTCCCCACAACAGCTCAGCCTGCCAGTCCAAGTGTTGATAGCGGCAGGGGCAAGTCTGTAACACATCTCGCCCAATGTCAGGTCAGATACCTGACAACTGCTCCATCTCGTCCTGGACGTCTTGGCGGGCTACGGAGCAAACCAATCCCTTGGATCAAAAACAAAGTGTCCAAGCATTTGCCAGTATCCTCCAAGCCACTTGAAAGGTAGAGCCACTGTTGTTGCGTCTTTGGCTAACGTAAATTGAATGATACCAAACTCCTCCACGGAAAGAAGAGCAGAAGCCACACGGGGGAAACCTTGGGAAGCAACTTTATTCAGATTTTGATGGCGAATGCATTTCGGCGATTTGAGCCTTCCTCAGCGCCCAAGATGTGTTGCACGCACTTCCAATTATCGCTGAATGTTCAAACGAGCCGCCCCCTTTTGATAAAGAAAGCGACCACGCCCCCTGATAGCATACCACGCACCTCTTGCACTTCCTTGCATGCTACGGAACTGCAACTCCCAGAATACAGTTCCAGATTCCAGGTAGGTAGCGCTGTAGAGTTTTTACACATTGGTTTGGGGCGTCGGTATAAATGGCCAAAAAGGAAACTTTGGAGTGCAGTCTTGAAATAAAAAATAAACAAATTTCTCGCTCGGGTCCCCACAACGCCTCAGCCTGCCAGTCCAAGTGTTGATAGCAGCAGGGGCAAGTCTGTCACATATCTCGCCCAATGTCAGGTCAGATACCTGACAACTGCTCCATCTCGTCCTGGACGTCTTGGCGGGCTAGGGAGCAAACCAATCCCTTGGATCAAAAACAAAGTGCCGAAGCGTTTGCCAGTATCCCCCAAGCCACTTGAAAGGTGGAGCCACTGTTGTTGCGTCTCTGGCTAAAGCAAATCGAATGATACCAAACTCCTCCATGGAAAGAAGAGCAGAAGCCACACGGGGGAAACCTTTGGAAGCAACTTTATTCAGATTATGATGGCAAATGCATTTCGGCGATTTGAGCCTTCCTCAACGCCCAAGATGTGTTGCACGCACTTCCAATTATCGCTGAATGTTCAAACGAGCCGCCCTCTCTGAATAAAGAAAATGGCCACATCCCCTGATAGCATACCACTCACCTGTTGCACTTCCTTGGATGCTACGGAACTGCAACTCCCCGAATTCAGTTCCAGATTCCAGGTAGGTAGCGCTGTAGAGTTTTTACACGTTGGTTTGGGGTTTCGGTATAAATGGCAAAAAAGGAAACTTTGGAGTGCAGTCTTGAAATAAAAAATAAGCAAAGTTGTCCCTTGGGTCCCCACAACGCCTCAGCCTGCCAGTCCAAGTGTTGATAGTGGCAGGGGCAAGTCTGTCACACATCTCGCCCAATTTCAGGTCAGATACCTGACAACTGCTCCATCTCGTCCTGGATGTCTTGGCGGGCTACGGAGCAAACCAATCCCTTGGATCAAAAACAAAGTGCTGAAGCGTTTGCCAGTATCCTACAAGCCACTTGAAAGGCGGAGTCACTGTTGTTGCGTCTCTGGCTAATGCAAATTGAATGATACCAAACTCCTCCACAGAAAGAAGAGCAGCAGCCACAATTGAGGGAAACCTCAATAAGCAACTTTATTCAGATTTTCATGGCGAATGCATTTCCGCGATTTCAGCCTTCCTCAGCGCCCAAGATGTGTTGCACGCACTTCCAATTATCGCTGAATGTTCAAACGAGCCGCGCCCTCTTGATAAAGAAAGCGGCCACGCCCCCTGATAGCATACTATGCACCTGTTGCACTTCCTTGCATGCTACGGAACTAGAACTCCCAGAATACAGTTCCAGATTCCAGGTAGGTAGCGCTGTAGAGTTTTTACACGTTGGTTTGGGGCGTCGGTATAAATGGCTAAAAAGGAAACTTTGGAGTGCAGTCTTGAAAGAAAAAAGAAACAAAGTTCTCCCTCGGGTCCCCAAAACGTCTCAGCCTGCCAGTCCAAGTGTTGATAGCGGCTGGGGCAAGTCTGTCACACATCTCGCCCAATGTCAGGTCAGATACCTGACAACTGCTCCATCTCGTCCTGGATGTCTTGGCGGGCTATGGAGCAAACCAATCCCATGGATCAAAAACAAAGTCCCAAAGAGTTTGCCAGTATCCTCCAAGCCACTTGAAAGGTGGAGCCACTGTTGTTGCATCTCTGGCTAACGCAAATTGAATGATACCAAACTCCTCCACGGAAAGAAGAGCAGAAGCCACACGGGGGAAACCTTGGGAAGCAACTTTATTCAGATTTTGATGGCGAATGCATTTCGGCGATTTGAGCCTTCCTCAGCGCCCAAGATGTGTTGCACGCACTTCCAATTATCGCTGAATGTTCAAACGAGCCGCCCCCTCTTGATAAAGAAAGAGGCCACGCCCCCTGAGAGTATACCACGCACCTCTTTCACTTCCTTGCATGCTACGGAACTGCAACTCCCAGAATACAGTTCCAGATTCCAAGTAGGTAGCGCTGTAGAGATTTTATACGTTGGTTTGGGGCGTTGGTATAAATGGCAAAAAGGAAACTTTGGAGTGCAGTCTTGAAATAAAAAATAAACAAATTTCTCGCTCGGGTCCCCACAACGCCTCAGCCTGCCAGTCCAAGTGTTGATAGCGGCAGGGGCAAGTCAGTCACACATCTCGCCCAATGTCAGGTCAGATACCTGACAACTGCTCCATCTCGTCCTGGAAGTCTTGGCGGGCTACGGAGCAAACCAATCCCTTGGATCAAAAACAAAGTGCTGAAGCGTTTGCCAGTATCCTCCAAGCCACTTGAAAGGTGGAGCCACTGTTGTTGCGTGTCTGGCTAACGCAAATTGAATGATACCAAACTCCTCCACGGAAAGAAGAGCAGCAGCCACACGGGGGAAACCTTTGGAAGCAACTTTATTCAGATTTTAATGGCGAATGCATTTCGGCGATTTGAGCCTTCCTCAATGCCCAAGATGTGTTGCACGCACTTCCAATTATCGCGGAGTGTTCAAACGAGCCGCCCATCTTGATAAAGAAAGTGGCCACGCCCCCTGATAGCATACCACACACCTGTTGCACTTCCTTGGATGCTACGGAACTGCAACTCCCCGAATTCAGTTCCAGATTCCAGGTAGGTAGCGCTGTAGAGTTTTTACACGCTGGTTTGGGGCGTTGGTATAAATGGCGAAAAAGGAAACATTTGAGTGCAGTCTTGAAATAAAAAATAAACAAAGTTCTCCCTCGGGTCCCCACAACGCCTCAGCCTGCCAGTCCAAGTGTTGATAGCGGCAGGGGCAAGTCTGTCACACATCTCGACCAATGTCAGGTCAGATACCTGACAACTGCGCCATCTCGTCCTGGATGTCTTGACGGGCTACGGAGCAAACCAATCCCTTGGATCAAAAACAAAGTGTCGAAGCGTTTGCCAGTATCCTCCAAGCCACTTGAAAGGCGGAGCCACTGTTGCTGCGTCTCTGGCTAACGCAAAGTGAATGATACCAAACTCCTCCACGGAAAGAAGAGCAGCAGCCACACGGGGGAAACCTTTGGAAGCAACTTTATTCAGATTTTAATGGCGAATGCATTTCGGCGATTTGAGCCTTCCTCAATGCCCAAGATGTGTTGCACGCACTTCCAATTATCGCGGAGTGTTCAAACGAGCCGCCCATCTTGATAAAGAAAGTGGCCACGCCCCCTGATAGCATACCACACACCTGTTGCACTTCCTTGCATGCTACGGAACTACAACTACCAGAATACAGTTCCAGATTCCAGGTAGGTAGCGCTGTAGAGTTTTTACACATTGGTTTGGGGCGTCGGTATAAATGGCAATAAAGGAAACTTTGGAGTGCAGTCTTGAAATAAAAAATAAACAAAGTTCTCCCTCGGGTCCCCACAACCCCTCAGCCTGCCAGTCCAAGTGTTGATAGCGGCAGGGGCAAGTCTGTCACACATCTCGCCCAATGTCAGGTCAGATACCTGACACCTGCTCCATCTCGTCCTGGACGTCTTGACGGGCTACGGAGCAAACCAATCCCTTGGATCATATATATATATGAATAAAACAAGAGAAGACATTCTTGGGAGTACAACAACGGAGGCATCTGATGAGGCTACCGCTGAAACGCGTCATGCCGTACACCAATAGAAGAATCCCGTGAAGCCCTGCTGCGTCCCCTCATCTTTTTCTAACTGGGAAAGGAAGCCTTGGACATAATAGCGTGAGACCAATGACACGCAGAGGGGAGCCTTCCTTAAGTGGTCTTCCAGTAGTGTTTAGGGTTCATTGGCGTAACCCAGACCACCCCGCACCCGACGGAAGCGAAGGCGTTGCTGCCAGCTGACAGTCCGTGACACACACGGAGAGAACACGTTACTTTAACGGTGTCTCCAAGCCGAGCCAACGGAGGAACTGCGAGGCTGGAAGTGCAGGGGCAGGAATCAACAATTACTCGACACAGTTTTACCATCCCAAGCCGACCGCCCTCCAACTCAGACTCTCACTTTGAGAACAGAAAACACTCCGGCTGTGTAGTGAGCACTCTTCCATGCTGAGAACCAACTGCATGCTGGAGCATGCAGTCTTTAACCATGAACTGGGAGCAGCGCTCAGGTACAAGATGCAGTGCAGGTGAGCCCCTCACTACTTCAGAGGAGGGGCATAATGAATCGAACAAGAGAAGACATTTTTGGGAGTACAACAACGGAGGCATCTGATGAGGTTACCGCCGAAACGCGTCATGCCGTACACCAATAGAAGAATCCCGTGAAGCCCTGCCGTGTCCCCTCATCTTTTTCTAACTGGGAAAGGAAGCCTTGGACATAATAGCGTGAGACCAATGACACGCAGAGGGGAGCCTTCCGTAAGTGGTCTTCCGGTAGTGTTCATGGTTCATTGGCATAACCCAGACCACCCGCACCCGACGGAAGCGAAGGCGTTGCTGCCAGCTGACAGTCCGTGACACACACGGAGAGAAAACATTACTTTAATGGTGTCTCCAAGCCGAGCCAACGGAGGAACTGCAAGGCTGGAAGTGCAGGGGCAGGAATCAACAATTACTCGACACAGTTTTACCATCCCAAGCCGACCACCCTCCAACTCAGACTCTCACTTTGAGAATAGAAAACACTCCGGCTGTGTGGTGAGCACTCTTCCATGCTGGGAACCAACTGCATGCTGGAGCATGCAGTCTTTAACCATGAACTGGGAGGAGCACTCGGGTATGAGATGCGGTGCAGGTGAGCCCCTCACTACTTCAGAGGAGGGGCATAATGACTAAAACAAGAGAAGACATTCTTGGGAGTACAACAACGGAGGCATCTGATGAGGCTACCGTCGAAACGCGTCATGCCGTACACCAATAGAAGAATCCCGTGAAGCCCTGCCGCGTCCGCTCATCTTTTTCTAACTGGGAAAGGAAGCCTTGTATATATATATATATATATATATATATATATATCGATTCCGTCTGGCCCAGATGCGGAGGCTCTCGGGCGCTCTGGGGCGGTGCACGCGAGGCGCAGCAGGACCCGCTGCGATCAAATCATTCGGTTTTTCCCAAAAGGGAAGGTTTTTCCTCATGCACTCCCGTGTGTTGAAGTCAAGAAACCACACCGGGTTTAAGATAAATTCGCAATTTTCTTTCTTTATTCATACAGCATCCAGCAAAACCTAACGCGTTTCGGTCTCTACGGAGACCTTGCTCACAGGTTAGTATCTTGTGGTAACAGTTTGTATTAAATAAACAAAAGTGAAAAGGGGTAAACACTAAGGAGTTACATCACTTCCTGTTTGGATTGTAGTGTTTCTGGGACATGTAGTTTTTGTGAATTAACGAAGATTTAACAAATTCTAAATTTTGTTAGAACACCAGTTAGCATGGGCAATTGACAACCTTGTCAATATTAATCATGAGTGCATTTGGTCAAGTCAAATTATAACACAATAAACTGCTAACATATTGAAGCCCTCTAGTGGGGAGACGTATATCTTCATTTCATTGCATATGTGCCGCCTAAGGGCGATTTTTAGACCAAGGTTTTTCCAAAACAAATGAAAAAGTTAATCATGCGTGTTCAGGCACAATTGAGCCCTCCAGTGGGCAAAAAACTATTGTGTGTATTAATTCATACATTCGCGCTTGTTTAAGCATTTTCAACTACACATATTTATGTCCAAAATAAACATAGAATTAATTATGAATTCAGTAAGATTAAAATTAGAGCAAGCATCACTTCCTGTCTGATAGATAAATCAAAACTGCTTTACAGGTGGCAATGCAGTTCTTCGTCCTGATTATGCCCGAACGGGCTCAGGGTCCGAAAGTTCATGATGTGTTTGGACTCTTTTTGCCTCAATACCAGTTCACGATCTCCACCTCTTCGATTCGGTCCAACACTTTCAATTCCATAGAAAACTAGGGATTTCCAATCACCCTTATGTTCTTTTTCCATGTGTCTCGCCATGGCATTGCTGCGATCACAGTTAACAGTTGCACGGACATGCTCCAAAATCCGGAGTTTCAGTTCTTTTTTGGTGCTCCCAATGTATTTTTGGGAGCATGGGCATTCAAGGGCATATATCACGAATTGAGTTTTGCAATTGATTAATTGTTCAATTTGCCATGTTTTATTGTTGGCCATCTTTATTGTTTTGGTTGTTTTTGCGATGCAACATACTTTGCATCCTGAACATTTGAAAAATCCTTTTGGCCTACGCCAGGCTTCTGGTTTTTTTTGCTCTTGAAAATGGCTGTGAATTAATTTGTCCTTTAGGTTCTTTGCCCTGCGGTAAGTTACATTGGGATGATCGCCAACAATTTGAGACACTGTGGGGTCCATATGAAGAATATGCCAGTTTTTTTTGAGAATTCTTGTAATGGAATGGTTTGCCGTTGAATGAGTGGTAATGAATCGTATTTTTTCTGGTTCAACTTCTGTTGATTTGTGTTTGTCCTTCAATAGCTCCGTTCTATTGATCATGGTAGAACGGTTAGAGGCAATTTGTATCC
Organism: Lissotriton vulgaris; assembly: GCF_964263255.1. Lineage (NCBI taxonomy): Eukaryota > Metazoa > Chordata > Amphibia > Caudata > Salamandridae > Lissotriton > Lissotriton vulgaris. The sequence goes on along the minus strand of NW_028251781.1, from coordinate 2,173,548 downwards.
ATGTTGGATTATATTTTCTTTTTAAGAATCTGGTTTTTGCTAGTTCCTGGTGTTTTTGGCAATCATTGTCATTTGAACATATTCTTTTGATCCGGAGGAACTCTCCATATGGGATATTTTGTAAAAGACTTGGTTGATGGAAACTTTGCGCGTGTAACACCGCGTTTGTTGCTGTGCTTTTGCGGTGTAACGTGGTGTGTAATACATTGTCCTTGACAAAGATTTCCGTGTCTAGAAACACGACCCTGGAATCACTGATTGTGTAAGTGAAATGTAAACCAAATTTAGAATTGTTCAAAATTTTGAAATAACTTTCAAATTCCTCATTTGTTCCTTCCCATATTAGTAGCAAGTCGTCAATATATCGCAACCAAGCTATGGTTTTTTGAACTGCTTGGTCATTTTCTGATCTCCATGCCCATGTCTTTTCCCATTGTCCCATTGTTAGACAGGCATACGAAGGGCTGAAAGAAAAGCCCATCGCAGTGCCTTTTGCTTGTCGAAAGATTTCATTTCCGAATAGAAAAATGTTTTGCTCCAGGCACATAGAAATCATTTCTAGCAACATGTTGTTGTGATCAGCGAGTTGTATACTTCTGTCCTTAAGAAAGGCTTTACATGCCTCTATGCCAATTTTGTTTTCAATGTTTGAATATAATGATATTACATCCATTGTTATTAATTTGTACGTCGGTTGCCATGGAGTGTCCTGAAGTCTTCTGAGCATGTCGCCCGTGTCCTTTATGTATGATGTTAAGCTTTTTACATAAGGTAATAGGAATACATCGATGTAATTGGCAATGGGTTCCAATAATGCCCCTTTGGCAGAGATTATGGGTCTGCCTGGTGGTCTAGTGGCATGTTTGTGAATTTTAGGCAGGAAATAAATTGTTGCCATTTTGGGATGTTTGGTTTGTAAGTATTTATGTTCATCAGGGTCCAATAGTTTTTGTGAGAGCCATAAGTCTAGTTTTGTGTCCAATTCTTCTTTCAATTGCGGTAAAGGATTGGTTTTTAGTCGTTCATAATATTCTGTGTTTTGAAGTTGTGAAAAGGCTTCCCGCATGTAAGCCTCCTTGTCCTGAATGACGACGTTGCCACCCTTATCAGCAATTTTGATTTCGATTGTATTGTCCTGTTGTAGCGAGTTTAGGGCCTGGCGTTCTTGTCTGGTTAAGTTATCTTTTGTAAAAGGTTTGTTGAGTTGGTAAAGATCTTTAACAACACATTCCTGAAAAAAGTCAATTTTGTTTCCAGGTGGTAGTTGTGGATAAAATCTGGACTTAGGTTTCATGTTGGAGATTCCAGCTCCTAGTTGTACACAATAATCTTGTACATTTCCACCTCCTTCCTGGGGTGCCTGACTTAATTCCATAAGATTGACAAAATGTTCAGCATCTTCGATAGGAGTTTGAAAAGTTGGTTGTATGATTGTTCTCCTGTAGGTAGCCATGTTTGGTTTGTCGATGAATAGTTTGGCAAGTTTGATTTTTCTGATAAATTTGTAAAGGTCTATATGGCTGAGATACCCGCCACCCCCTCTCAACACACTCCCCAAGGATGGGAAACTGGAAACCGTTCTTGAACTTTTGGAAGTCGGGAAGGGAGTTACCCTTCCCGGCCGTATTTATTAAAATATGAAACAAAATTAAAACATTAAAAATAACAGTTTCATAATATGTACAATTTCATTACCACATTGCGATGTTTGGCTAACCTTAACATATCCTCTAATACAAAGGTTCTCCTAGCCGAACTAACATCCTACAAAACATTTACTTGAAATTTTGAAATTGTACATCCTAACGTTTAAGGGCCAACGGCAAGGTCGTAACCGGTGTCAAGATCCCTAAACCAGACATATCCCCCTCCCTTGTGAGGGGCGGCACGGAGGCATACCTCAAGTGCAAATACCAATTTCCCTTGACTTGACGGGGGCCCCAGTAAAACTCGACGCCACTTAAAGGTCGTACGAGGCTCGTGTGAGGTATCTAGAAGGTAGCGTAGACCCCCCCCCACACCCCACACAACTTACCACATCTGCCGTCGCAGACGTCCTGGCCCCGGGAAATTCCCCAGGAGGGGGCTATAACCCCTCCTACCCATGAAGGGGCCTTGACCGCCTTCCCTTTCCTTTCGGCGACCCATCCTTAGAAGGGACCGCCTCCCCGTTGAGGGGCCAATGGCCACCTCCCCCGAGCGCCCCCATCCGTAATGGGTAACGCCCACTCATAGGGATCTTCCAATTAGTGCTCACCGATCATGACCTTACCGCCCGACCAAAATAAATACGACAATGCAAACTAAATACTAAATGACTATATCTAACCAACAGTAGCAACAACAACTTTATTCAAACACATGCGTACTGATGAACACTAAAGCAGAATTACTTTATTTGCAAAACATAACACAAATCGACCATTTTTTATTGCATACTCAAAATCTTCACGATAATACCACAACCTGTAAACGAAAATCACAGTTATCCCTCAAATTTTATTAAAACCACTCGCTGTCTTCAGGGGCTGGTGGGTGGGTCAAAATTGGCTCTTCGTTCCGTCTCGAGCTCACGTGCAGCGAGGAGGTGCAGCTTCAGAGCACAGGAACAAGAGGATGCCGTCTGGTCTTGTTTCTCCTTTTATCCGTCTTCAGGGCGGGCGTAAACCCGCCCCTGCCTGCCCCAAGGGCGTGGCCAGCCGCGTTAGTGTCTAGGCCAACCCACTCGAGGGCGGGAAAAGGCGCGCCCCGGCTACGCCGCTTCGGGCATACCAGCCGAGACTCGCCTCCCGCCCAAGATGGCTTCCCGGGGGGATCGTGGTACTCTGCCATACGTTCGGGGGGACCGATTGGTCGCCCCTTGCCATATGGCTGAGATACCCGCCACCCCCTCTCAACACACTCCCCAAGGATGGGAAACTGGAAACCGTTCTTGAACTTTTGGAAGTCGGGAAGGGAGTTACCCTTCCCGGCCGTATTTATTAAAATATGAAACAAAATTAAAACATTAAAAATAACAGTTTCATAATATGTACAATTTCATTACCACATTGCGATGTTTGGCTAACCTTAACATATCCTCTAATACAAAGGTTCTCCTAGCCGAACTAACATCCTACAAAACATTTACTTGAAATTTTGAAATTGTACATCCTAACGTTTAAGGGCCAACGGCAAGGTCGTAACCGGTGTCAAGATCCCTAAACCAGACATACCCCCTCCCTTGTGAGGGGCGGCACGGAGGCATACCTCAAGTGCAAATACCAATTTCCCTTGACTTGACGGGGGCCCCAGTAAAACTCGACGCCACTTAAAGGTCGTACGAGGCTCGTGTGAGGTATCTAGAAGGTAGCGTAGACCCCCCCCCACACCCCACACAACTTACCACATCTGCCGTCGCAGACGTCCTGGCCCCGGGAAATTCCCCAGGAGGGGGCTATAACCCCTCCTACCCATGAAGGGGCCTTGACCGCCTTCCCTTTCCTTTCGGCGACCCATCCTTAGAAGGGACCGCCTCCCCGTTGAGGGGCCAATGGCCACCTCCCCCGAGCGCCCCCATCCGTAATGGGTAACGCCCACTCATAGGGATCTTCCAATTAGTGCTCACCGATCATGACCTTACCGCCACAGGTCCGGATAGTTGACCGGCTATCCGGACCCCCCACCAAACTCCTATCTAAAGGTCATGTTTCAACATCTTTAGCCACGCTATGAAGTCTCCTATGAGTAACTCATTCCCCACCCGAGACAGATGAACACCGTCCCCCAAATACATACTGTCATCATTAATACACCCATGCGAAATAGAATGCAGTGCATTGGACCGGAACAACCTACTCACTTTGTTATTAATTTTTCTCACCGAGTGATTTAAAGCAGAAACAGAAATAGCCCCCCGCCACACTTTTCGTGGGATCATATGGGACCACGCAATCGTGCACCCTGGAACTCTCCTCGCTAACCAACTTACAGTGGAAAGCATCCCCTCCAGGAGAAGTCGTCTACCAGTGGTGACCAAATCATTGCCCCCAAGATGTACTATGACTACAGACGGCGGTGACCTCGTCCGCCCTAGCAAACCCTCGAAAAATGATTGAAACTGGTCAATACAGAGACCGCCCTTTCCGTAGAAGGACACACTGTACCCGTATTCCCCAGCCATGTGCACCATGTCACCTGCCTTGAATACGTCCGCGGCACGCCTCACGTATGAGTGGCCCACGACCCACACCTCCGTTTTCACAGCCGGTGATGTCTGACCGCTGTCCCGGTGTTGGGTCGACTGCATAGTCCGCCCCGCCTCGTAGGCTTGCGTAACTGAAAACCAAACAAAACAAGAAGCGTGAGTACATCATTACAGCTTCACAACATGTGCAAACGCACATACCTTTTATAACAATTGGAGGACCAACGCCCCACACGTTTAACTTGTTCTACATTCAGACCCCTGGCTGTAGCCTCTGTAGCAGCCCCTATCCGAAAGGAATGGGTCCCAAACTCGCCCGGGTTCAAGCCCGCAGCTGTAATTGACATCGCAAGCACCCGCTGAAACTGAAACCTTGTCAGTGGGGTGGCGTCCGCGTGTCTCAACAAGGTCCCCCCCCATGATGCCACCCTTCGTGTCAAATAATCCTCTAAACACTTCACTGGGCACCTGGACGACCCGGGAATCCTGCGTATAATTATGCAGTCGCCCATCCCGCTTTGATCGGTCTTGGACCTTACAAACGAGACAGTCATCGTCTCCCCTCTGATTTGAATGTGCTCTGCGCACAGCCCTCCCGTAACATCCTGCTTGTTCCTTGCCACTAATTCGCTTACCCGCATAGCTCCATGAAATGCCAGCGTAAAAGCGGCTCGGAATAACACTGTCTCAAAGTGAGATGAACATGTTGTAGGGAGTCTGGATAATAACTGGGCCAACCTATCCAAACCTATCGGGCGCCTCTCGTCTACTCTGCGACCCTCAAGGCGTTGCCACCCTCGTAGCGCTTTTTGTACAACGAAAGACGCTGTCGGGTCCTGTATCCCATGAGCCCTAGCAACAAAGGAAATGGCAGCCCGATGCCTCTGGGCCGTGGCCACCGATTTCCTTGCCAGATGTAAAGACATCAGAATGTTCACTACCCATTCCTCCTGACCCCAAAGCTCCTCTCTAGCAGTCCCCAAAAAGGCTAAATAGGATTGGAACGCCCCTTCATATGCCTTCCTCGTCCTGGGTGCTAAACTCTCTCCCACGAGGTTACGAAGTTCGGGGCACCGAGAGACCAGAGAGCTTCGGGAAAGGGTGCTGGCTCCGGGTCCGCTGTGGGAAGAAAACCCCAGAAGGCCTGCATATGAAAACGAGAAAGGGCATCAGCCGCCTGGTTCATTATCCCCGGGACATGTCTTGCTTTGAATAGCACATTCAATTGCATACACAATAATACGATTTCCTTGAGCAGTCTCAAAATCCATTTGCATCGTGCTGCCTGGCTATTGATACACTCAACCACGGTCATATTGTCAGACCAAAATACCACAGAGTGATCTCTGAACCCTTCAGGCCACGTTCTCAGGGCCACCAAAATGGGGAAGAGTTCCAGGAAGGCAATGTTACTTGTCAATCCACTGTCGCGCCACCATGCCGGCCATTTTTGTGCAGACCATCGAGTACCGAAAATGGCACCAAAACCTATACTCCCTGCCGAATCTGTCCACAGTCCCAGCTCCTCAGAGGACACAGCTGGTTTATTCCAGACGACTCGACCATTGAAATCTGCCAGAAATGCCAGCCAAATGCGCATGTACTGGCGGACCTCGGCCGAGAGCCTTGTGCGATGATGGCCCTCCTTCAGTCCGACCATGGCTTGAGCGATCGAACGGGAAAAGGGGCGGGCCATTGGTATAACTCTCAGGGCAAAATTCAACTGCCCCACTAACTGCTGTAACTGATGCAGCTTAACCTTAGCTTCACTCATACACATTTGCAGGGATGCCCTGAACTTTAACACTTTATCGCCTGGTAAACGGAAACAACCTTCTCCGGAGTCTAACTCGATCCCCAGAAACTCGAGGCAAGTCGAGGGACCCACCGTCTTACCTGGTGCCAATGGCACGCCAAAATGATTCATTAAAACACAAAATGCAGCCAAAGCTTGCCCACATTCCGGATCCCCGGCTGCCCCCCGGAACAAAAAATCATCGAGATAATGCATCACATGTTGGAAACCCGTCTTCTTAGTGAAGACCCATTGTAGGAAACTACTGAATTTCTCAAAATAGGCACAAGAAATAGAGCATCCCATCGGCATACACCTATCCATGTAGTACTGACCCTGAAACATGAAACCCAGGAGACGCTGATCGTCTGGATGTACCGGGAGCAACCGGAAAGCTGACTCGATATCAGATTTTGCCATCAGCGCACCGGGCCCCAGGCGATTCAAAACGGCTACGGCCTCATCGAAAGATGCGTACCGTACCGAACACATTTCCGGGTCTATCGCCTCGTTAACGGAAAGACCACGTGGGGCTGACAAATTATGTATCAGCCGAAACTCACCCGGGTCCTTCTTGGGGACCACTCCTAAAGGCGAACAAACAAAGTTAGCCACCGGGGGTACACTAAACGGACCGGCGACTCGACCTCGAGTAACCTCCTTCCGGATCTTTTCCTGTACCACGGTCGTATGCTGCAAGACCGACATCTGATTTTTGCATTTTTCCACACCCTGAAAGTCCCCCACTGGGATGCGGAAACCATACGAAAACCCATTCCGCAACACCCCAGCAGAAGCACGATCCGGGTATTCACTGAGCCAGGGAATCATTGCCAGGGTATCAATCGGGGTAGGTAAAGGCGCCCCTCGGACTATGTTAGACCTGTTTGGCACCTCCTCTACCCCCGTTATCACCCGTTTTGGCTCTGCACGTGGACTCAGGATGGGATGATTGCCCACACCCACTACATTCGTGTCTAAATTTGCACGATCCCTGGGGCCTAGTACATTTACCCCTGTTAAAGTTCCAACAAACCCCCTTTTTACCTGCATTACCGGTAGGCCTTGAGTGATTGTCGGTACCCGTACCTGATCGAAAGGGCATCCCCGCATACTGACGGGAGGATTCGCCCACAGTACTCCCTACTAATGGCACTTCCAACATATCAGTATCCTTCATTTTGGACCAGGACACAGAATCATAACAATCCCAAGTTAAGTTTTTATCATGTTCTTTCGCTTTTCTGAAAAGATTATCATAGCAAAACCAATGATTACCCTCGTGTGATACCGAGTACCCCATGATCCGTGACTGATAACTCGGCAATTCGGGTAGCAATTCGGGCCTCCGTTCTCCCAAGATCGATGTGAAGATCCCCCACGCCTTGCCCCAATTGCCAATGTTTTCATTAACCTTAAAGGCGGCCATCTTTGCGCGCCAAACACTCGGATGCATGAGGCCCTTCTGACTTTTAACATGCTCGATCTCATAATGATCAGTAAGCAACGAGAAGATGTTTACATATTCCCCTGCCCATATCTTTTCTTTAATAGCTAAAGGGACATGCTGACCCAACCTCTCCCTTCGAGAGGGTGCCGACTCTTCCCTCGCAATCGGCAATGGCCGCTTACCTGAACCGGACGCTGTCTCTGCGACTAAAACCGTCCCCTGTGGCTTCTCTACGGCCGTGACCGGCGTGGACACCCTCGCTGCTTCTCGAGTTTCCCGCAGTTGCTTCATCAACACCTGCGCGTCGACAGCCGTGGCGCCCTCGCTACCTTTACCCAACCACGCTGCTAATTGTGCTGCCAGCTCGGGCGGCATATCTTCCCCGGACACGGGGGTGACCACCACGGGAATCGGATTCCCTTCCTCCGGCACAGGAGTGGGTGCTTCGAGCGGGACACAGGGACCCGGGATATCTCCCCCAGCTGCTCCCCTCCTGGGCCTCTTGCCTTTTCCTCCCGGGGCCGTTCCCTCCAAAGGACGTTTCGGGCCCCCTTCCTCGTTTTTATCCATTCGCCTCTTCAGGTCGGTCACCTCTTTCATGAGAACACGCAGCATCTGGTCGGTAGTCATTCGCTTTCCCGCCTTCTTCGGCATTCTCCAGCAGATTATCTAGAAAACAAACAAGAGGATTACAACGCTCAAAATTGGCTCTTCGTTCCGTCTCGAGCTCACGTGCAGCGAGGAGGTGCAGCTTCAGAGCACAGGAACAAGAGGATGCCGTCTGGTCTTGTTTCTCCTTTTATCCGTCTTCAGGGCGGGCGTAAACCCGCCCCTGCCTGCCCCAAGGGCGTGGCCAGCCGCGTTAGTGTCTAGGCCAACCCACTCGAGGGCGGGAAAAGGCGCGCCCCGGCTACGCCGCTTCGGGCATACCAGCCGAGACTCGCCTCCCGCCCAAGATGGCTTCCCGGGGGGATCGTGGTACTCTGCCATACGTTCGGGGGGACCGATTGGTCGCCCCTTGCCATTCTGGTTTCAGCTAAATTCATGCTGCTGGTGGGACAGAAGTTCATGCCCCGTTGAAGGACTTGTAATTCAATATCATTTAGTTGTTTTGATGACAAATTAATTACTTGTAATTCCTGATTGTGAAAAGTGTCTTCTTCGATAATGTCAATATTAGTTGTGTTAGTTGTGTTAGAATCCGTTTCCAAGATTTTAGCATTTCTGATTAAACATTCCATTTTTTTCTCATGTTGCGAGTCATTGTACCTACGCGGTCTGTTCCAGAAGCTTGTGCCGTATTTTCGTTTGCCTCTCCTTGTTTGTTTTGGAGTGTGTTTCCTCGTCCTTTTCCCCTCCCCCTTCCTCTGGGGTTTGTGTATCTGGGGGGACCTACTGATTTTTCCCAAGTCTTTTGGTTGAAGGCCAGTTTTAAATCGCCTAAAAAAGAATTCCTTGCTCTGGCTTCTCTTTGTTCTTCTTCCCCCCCACTGAGGCTTGGTTCTGTTGAAACAATGGAGGAGACAGAGGACATACTTCCGAATTCACTATTCCTGAATTTTTCATATTTTTTGGCGTAAGTGAAAATACGTCCATCCTCATAGTCTTCCTTATCTCTTTGGAATTTCGTCTGTTTGCGGATTCTAACACTTTCCTCGTGTTTATCAATGAATTTTTCTAGATCTTCTTTAAATTTCTTCATTTCTGGATTTAAGTCTATTTTGGCTAATTCATTTTCTAGATCTTTTAATTGTTTGGTGATTTTTTCCAAAGCTATTTCTACATGTTTTACCAGGATCTCCATTAATCCTAGTGAAGATTTCAAAATGTATTCACCCCATTCAGTCAGTAGTTCATTGCTGGTGTCTTGGTGGCTGGGCATGAGATTGATACGTAGTCCACGCGGAATGCGTTTTACGTCCAAGTATTTTTTCAGGGCTGCGACCTCCCACCACTTGTTAATTTCTTTTTTTGATAATTTTTCCCATGTGCGTAGCATATTTTTAACATCTGATTTACGTGCGCCGGCTCCGTTGCTAGTAGTGGCTACATCATCCTCAAAGCAAGTTTGTATCAGGGTTGTGCGTGATGCTTCTCTTTTATCCATGTTTTACTGGAATTAGTATTTTTTGCTGTGTTTTCAAAAGAATTTAAACGAGTTGCGCGTATACACACGGCTCCTACAGTCACTGTAAAACTGATGTCAGTTTCATTCCACTGTTGTTTCAAAGGATTTTGTTCCCCGAGTCTCGTGTCACTCGTATAGCATGAAGACAGTGAGGTTGACTGTTTAGGAGACCAACCGACAGTTCTATAATAGTGCAAGGCAATATTATTATTTGTTTAGGCGGAAACACACCCAGGTCGCTTACCGGCAGCAGGGTACTTCGGATAGACTCGCTCCCCTCCGAGATCGTCGTCTCCCGTTTCCAACCTGCGCCAGCAGGTTCCCTTTCCGTGTTGCTTCGCGTCTTTCTCCAGGTTTATCAGAAGTCGGCGTTCAAACTTCAAAACACAGAATATTATGAACGACTAAAAACCAATCCTTTACCGCAATTGAAAGAAGAATTGGACACAAAACTAGACTTATGGCTCTCACAAAAACTATTGGACCCTGATGAACATAAATACTTACAAACCAAACATCCCAAAATGGCAACAATTTATTTCCTGCCTAAAATTCACAAACATGCCACTAGACCACCAGGCAGACCCATAATCTCTGCCAAAGGGGCATTATTGAACCCATTGCCAATTACATCGATGTATTCCTATTACCTTATGTAAAAAGCTTAACATCATACATAAAGGACACGGGCGACATGCTCAGAAGACTTCAGGACACTCCATGGCAACCGACGTACAAATTAATAACAATGGATGTAATATCATTATATTCAAACATTGAAAACAAAATTGGCATAGAGGCATGTAAAGCCTTTCTTAAGGACAGAAGTATACAACTCGCTGATCACAACAACATGTTGCTAGAAATGATTTCTATGTGCCTGGAGCAAAACATTTTTCTATTCGGAAATGAAATCTTTCGACAAGCAAAAGGCACTGCGATGGGCTTTTCTTTCAGCCCTTCGTATGCCTGTCTAACAATGGGACAATGGGAAAAGACATGGGCATGGAGATCAGAAAATGACCAAGCAGTTCAAAAAACCATAGCTTGGTTGCGATATATTGACGACTTGCTACTAATATGGGAAGGAACAAATGAGGAATTTGAAAGTTATTTCAAAATTTTGAACAATTCTAAATTTGGTTTACATTTCACTTACACAATCAGTGATTCCAGGGTCGTGTTTCTAGACACGGAAATCTTTGTCAAGGACAATGTATTACACACCACGTTACACCGCAAAAGCACAGCAACAAACGCGGTGTTACACGCGCAAAGTTTCCATCAACCAAGTCTTTTACAAAATATCCCATATGGAGAGTTCCTCCGGATCAAAAGAATATGTTCAAATGACAATGATTGCCAAAAACACCAGGAACTAGCAAAAACCAGATTCTTAAAAAGAAAATATAATCCAACATGGATACAAATTGCCTCTAACCGTTCTACCATGATCAATAGAACGGAGCTATTGAAGGACAAACACAAATCAACAGAAGTTGAACCAGAAAAAATACGATTCATTACCACTCATTCAACGGCAAACCATTCCATTACAAGAATTCTCAAAAAAAACTGGCATATTCTTCATATGGACCCCACAGTGTCTCAAATTGTTGGCGATCATCCCAATGTAACTTACCGCAGGGCAAAGAACCTAAAGGACAAATTAATTCACAGCCATTTTCAAGAGCAAAAAAAACCAGAAGCCTGGCGTAGGCCAAAAGGATTTTTCAAATGTTCAGGATGCAAAGTATGTTGCATCGCAAAAACAACCAAAACAATAAAGATGGCCAACAAGAAAACATGGCAAATTGAACAATTAATCAATTGCAAAACTCAATTCGTGATATATGCCCTTGAATGCCCATGCTCCCAAAAATACATTGGGAGCACCAAAAAAGAACTGAAACTCCGGATTTTGGAGCATGTCCGTGCAACTGTTAACTGTGATCGCAGCAATGCCATGGCGAGACACATGGAAAAAGAACATAAGGGTGATTGGAAATCCCTAGTTTTCTATGGAATTGAAAGTGTTGGACCGAATCGAAGAGGTGGAGATCGTGAACTGGTATTGAGGCAAAAAGAGTCCAAACACATCATGAACTTTCGGACCCTGAGCCCGTTCGGGCATAATCAGGACGAAGAACTGCATTGCCACCTGTAAAGCAGTTTTGATTTATCTATCAGACAGGAAGTGATGCTTGCTCTAATTTTAATCTTACTGAATTCATAATTAATTCTATGTTTATTTTGGACATAAATATGTGTAGTTGAAAATGCTTAAACAAGCGCGAATGTATGAATTAATACACACAATAGTTTTTTGCCCACTGGAGGGCTCAATTGTGCCTGAACACGCATGATTAACTTTTTCATTTGTTTTGGAAAAACCTTGGTCTAAAAATCGCCCTTAGGCGGCACATATGTAATGAAATGAAGATATACGTCTCCCCACTAGAGGGCTTCAATATGTTAGCAGTTTATTGTGTTATAATTTGACTTGACCAAATGCACTCATGATTAATATTGACAAGGTTGTCAATTGCCCATGCTAACTGGTGTTCTAACAAAATTTAGAATTTGTTAAATCTTCGTTAATTCACAAAAACTACATGTCCCAGAAACACTACAATCCAAACAGGAAGTGATGTAACTCCTTAGTGTTTACCCCTTTTCACTTTTGTTTATTTAATACAAACTGTTACCACAAGATACTAACCTGTGAGCAAGGTCTCCGTAGAGACCGAAACGCGTTAGGTTTTGCTGGATGCTGTATGAATAAAGAAAGAAAATTGCGAATTTATCTTAAACCCGGTGTGGTTTCTTGACTTCAACACACGGGAGTGCATGAGGAAAAACCTTCCCTTTTGGGAAAAACCAAATGATATATATATATATATATATATATATTTATATATATTTACACATATATATCACAGAGTACGTACAGTTTAAGGAAAAGCACTTGGGAGGACCTTCAACATATACAAACGAAGAGCTGAGTTATATGTCTAAACCACAGTCAATTTGTCATATGATGCCTTTTGTATTACAATGGAATAAAAAACTGGAGTATATGCTTATTCTATCCAAAATAAAATAATACCTTTATTTTTCATCTACAAGAATAGTTCGGATTTTCTACCTGCTGTTTCTCAATACAGCACAAAGTATTCACTCCTTTCAAGTTCCTGTCTCCTCTCTGCATAGGAAACTAATCAATTCAATTATTTAGCATATTAAAGGAGAGAACTGCATGGTGTGTTTGGATTTTTTATTTAAGTTCAATGAAACAGCATGAAGCATTGTACAAACACTGGAAAGAATTGTGGTGTTATTGTTCCAAGTGGAACACACTGAATGCTTACCAATTATGCTGTCAGTTGGATAGCCTCATGATGCCTTAAAACTACTTTGGATGAAATTGTGCAATTTAAACAGAAGACTCACAGAAAGTGTCGATAAGTGACAAGCTTCATGTCACAATAAAACCTGGAGCTGCCAACCTAACATAAATAGGAGTCATGCAGCTATTGAGCCTCAACAGAATGCAGACACTTCAGAATTACATAGGTTAATAAATACAGGGCAAATCGTAAACAAAAGATGTTTCTCATATAATTTAAATCTGGCAGCAGCAAGTGGTGCCCATCCTTACACAAAGGGTTTCATTACTGTGTCTTTGGTGCAGAGGTTGTTAAGTCAATGTAGTATTGAATACTCAGGAGCTCTGGCATTGATTACAGCTAATTTATTTGTAAAGCTGTGTAGGCATGAAACCACCACTGCAGTGCTCTCACAGGAGACATTTCAACAGACTCCAGTGGAATGTTCCCCACGAGAGACCAACGGTAGAATGTCATCATAGCGTTCTGCATAAATTACACTATGCATACATAGTTGAAGTACAACATAATATTTCCTTTTTTACAATAAATTTGAAAACATAAAACTAAAAACTGTATAAAACTAAAGCCTTCTAAAAGTATAATTACAAAATAATGGATCAAAAATAAAGTTTAAACAGGAATAAAAACGTATTATCAATATCTACTGGTCACAAGACTAATAATAACACTGAAAGATTTCCTCATCTCAACTTCCAAGGCACAAATCTTTCCTTGGACGATCTCCTTAAAACGTCTTTAGATGGGCCAGCCAGAACTTCTTTGGTTGGACCAGCATTCTAAGTATATCTTTGTCTACTAGATGCCTCTGGAGAAAGTCTCAATATTGGATCTTTAACAATTTTACTGGCATTCCACCAATGTACTCCTTCCACACATACAGCACTACCACACTTTTTTTGTCCTTTACTTGACCACCATACTTAACATCCCCCTTTTTTTTACAAAACCCGGTTTCTTAACTCACATCAGATTGCCCACTTGAAAAAACTGACTTTAGGCACAATTTCTGAATTTATATATATCTTTTTGTTTCCTTTGACTCTCAACTACTCTCTGAATGATGGCTTCAAGATCATCAGTCTTCACAACCTTGTGCCTAATGGGTCTAACAAACCGGGTGAGATACAGTACTGATGCAGGTTGTCAACCCCTAAGGAAAATGAATGGAATCACATGGGTTACAGAATGAGGGGTAGTGAAGTAAACCCACAGCATGGATTTTATGACTTTTTTTAACAATGTTATTATTGTTCTTTGCCAACTTGATGCAGTCCACTACCACCCTCTTTATTCTCTCCACCAGCCTATTGATTTAGGGAAGTAACTCATAAGATATTTGAACCCTGACTCAACAATTCCTCCATTTTAGGCATTTACGATTTGTACTCCATTGTCAAAAATTAGATGTTCGGGAAATCCTTTATCAAAAAAATATCTCTTAAAAATACCACAGCATTGAAATGTTGTGGTCGTCAAAATGAAACGTACCGCTGGCCAATTACTATGGTAATCCATCAGGACAAATGCATATTGTACATGATGAGGTAAAAAAACTGAATGGTCCATATCAATTCCTATTTTGACCCAAGGTCTATCTGGGTATTAAATGGGCTGTAATGGTCGAGTTACCACCTTAAAACCTTTCTCTGCCTTACTGCACACCATGCATTCCTTCACAACCACATCAATGTATGTATCCATTGAAGGCCACCAATAGAAGGCTCTAGCTCTCCTCTTTGTCATGGTTGACCCTAAATTCCCCATTTTATTAACAGTGGTCGGAGAACTCCGATTTGCCCGCGGAGTCCCCCTATTAATAGTATAACTTAAAAGTACATTAAAGAATGTTAAAAAGACTTACCTTTTAACCACGCCGTCCCCGGGCTGCCCTTCTCCTCTTCTTTGCCATTAGAAATACTGATAAGAAAACTGCGAATGGCGAAGAAGAGGCGATGGGCAGCCCGGGGACGTCACAGTTAAAATGTAAGTCTTTATAACTTGCTTTAATGTAATTTTAAGTTATATATTAATAAGGGTTGGAGGCGGGCGGCGTAGCGGAGCTACGCGGAGTTCCACAGAGTCTGTTGCAAACTCCGTGGCACTCCGCATAGCCCGGGTAGGTGAACCCTGCCCAGGGTTAATTTTAATCAGACAAATCACACCAGGGAAACACACTTGTTACCCCTTACGGGGACTCACTCATCTAGAAAAGGTTCATCCGCAATCTTTTTTGTTTTTTTGTTTTAGTCCTCGTACGCCAAAAGATAATCTCGAAGTACATTCAACTATTACCGTCCACTGACAGCAGGTGTGCCCAGGAATGCTTATAAACTCCGAAGATCTTATTGGCCGCCGGGACGCCGTAGTGGAAGGTCGTGTCCTGAAACCCTCCTGATCGAAAGATGTGGTGAACTACGTGCTCATTGTACCACAGATCTATAGATCTACTGCTATTGTGGTGCATACGCTAAGCTAAGCTAAGCTAATCTGCCGTGAAATCTGGCTCTCTGTTGGAAGAGAAATACGCATCCGATACGGTGATCAGTAATATAGGTGGAGAGCTGGTTAGACCTGGTCAGTGACGAGAAACGGGAGACAGAGGTTGCTTCAGTAAATCAAACGGGAAGCGCAACTTACTGATAAAAGGTGATGTTGAGAGAGCTCACTGGCTTGCTCTTCCTTATATGTGACTTTCCTCAAGAGAAAAAGTGGGCTTTGCATAAATATTTGCATAAACACTGTACATATTTGATAGCTCGTCCGCCTTTATTTGGGAATCACTACTGGAAAGCTGCTCTAAAATCTATGGCTTCAAAACCTGCACTTTACTCGAAGAAAACTCGAGTGCGAGACGACTGGGACAACGATTATGAGGCAGAAGAGGATATGGATAACCTCGGTGCTCCAGCGTTAAATCTACGAGGGAAAGCGCGCTCTAAAGCACAGCAAAGGCGCGAAGCAGCAAAGGAAAATAAACTGAAAAAAATACGGGAAAAGGAAGAAGGAGAGAAAAAGAAGAAGTTGATTGCGCCGCCATCTGTTACTGCGAGGAGAAGGGAGGAGGCAAAACTTACCGCTGGAGAGATATCAGGAAAGGAGACTGCACTCCGTCAAATGACCATAGTTGAGACGTTTTTGCCTGCAGCGGTACTAGCGCCGACTATTCAAACAACTTTGCAAATGGATCTGCCACGAGGAGCGGAAATCCCCACGTTGGCGAGCCTGTGTAGGATGATGCAACCTGCCCCAGAGAGGGGGCCGCTCGAGCAGACGGGAGCGGATGGGGACGATACCTGCACTCTGGAGGCACAGCCTCAAACTGAAGTTACAGAAGCAGTAGGAACCGAAGACCCTTCTACAGCGGCAGGAGAGGGCGGTCCTAAGCCCTTAAAGGAGAAGGCTATAATTCATCCAGCTCCAGGTGTATCAGGAATTAAAGGGACAGGCGCATGTCAAAGCCTGGTGGAGGATAATGTCTTGGAAAAAAGTAACCCTGAGGCTGCAATCAATTTAACCGAAATGGGGTCAAGGATTGAGGAAGGTATTAATTCAGACCTAAATGACAAGATGGGTGCAAGCACACGTAAATTACCTGATGTACACCCTGCCTCTCCCAATGATGAGGTTTTTTACACTGGTAATGATGAGGCAGATGACGAGGAAAGCATGAATGGAAGTCTGGGATCAATGACAGACAGAATCGGAAGCAGAAAGTTCAGGTGATGAAACGGTGAATACTGATACGGAAAGTAAAGAGACTGAATCAGGGACTGATTCCGAAACTACCTCAATTTCTATTAGTAGTGAGATAGAACCTATGGATACAGAACCTAAGGAATCAGCCCAAGAAACAGTTCAAAAGAATGCCTCTACAAGATTGAAAACAAATATTGAGGGCAGTATTAAAACTGTGGAGAAAGCTAAAACTAAGAGTAAAAAAAAAAGAAGTCAAGTAAACGGAATGGCAGATCCAGACAAAAGAGACGGTCAAAGGAGTGCAGAGGTAACACGAAAACAGTGGTAAAAAAACTAAACTGGGATAACGTGGCGGAGAATTCTGTAATGCCTGCGGATGAGTTTGTAAATGGTGAAATAGGCCTTCTGGATTCTACATCCCGGGGGGCAGATGGAGGTGCATCCAATTTTGAAGTTCTATTTACAACTTTAAAACAAATGCAGAGTGAGGCTCGTATTGAGAGCCAAAAGGCAAAGCGAAGGGCTAAACATGCGAATAGGAAAATGCAATCTTCCCTGCACAAGGTCAGCAAACTGTATGAGGAGATGGCTGAGAGAGTCTCCGAAGTGGAGACTAGAACGGGGAAATTAGAAGATGATATGGTTAAAGTGCAGGATGCCAGGAAAGAACAAGATAAGACAACAGCTGACATGTTATGGAAACTAGAGGAATTTGAGAACAGACAAAGACGCAACAATGTACGCCTGATTGGAATACAGGAAGGGAAAGAGGGGAGTGATGTTCGGGGGTATGTTGTTGAGTTATTAAAGGGTGCCCTTCCAGAGCTGTCTACATGGGATCTGGACCATGAGATACAAAGGGCGCATCGTTTTCCTCTGATCCGGAAGGCAACGCAGGGTAAGCCTCGCGCAATACTTTTGTATGTTGGGAACTTCCTATTGCGGGAAGAGATAATTAACAAGGTAAAGCCCCAAGCTAAATGTAAATACAATGATGTAGAGTTTTTCGCACGCCCTGATTTTTGCCACACCACTGTGGAAAGAAGGTGGAGAATGAGGCAGCTCATTACTCCCTTTCAGAACACAGGCTGTGAGGCTTACCTCTTGTTCCCTGCTCGCTTGAAGATTGGAGTAAATGGGAATTTCAAAATGTTCTACTCCGAGATACATGCACAAGAATACCTCAACTTTTTGCAGGAAAATAGGGACCAACGAAAAACAAGACACAAGGAGAATGTTGAAAATGATGATCATACAGTAGCCCTTAGGGACATTCTTCAAAAGAAATGAAGATAAATATCAAATGGAAAAGAGAGACTGTATATATTAATACTTGGCGATGAAAAGTTATATATGAGGGCTCATCTAAAATAAGAGATGAAAATGTTTCTCTAAGGTTTATGAAAAATTTATTTTTCTCATTTCCCTATTTGCATTGGTTTTTGTTTTGTAGATGTGCTGCTTCAATAGTTAAAGATTGGTATTGGTATAATATCAGTATAATAAGGGTAGAGGTGGAGCACAAAATAAGGGTGGAATATGGTGGACATATACTGAGCACAAGAAGTTGAAATGGAAAGTCAGGGGGATCGATGGGTTCGGCATCCAGGAGGCAAAAGTCGGCCAGACATAGGTCCTTTGGACCTATTTGCCTGTAGGGGGGGTGGGAGACTGAGGGTGGGCAGTCTGGGGTGGGGGTGGGCAGGGAAATGGACAGGGCACAAAGACACAAGATGCTTAACAGGATTTGACAAAAGTAATTTGTATCAATTGTATGATATGATTAGTGATATTGAAGATATTGAAGATAACATTGAAATTAACAGGGAAACCTATTCAGTCAGTGTGCTAGACTTAGTAATGTATAAAGTTTTCAGAATGTTAAATAAAAGCAAGCAGATAGTGGGGGAAGGGAATAGGAAAAAAAACGAAAAATGTCTTTCAGATTAGTGACATGGAATGTATGCGGCCTAAATGATGCACAGAAAAGGCAGAAGATAGGAGTTCGGTTACGACAAATGAATGTAGATTTTGTGTTTCTTCAAGAGACACATGTAATGAGTACCCAGGAGATATGTCTCAATCAGTTGGGGTTTCACTTAATAGTTAGTTCTAAACAAGGAGTAAAACAAAGAGGGGTAGCCATTTTATCGAGGGGTAAAAGTGTAGTAACAAGGAGAAAGTTAAGAAATAATTGGGGGAGATGGGCTATGGCCGAGGTCCTATTAGGAGGGGTGTGGACAACATTGGTTGCAGTGTACGGTTCTACCCAGGATGATCCGGAAATTCTACAGTTTCTGGATTCTGAGTTGGCAGATTGGGCCCCTCGAGTCATTATAGGAGGAGACTTAAATATTAACGGTGCGGAAGGTCTGGGATTGGGCACAATAAGGCAGTATAATGGTAGGAAGAAGAAGGTGTATAAGGTCCTTATTGATCTTTTAGAAAACAACACACTGCGAGACGTCTGGGGGTCAATTAGACCAGAACAATTGGGCTATACATATTACTCTGCACCGCACCTGATATGCGTTAGGCTGGATTACTTCTTGGTATCCAATGATTTAATTAGCATAGTAGAAATTGATAGTCTCCCCCGGATACTTAGCGACCACAACCCCCTAATTCTAACGATAAAGCAGAGTGGGAGAATAACAACAAGGAGGGAGTGGACATTTGAAAGGGGACTGCTTTTAGATGATGACTACATAAAACATATGTCTAAATGGATCACTGAATTCTTTGAACATAATAGAGGAAGCGCAGCAGTTGGCATAGTATGGGATGCCTTTAAGGCATGAGCACGCGGCGAAACATGTAGCTATAGTGCTTTTAAGAGGAAAACAGAACGATTGCGATATAAGGAGAGAGAGGAAAAAGTACTGGAGGTAGAAGAACAACTTATCAAATGTGTAATAAGGGGAGAGCCGACTGAACAATTTGTAATAGATCTATTGAAAGTGAAAAGTGAAGCAGAGGAAGAACTTGCTAATAGAGCAGCAAAGCAATATACAATCAGAAGGGAGAGATGTTATGAGTTCAGTGAGAAAGTAGGTCGGGTACTCGCTATACGGACCAGGCAGATAGCGGCGGTAGGGATGATTAAGGAAATAAAGGATGAAAAGGGACAACTGCAGTCGGACCCAGAAGAAATTCGGGAGGTATTTAGGAAGTTTTATCAGTCTTTATATGATGAGAAAAATCCCAGCAGTATTGAAAGAATAAATGAATATCTCCAGAATATTGAGGTTAAAACTATCCCTCCTGAAGATGCAGATGAATTAGAGATTGTGTTGGAGGATATAGAGATTAAAGAAGCTATGACTGCTCTACCCTCGGGGAAGGCTGCTGGACCTGATCAGCTACCGATTGAGTTTTATAAAACTTTCTGGGGATGTTTAGGTCGTGAATTAACTCAAACATTTCAAGCTGCACAGAGTGGGGTGTCCGTTCCCAAATCCTGGAGTGGGGCAGATATAGTGCTAATTTTAAAAAAAGAGAAACCTCCGAGTGAACCAGGGTCCTATCGCCCAATAACATTGATGAATAATGACACCAAAATCTATTCAAAGGCACTGGCTGTAAGATTTGCTAGAATAATAAGTACCCTGGTTAGTGATAACCAACATGGTTTTATTCCTGGTAGAGGGACAACTCACCATATTAGAAAAGTGATAACTCTATTTGATGCGGCGGAGGTAGCAGGAGACCCGATGGCAGTAATGCTTTTGGACGCGGAAAAGGCATTCGATCGGGTCTCCTGGCACTATTTGTGGCAGATCTTAGTTAGAGTTGGGATTAGGGGAGGTTATTTGAAAGCAATCCAGACTCTATACAAGGACCAGGTTGCGGCATTAAGGATAAACGGGGGTATCACAGATCAATTTAAAATTAAGAGAGGAACTCGCCAGGGCTGTCCATGCTCTCCCCTTTTATTCGCCATGTATATGGATCCATTAATACGTAAGATAGAATTAGCACCAGAGGTTACCCCATTCAGTACAGCTCTTGGGCCATGTAAGATATTAGGCTATGCTGATGACGTTGCGGTGATAACACCTTGCCCTACGGAAGCAACTATATTTGTAGAGGCTGAGGCCTTAAGATTTAGTCAAGTCTCAGGGTACTCATTGAACGCGTCAAAAACTCAGATTATTAAACATTCGCTGACACCCTGTGATGATAGAAGAGTAGTGCCGGCACGGAAGTATTTGGGAATTAATATTATGTCTAATTTAGATAGTTTGGTGGAGAATAATATTGCCCCAGTAATTGAAAAAGCAAGAAAAGATCTGGATCGTTATGAGAATCTACATTTGTCATTAGTTGGACGAGTCAACATTATTAAAATGCTGATTTTACCAAAACTACTATATCTCTTTAGGGCAATACCACTTCTAATTGAAAATAAGTGGTTTAAAACTTGCGAAATCATGGTTAATCGGTTTATCTGGGCAAGAGGTAAAACTCAGAGGGCATTGAGGTATATGTCCCTTCCCAGGGAGAAAGGGGGGTGGTCATTGCCGGATCTAAAGGTATATTATTGGGCTGCAGCATTGCAAGGAATGGTGGGATTAATTGGGGGGGCTGAGAAGGATGGATGGGATAAGACAGGTTCGCTTGCTATATATGGTTTAGTTTTGGGTACAAATGCTGAGAATATTTTTTTGAGATTTACCGTTGGAAGTTACTTTAAAAGAACACGTTTTAAGATAATTATGGCGGCCTATAATATATGGAAAGGATTTTCCAAAAAGGTTGGAATAGGGAAATACAACGCATATACCAGATTTAAAAATAATCCTTCATTACCTAGGGCAGTGTTCTCAGGAATGGTATATCAAGAATGGGAGAATCGAGGTATAGGTATGATTAGTGATATGTTGGATGATAATGGTATGCTACAATTTATAGATCTGAAAAATAAGTATATGTTAAACACAAATCATTTTTTTAAATATCTTCAAATAAGGAGTTGTATACTAAATAAAAAAGGGGGAGCTTTAGGCTTCGGGAGGAGTACAATGATGGATCTTATACAAAAAGGTCATGATTGCACTATAAAGAGATTTTACTCAGAAATGACAAAGTTAAAAAAGGACGATCTTGAGAAATGGATAGTTAAATGGTCTTCAGATTTAGATATAGCTAGAGAAAGAGATGTTTTCTCTGAATCACTTGAGATGGGAAGTAAACTATTATGCTCATCGTCCCTTCAGGCCCAGCACTATAAGATTCTGTATCATCTGTATTATACGCCATGGAAAATTGCTCAATGGGGGGGCCTTTCGGGCACTACATGTTTTAGATGTGGCAGTATCGAGGCCAATCTGTCACATATTTTTTCTACCTGTCCACATTTAGATAAGATAAAACATGATATTGGGATTTTTTTCCGGAGTGCCTTAGACATAACAATAGAATTAGATTCAGCAACCATTTTGCTGGGAGTCTCCCCCAACGGGCAAATAAATTGTAAATACTTTCTGTTTGTAGCAATGGCGATTTTTAGATTGCTTGTGGCCTCAACTTGGTTAGATCCAAATCCTCCCACGTATCATCAATGGCTTGGTAAAACCTTATCAATACAAAAATTGGAAACAGCTATTTATTCTAGGAAAGGGAGAAAGAGTAAAAAGTTGGGTATGCAAATCTGGGGCCCCCTGATTCAGTGGAAGTTTGGAACTGAATAAGGTAATGTGAAGAATATATGTATTATTGAAAGCTAACATGTATGATTTTGTATGTGTATATTATATGATATATATTATGATAGGATTTGTATTAATATGTATATTGAAATATTTTTTCCCTTTTCTTTTGTTTATGTGGTTGCCTTATGAATCTTACTGTGCCTTGTCCATGTAAATCCAAGGGGGAGGGGGGAAAAAAAAAAAAAGAAAAAAAGGAAGCACTTTTTGTAGATACCCGATAAAGTAATAGTCAGTTCAGTTCATCTAACTAGCCACCATGGAACTGATCTTGAGTATATTGATCCAAAAAAAGGGATAATCATTGGACCTTGTTTTTAAAGCTTATCCAACCAGGCAATGCACGGAGTCCAAAAATGCTTTTTACTCTTCCAATTTATGCTGTCTAATTTCAAAGTATATTTAATTGCATTAATCCAGTCTAAATAAGTTGGTGCGGTATCTTTTATCCATAATTTACAGATTTCTCTACGAGCTAATATAACTAAATATAACAACAACTTGTTAGCATCTCGAGAGAGTGATTCATAATTCAAGGAAATACCAAAAAATATAAGTAAAGTACTAACCTGTATGTTAAATTTCGTCATACTTTCCATACCTTCAGATACTGCGCACCAGTAATTACACAAGACCGGACATGTTAAAAACATATGGAGATCGTCCGCTTTTTCCATCTTACATTTTGGACAACAGGGGATAGTGCTCTTTGAAAATTTAGCAAGCTTAGCAGGGGACCAATAGACTCTGTGAAGAGAGAAAAAATGATTGCGTTTTAAATTGGCAGAAGAAACTGTAGTGTGTAGTATGTCAAAAGATACTTGCCA
Source organism: Lissotriton vulgaris (assembly GCF_964263255.1). Taxonomy (NCBI): domain Eukaryota; kingdom Metazoa; phylum Chordata; class Amphibia; order Caudata; family Salamandridae; genus Lissotriton; species Lissotriton vulgaris. Next base: position 2,150,342 of record NW_028251781.1, on the reverse strand, counting down.
TATCTTCTCCAAATGGACATCCAAGATATGTTCTCCGCACAGATGCGCTGGCAAAGTGAAAACACCGTCTACTGCTTCTAAAATGGCCCAGTAGAGGGTTGCTGTCTTTATCTTCCTGTTCTTCCCTTGAAGCAAATCCTCCAAAACGCTTGTTGTTCCTACTTTCGAACCTACAGCCTAGCTCCAGCTCTTTATTTGAAAGTATTTAAACTCAGATGAGTTGTAATTAGTCACGCTAGAGATCTCTTCCCAAGATACAAGCATCCCGTTAGGCATTAACTGAAACCAAAACTTAATGTCCGCGTCCAGGAAAGGCTTTGCGAGGCTATCCTTGGTCCACTCCGGGGAACCAGGAGAATCCCAGATAGGAGCCATAGCTGTATAGTATGCAAGTTTCGGAGATTTCCTTACTCTAGCCCAAGTAAGAGCCATATCCCTCAACATCTTCAATCAAACCTTTTTTAAAAAACGCGGGTCCCCATATTTATATAGAAAACCATTTAAACCCTCTTGGATTCCTATCGACATTTCCTTAAACATTGTGCCTGCTTCTGAACTATCTGGGCAGTTGAAGAGCAAAATCCCTGCTTTAAGTAGTAAGATCCATGCATATATCTTCATATCTGGGGCACACAAGCCGCCTTTGCTTTTTTCCCTGCTCAATTTCCTCCACGAGATCCTAATACCCTTTGAGGCCCATACCAAGGAGTTAAATTTGGCTTGAATTTGTCTGAGCTTGTCTTCGTTAAAAGCTAAGGGGATATCTGGAACAAAAAAATCAGTTTGGGGAGAAGCATCATCTTTATAATGTTTACTCTTCCGATTAGTGTGAGGGGAAGAAGAGACCAGCCCTTTAATGACTCAGTAATTTCTTTATTTACTTTATCTAGATTTCTATCCGTTAATTTTGCAATATCCTGGGTGATTTGGACTCCTAAATATATTAACTCCTGTTTTAAAATAGGAAGCTGAGCACCTAAATTCCAGAGCATACATTCTGTTTTGGGCTGGTTAATCTGATATCCAGAGAGCTGACCAAACTGGGTTGCAGCACTATATATTAACGGAATTGCCTGTATTGGATCCAAAGTATATATCAGCATATCGTCAGCGTATAATGAGTCTTTTCTTTCCCAATTTCTGAATTTAAAGGGCACAACGTTCATGTCTTGCCTGATCTTCTCTGTCAGGGACTCAATATATAAATTAAAGAGCAAGGGCGAAAGAGGGCATCCCTGTCTGGTCCCTCTTTTAATAGATATCGGCGCTGAAATATTACTGTTAACCAGTACTCTAGCTGTGGGATACTGATAAATTGAAGATATAGCTCTGCAGAAATGTTTACCCAGATTGCATCTCTCTAATACTCTAGTTAAATAGACCCAATTTACACGGTCGAATGCCTTAGCGGCGTCAAGCGTAATAATGGCGATAGGCGGCTTACATAGAGATGCTATATCCATTGCTCCCGCTAATGCTTGGATCAGGTTCTGGATGTATCTACCTCTAACAAATCCCTTCTGATCCCCGTGAACCAATTTACCGGAGACACCATTCAGTCTCTCTGCTAAAACCTTCGCAAAGATTTTATAGTCAAGATTCAGCAGAGAGACTGGCCTATATGAATCACATAGCACCTCCGGCTTGGATGATTTAAGAATTAGCACTACAGTTGCTTCATTCCATGATGAGGGAATATTCCCTTCCCTCCTCAAAAATAGAAGAAAACAACCTACAGAGAATTGGGGCAACAACTGGAGCCAAAATTTTACATAGCTCTGCTGGCAGCCCATCAGGGCCTGGTGCCTTGCCCCTCTTGCCTGAGTTAACTGCAGAGACCACTTATCTCAGATCTATCTTTCCATTTAAGTTATTAGCTGCTTCATCTTCAATTCTTCGGACTGCATATTGCTCTAACCATGTTTGGATTGAAGTATTCTGAGGAGACTAGTTCTCATTATATACCTGTTCAAAGTGGCTAAAAAAGGCTTCTTCTATGTCAGAAGCGCTATCGAACTCTCACCCGTTGTATCAGACAGTACCCTCTTTGATTCTATTCCTAGATTGATCTTTTTTAGTTTTCCAAGCCAAAAGCTTCCCACTAGCTTCCCCATATTAAAAATGGGCAAAAGATCTAGCCTGCCACCGTTTCCTGAGTCTAGCATCCAGCACTTCTACTAATTGAGATTTGCATAATGCTAATTCTTGCAAAATGGATGGTTCCAACTGGTGGTTCTGAGCTAACAGATCTTCTTCTAGCCTGGCAATTTTTACTTCTATTTCAGATACCTTAGCACTGAATCTTTTTTGCCTCTTGGATTGAATAGCCAGAATCACCCCCTCAAAAAGGCCTTATAAGCGTCCCAGACAACTTCAATTGGGGCAGTTCCTAAATTTCGCTCAAAGAAACCCTCTGACTCCTCCATCAGTTTTTTTGTCACATCATCCTCCAACAGAATACTTCGATCCAGAGTCCACCACTTCATACATTACTTTCCTAGAAGCTTTAAGCCTAAAGAAACTGCTGAGTGATCTGAGAGGTGACCACCTAGATGCTTAACCTCCTTAACCTTACCCCCCAAATCCTCTGCAATTAAGAAAAAGTCTAGCCTTGATTTATGACCTAACTTCTTGTTATGAAATGTATAGTCCTTTTTTGATCCCCATTTTTTTCTCCAAATATCCGACCATCCCAGCTGATGCATGGCGTTCACCAAAAAATTTCTTGTTTTAGAGTTGTAAATGGATCTATCGCTGTATGTTTTATCCATTTGGGGATCCAGGACCACATTAAAATCTCCCGCTAAGATTAGGGGATCCTTGAACTCTAACAGTTCTTCCATCATTTCTCTAAGCGGGAGAGGGTCATCCAGATACGGACCATAGTAACCCGGGACTGTAAATATATGGGCATGATATTTAATCGTAGCTATGGCCCTTCTACCCTTTTTGTCTACTCTAGACTTCTCTATTACTAAGGCTGGGTTCGCTTTAATCAGGATAGCTATCCCTCTTATAGTTAGTTGCTGAGAGGTGCAAACCCCTTGAATCCATTTTTTCTTATTACAATTCTTCCTCTGTAAGATGAGTTTCTTCGAGTATGAAAATCTGCTCTGGTGGTTCATCCTCAATCTTGTGGTAGGGTTGTATTTTGGACACACACCCCTTTCTCCAGGCCACCCGATTACTATTTACTCTTGCACTTGCCTCATCACCATATCCTTTCCACACTAATTTTTCCACTCTGCTTCCGAACAAGCTTCATTAGCTGACAGATCCACCAAAGCTACAAAACAATTCTCATTGTCGTCTTCGGGGTCTGTCTCTTCGTGGTCACACACTGGCAGCCTGAACAAGAAGTCAGCAGTTGCATTGTCCCTACCCAGTATGTGTGTAATATCAAAATAAAATAATACTGTAATAGTTTTAAGGTAAGTCGAGTTATTTATGGTGTAGTATATTTGACTCAGAATGTATACAAGTGGCCTGGAGTTCAAACTTTCTACCCCACACATAAGACTAGAACCTCTTAATGGCCCAGTAACAGGCTAATAATTATTTTTCCATTACTGAATAGTTCTGGCTCCCTTAGAACTCAGGATGGATAGCCTATTGTAACTACACCATACATAGTATTCTGAGTCAACACTGTACCCAGCCCATAAATTCACAAAATAGAAACAGCAAGCCAAACAAGCACACAAGGTGTGTTTGTGATTGACGCCCCCCTTAAAGGTCCCCTAAAAGAGTCCAAAACTTGTAAGCCTTGCAGCTCAAAAGGTGTGCATCTCCACTGCTCCTGCCGCTTCTAAGGAGCAGTCTCCAAGACCAATGACAAATTTAAACACAACTGTGGAGTGCACCACCAACTCAGAAAATGATTCAGCCCATCCACTGTGGAGATTACAAAAGTTGATCTTTATTCTTCATGTTCATTGGTCCTGAAGAAAACCTGGAAACTACCACATAAAGGTTGAAACATGTAGACCACCCACATAGATACTCTTGGTCATAATCACCTACTAAGTATCTCATCACTTTTTAACATTGTCCAGTAGCTTGCTAATAAAGTGTTTTTCATACAAGTCATACCAGGACAATTTTTTACATTTTATCTGCACTTATCACTCACAATAACCAGCTCCACTGTAGTTCAGGTGTCGCAGAACACCCTGAAGACAATTGGTCATCAGGGTGGACCCCAATGATGAAGCATGTCACCACTAGGCTGGTGAGTGAGGGGTTTTTTACAAAAGGAAACATTTTTCTTTTCTCAAAGATACATCCCATTCAGAATCTATGAAACTCCCTTTTTTTGTTACATACATTAAAAATAACAGCCAAACAGCCGACGCATTTCGTGTGGACTTCATCAGGACTTCAAATGAATACAAGAACCAGGATGAATAAATGGACATCCTTAGCTTCTGTTCGGAACGGCACAGGAGCCAATTAATTACCTTAATTGTCCCTGGATCCAGGATGGCACAATTGTTTTTCCAGTACATGTACAGCATATTATTTTTCCTCTACATGCGTATAATGACCTACTGCCCTTAAGATCTTCATATTCGTTTAAAGCTCTGATGATAATTTTCTGAGTTGGTGGTGCACTCCAATGTTGTGTTTAATCTATTCCCAGCCCATATTTGTTGGCATCGACTGCAATAGAGCAAGAAAATTCTGGATCATTCGAACACAGTGCTCTAGCACTCATCATCTCCAATTTTACCACTTCGGAATTCTCTTAACAGTTCTCCTCCCACACAAACAGTACATTCTTTTTTAGCATATTTGTAAGATTCATCTTAGATGCATATGCAAGGATGAATCTGGAATAGAACTTACATAGCTCAATAAAAGACCATAGCTCATCTTTGTTCTTGGGTTTTGGGCAATACACCACTGCTTTGACCGAGCCAGGTGTCAGAAAAATACCATTTCCAAATTTCCAAAAATGCTGTGACCCACAACCTCAACTCTTTCTTTCCAAAACTCACACTTCTCTTTCATTAGAACTATCTCTTTCTATACAAGTATCCGGGTAATGCTTCGTAATATCTTGTCATGATCTTCTAACTGCTTGCCACAAATCAGCACATCATCCTGAAAAGCTACAACCCCCTTTATGTTTCCCAACAACTGATGTATGATACAATGAAAATCAAAGGCGGCTAACGCTGAACCAAATGGCATGCAACAGAATTGGTATGTGCCAAAAGGTTAAATAAATGCTGTGTAATGCCGGGAACATTCCTCTAATACCACCTGATAATAGGCTGAGGCCAAATCAGTTTTAGAAAACCATTCAGCCTCCCCCAGCTCGCCTAACATGTCATTGATCTTAGGTAATGATGGAAGTCTATCATATTTCCTTGTTAAGCCTCCTTAAGCCTACACAAACTAGTATGTCCCCATTGTGTTTTCTGTCACTACTAAAGGGGATAATCAAAAACTAGACACCACAGGTTTGATTAATCCCTTTACTTTGTAAACTGGCCAAATCCTTCTCTAAATCCTTCCTCAAACTGAATGGGACTGACCCGATTTTATGTTTGATTTGGATAGCATTGTGTTTCTATGTTTGAAACCTGTTATCTTTCCCAGCTTGGATGAAACAAGAGAGGGAAACTCATGCTCAATGGAGTCTGAAAGTGGTACCTCTTTAACAACCAGTACTTGCTCACTAGTGCCAGGTCTAAGCACCAAGTCCTTGATGGTACCATCCTAAAATATTTTGAACTTTTTCAGCCACATACACTTTTCCTTGTATTCTGAGACTGTTGAATTCAATAATGTCCTCAGTAAACCCTTCCAGCACAATCTTCCTGCTCTCATAGGATATAGGCGACCTAACTGGAGGAAATAATTGGCTATCACCCCATTTTTCGTGGAACAACTTGGAGGTGATCATCGTAATCCTTGTATCTGTGTCAACTAGTAGGTGGAAACACTTGTCACCTACTACCACATCTATGGATCTACACACTTATTGGGGTCTCCAATCACCACCTTATCCTCCATGACAACCAGTATTATGTCCTGGAACGCTTTTATGATCTAATGTTCTCCTTCTGCTTGGAACTCCTCCTCCACGAAGCTGCTCACTTTAATTGCATTGGGCATATTACTCTGGTATGATTTAGCAAAGTGCCCAACCATTTAGCATTTGAGGCAAATAACTGTTCTCGCCAGACATCCTCTTCTCCCTCTACCATGTGGACTATTCCCACATCTAAAACATATGTTGGTTCATTTGAAATAATTCCTTGCATTGGTCTTTACCTTTTTTCTTAGCGGTAAGCCACCTTGAACCACACTTATACTTTCTTACACTTTCTTTTACCACTGTTTGTGCATTTAGTTCCGTTAGTGACATCTATGCCAATTCCACTCTCTTGGCAATCTTAATCAAATCGTCCAACAATGGTTTACCCATGGTGAGTAGTTTTTGCTGATTGTGTTTTTCTGCCAATAAACTGATCTCTATTCAGCTGGTCTGTGGATTCTGCAAACTGACATTGTGAGTACAACGTTCTCAACCCCCTAAATGCATGCATTCACATTCTCCAACTGGGTTTGTGTTCTTTTAAAAAACGTATGTTGCAGCACAACCAAGCTTGACTGAATTTCAAATCTCCCTTTTAACTTTTTAACCACCTCCTAGTTTTATCGAACTCTTCACCCTTGACTGTTGCCAGCTCTGGAAAGAGCTGACAACCTCCCTCCCTTCAAAATCCAGGGAATGCAACAATAGCTATTTCTTTCTCTCAGACCTAAAACGTGATGCCCCAATCGCTCCTAGATTTATTTTGAATGCATCAAACCACTGCTTTCATGGGATAGCCGGACCATCGGCGATTACAAAAATGGTGGTGGTGGATTAATCGATTACTTGTCTGATAAGACTCTAAAATATGTCAGTCAGCAGTATTATATTAAGCAACCACTTATAGGTTGTACTCACTTCTTAAGTACCTTACTACTGTATAATACGTGAAAAGACACCTATGCATTATGGTACACAGCTATGTTCATGGGCAATATCATACAAGAGTCGCATGACTAGACAGGTGCCTATGTCACTGATGTTCCACCAGCCCTGGACACTCTCACTGTTTCAGGTGCAATGAATATCTACAGATAATCCACATATACAGGAGTGCGTAGCACCGAAGTTTCATCAGTTCTCAGATAAAACACAGATGAACTTGTTTTAGTACTTCCAAACAAAAATAAATAATAAGCACACAAGACAAAAACTTCTGTATGTAAGCTGCTCCAACAATCGCTATGTGGCCTTGCTGAAATAAAATACGGGACAGCTGAATTATTAGACTGATCCTAGATGGCTGCTGAGAAGTGGCTTTACTTTGACTGAACCAAATGGCTGCCAAAAAGTAGATTTCTTCAACTGTTCCAAGATGACTGCCCACAATTACTGATTTCAAATGACTGTGTCAAATTTGCAGAAAATATCAGTGTTTCAAAGATAACACATCCGCAAACTGTTTCAAAATGGAGGCAAGACTTTATCAGAAAACGCAAAACCAATGTTGGTCAATGTGGTGACTCCCTTTGATTGTTCTCCAATAGCAGGTACACCATGCTTTAAGAATATAATCAAACACGCTTGCTCCGGAAAACACTGTTGACAGCTACCCAATGCGGCAGAAATTGCACACTATTAAAAAACAAATGTCAAAGCTGCTAAAAAATGCAAGCCAGAGGCAGCCGTTGACTGTCCCAAAATGGTGGCTGAACTTGTACATTAGATAAAATATGTTCTCAAAATGGAGGCCATTATTGGTTGATACCCCATTCACACCTGTAATATTTACGCTGCCCTACTAATCTCTTGTTAGGTGGCATAAATGTCTATTTTTCACTGGGCATAATTGTTTTTATCCCACACAACCAAGTTGGAGGAAGAAACAGTCAATAAAACATGAAAGTGCTTGACGTAGTTGAGGGAATAATAATCGTAAAATGGTGGCTATGGGGCTATCTTGGTAGAGATAAGCCGCGCAAAATGGTGGAGCTAGATGCAGCAGAGGAAACAGTTATCATAAAATGGCAGCTATGCGTCTGTAATGGTAGAGGCGAACTTTGACAGTGTGCACCAGCTTTTCTCCCTCACCAGATGAAATATGTACCTGTGCCCTGCACTTAATCAAGCCCCTTTTTGTTCTGAAGCACAATGTATGTGTTTGTGCCTTGGATCACTTTGGTATGCCAGCTGATTGGAGCTAAACGCCTGATGCTTCTGAGGTCAAGACCCTTTAAATTACACTGCAACAGATACAATTTTCTCTCACCTCATGTCCAGGCAGGCATATTGGCATAAAAAGCGGTACCTAACTTATATACATACGCCTGTATCCACTGCGGTTCTGACTCCTTTGTGATGATCACTGACAAGCTAAATCTACAGTGTGGGTTCCTTGTGATGGCATTGGCTCATCTCCAAAATTATGGAGCACTGGTAGTTGTTACAGCCAATTTATCCGTAAACCTGTATATGCATGAAGCCACTGCTGTAGTGCTCTCACAGGAGACACTCCCACTGACACCTGTGTAATGTTCCTCACAAGAGACTAGCTGTGGAATGTGACGAAATAACATTCTGCATAAATTACACCATGTGGACATAGTTGAAATACAACAGTCTACTACCTGGAGTTACTAATCCACCTGGAGTGCCTTTCAGCAGGTGAAGTCTCCAGGTGAAATGTACCATGTTTCTGGATTTACCGCAAACCTCATAATTGCCATTGAGGTTGGTAAATGACTTAATTATGGGTCAATTTTGTTTTAACAATTTACATGATACATCTAAGCCACTGCCTTTGTTTAATATATACCTTGTAAGCGTACTTGCTGCATTTTTGTTGTTAATTATAGTCATAAGTGTATCCCAAAATGGGAAAATCAATTTAATGAGTTTGTTTCACCTTAGCTCACCGATTTAAGTCCAACACAACAGACATCTAGCAAGACAGGCTGAAATCATACCTAATAAATAGAGGCAAACCCCTTGATTAAAATTCTGTCAACATCTCTGCATGAAGAAATACTGAACTGAAGTGAGTTCTGGTCTCTGGTATACAATGGTTAAAAGCCATGGTTAGTACTGCATACCATCACTATTGCATGCTATTTGAAATCATTATATGGGCTGTTCATTTCTGTATTAGTAATAAGGTCGTCAGCTAGAGCTCATAAAGGGTGATGACCAGTTCCAGAATGGAAAGTAGAAACTAGAAACATTGAAATGGATTATGAGCAATTAACGGTCTGTAGTATCCTGTAATAAAAGAAAGCTGGAACGCTTTTGATTCACACTGTAGGCCTGTGACGTTAGCGTTGGAGGGATGAGTTGAAGGCAGGCTTAGAATGTTGAGTTCTGACTTACACGCAGCAGAATAAAGATGTGTAAAATGACTCTCTATGTGTGACATGCTTATTGGCGAGTGCCTAGGGTGGCAGGGCGCTAAAACTAGCGATGAGCTACGAGATTGTAATCCTGTACACTGGAAGCACTTTTTTCCAGATAGTTTGTTGTGTTCCAGAAAAATGCTCCTGCATACCACATGTGCTGCAGTCGAAGTGCAGAATTGACACGGGCACAGGAGGAGTCTCTGCACAATGCTAGCCCATATAAAATGTTTGAAGACAAAGAAAGCGACTTTGAAAGTCTATGTGCCGGAGGCCAAGATTTAAATGAAACGGGCGCCAATAAAAATGTACTAAACCATTACACAAATTAATGCCAAATGCTATATGGAGTAAGAATGCTAAAGGCTGATTCAACCAAGTAATAAAAGCAGCACAAAGCAATAGGTCAGTACAAATCTAATTGAAATTCAGATGCTAAGGAGCAGAGATTAACCAGGTGTTTGTGAAGAAACTTTTAAGCACAAAGCCAATAAAATATCATAAAGTTATATGCTTTCATGGAATAGTAATATATACGTTTCATCTACTTACTGAAACCACTAATGACTCATCGAGCGATGACATGCTGCATATTGACCCCAGAAAGAGGGTTGGAGGTTGTGCCTGAGGAACATTCCATAGATGAAGCGGACCTCCACTGAAGCTGCAGCATGGGGCCCAGAACAACTCCTTAGGCTGCGACAAGTTAACGAGCTCCAATGGAGATACAGGGCAAGATAAAAGGTACAAAAGTTGATAAGGGTGACCACGAAGCCAGCACATCACAAGGCCCTAGAGCAGCTCTGCCTAATCAAGTTCCACAACAAGTTCCACAAGAAGCACCTAGGAGGGGACTACTGGCACCCAATGTATATGTGGCTGCTGCATTCTTAAAACCGCCAACGGCATTTGAGACTGCCAAAAAACACAATACGAACAATAGATGGATGGCATTGATAGAGACTTTTGAAGATTTTATATATGCGATAAGAAGAAAATTATGATAAAGACTATATAAAGTATCTGAGGAACATGGCTGGTGAAGGAGCAAAAGAAGCCACGAAAAAGATATCGCAAGCAGGTGAAGTGACTTACGAACAAATAAAAACTGCCTTGAATGTGAAGTTTAATCCAGTGCCAAATGTGGATTATGAAAGATACATATTCAGTCAAGAGCGCCAGAGATCAGGTGAGACCATCGATGAGTTTGCGGAGAGACTGGATGTTCTGGTGAAACACTGTGAATTCAATTAATTTAATGATGAGGAAGCTACCCGCCTCAGAGTAATCAACGGATGTCTCTGAGATTCCTTTGGATGAAGAATGCTGAATGAAACTCTGAGTTTAGAACAAGTGCTCAAGGCTGCTCGCACTAAAGAGCATGCTGGTCGTCAAGCGACTGACATGGATGCCGGAGGCGCCCAACGTGCGTCAGTCATGAGCATGAAAACTAAGTCAAGGTACAAGTTTGAGGGGCAAAAGGCGATGTCTCCACAGAAAAAGAGAACATGTTACAGATGTGAATTGGCATCTCCACACAAAAGCCAATATCCCACCATTGGACAAACATGCCTTGGCTGTGGTAAAGCGAACTGTTAAATGACAACTTGTAGGGCGAAGGGAAAAGTATGTGAATCACAGCGTGAAGACAAAATGGCGGAACAAATGCTACCTCAATGTCATTCAACATGCTCCCACAAGGCCAAGTGGTTTCCTTAAGTCATCTTTAACACTACAAAATAGAATAAAGTGCTGAGTGCTCTTTTTCGAGATCTCATCACACGGACACAGCACGGAATCCAGAGGCCCATGCTTCACACTGGGACAGGCAACAAAAAAAATGTATTAAGCCCAGTCACAGCCTAGTAAATACAAAATGATGTTGGTTATTGGGTACCAAAGACAAATACGATAGTAGGCTCTCCTGGGAAGCAAGTGACATATAAGAGATAACAGTAGATTTCTTAAATTCAGTGAGGGCCCTTTTTTCAGATTGAGCATCTAAAATAAAGGAGGCCTTGACCGCACCCTTGTGAAAGGCCAACGTTCTGGTCTTGGAATACCAAAGTACCAAATAATAATGTAAAAGTTTCTCTAATATGAAAAAGCGATGGGATTTTGAAAGCACAATTAAGTGCTAGACAGTCCAAAATAATGGTTTACGTAAAGGCCATTTCAGGTTTTAGCCCACATTGAGCGCCATAAAAGAAATGGCTTAAGAAAAGTAAGTCCTCAAGGTGGGCTAACCCAACCTCTTTATGAATAATAAAAGATGAAACTGAGGTAGATATACATAACAAATGCCTAAGAAAGGCGTTCTCCTTTACCTGAAGAGGACCGCAACACGTGTAGCCCCACAGTCCCCCACCTAAAAACTAATAATCAGGAAGAACGAAAGTAAGTCATGAAAAAGCATGAATTATTTCGTTCTGACTGACTTGTAATATGCGCCTATGACAACCGTGTATGTAAGACAGGCTGTCGCGCAACTAGACCGGGTTTCCAAAGGAAGTGAGTGCAGGGTGGCTAGGACTGGCAAGATCTGATTAAATCTGCCTGTGTTAAAGGTGAGAAGCACCGCCGAATATAGGGCGGCCAGTCGGAATTGAGGGTGTCTGCCTCACAAGAGGTTTCCGTCATCTATGTACCATATGGCGAGTGCTTGCACAGCGATGCTGAAGAAACGTTCGGAGATGAAAGGTTTCCCTGAGCGAAGCAGCAGTGGTTAGCACAAAAAGAATTCTAAATATAGTCAAATCCTGTAGACTGAATAATGGGTACTCCGCCAGAGCACTTAAAACCACCACGTGTCCGTTACAGAAGAGGAAATAGTGTTCCTGATTCGCTCCTACAAAAAAAAAGATTTGTTCCTAAAGTCAATGTTGAGCTTATTTACCATATTAATTCAGAAGTCAGGCATGAATCTTAATAAAAAAGCAGCAACTAAATCTGTGATAACCTAGCAATGCACTATTTGTTCTTCCAGTATGAGAGGCGCGCATTAAAGTTTAAGCTACGAATCTCTCTTTTCTGGTTAATTCTCAGGATGCAGAATAATAAAGGCACACATTATCTCTATTTTTGCACTAATGAATAGTCTTTCATGTAGTATGCACACCTTAATTTAATAGATGCAGGTGTTTTGTTCTATCTTTGTTTTTTTCCCCAGAAAATTCACAGCCATTACATTTTAAGGACCTTGCTAACAAAAGACTGTGGGGGATATTCTCAAGAACATGTGATAACTATCGCAAAATGAGCTTAACGCAACTTTCAACATCGCAGTCTATTGTTGCGTGCTTATCTAGGTTCCTGATCGATACTGTGACCTTATGCCCCTATTCGGCTATAAATCCATTTATTCCCTATATTGGCATAACCGTTCAAGTGCGATTTTCTGAAAAGTCATCTCTGGCCTCACACGAACAGAGCCACATTCCAAGATGACTCTCTGCTACTTCCTTTGCGACCAATTAGTGCAATGACAGAGCAGCAGTCACTATCTGATATTCCTAGATAACACTCCGAGTTCTTCAACAAGATAAAAACTTAGCAAACCTGGAAATCCCCGCTTGCTATGTTTTGATTAGTAATGGAACTCTAATGAGCAACTGATAACTGTCACTTCCTAGTGACATCTTTAATTGACGTCTTATGTCCAGCAAACTTGCGTCAAACCCGGCACCTGTCAGGTATAAATATTACCAACGTTGCCTTAAGCAATGTTCGTTGCCTGTTGCTGATGCCAGCTGCCTGCATGACCCTGTGTTGGTAAATCTAGCACTCTGTCGCTGCAGCCTGCTATCCTGTGGTGGTGAAGCTGCTGATTACCATTATCGCCGCCAAAGCGCGACCTATGGTGCAGTACGCTTAAGGAGCTGAACAGCCGTCCTCTGCGAAGACATCCAGCAGACTCCAGCTGCCCGCGGACGCTGTCCCCCCTCCTTCCTCGACGCGCTGAAGAGAGCCGCTGCCTTTCTCGTGCAGAGAAATCCAGTCCCGGCGCTTCCGGTTTACCCTCGCGGGTGACTGGGATATCGAGAGAGACCCCTGAAGGAGATACCAATCCTCCATCATTCTATTCAGAGGTATGGTGTTGACTAAACCCTTAGACGAGAATTCTTGAAACAAACCTTGGCAAAACCAACTTAACTTAAGCTACTTACTTACTCCCCTTTTCACGTGTTAGGCTTAGGTCAGGCACACTGGGGTAGGCTTAGTTAGAAGCACCAGTTGAGTATGTTAGCCTAATGTATATATGACTGTATATATGTTTTATTACTTTTAAACCATTGTATGGCTAAGAAACCATACCAATGCTTTTACAGTTCTATTTCGCAATACTTATCTTACTGTACGTACTTTTTATAATAACAGTTATTGCAATTGTGGCAATACATTTCTCTTGTACGAGAAGAAAGACTGTTCAATAAATGTTAACCTTTATTGATACACGCCCGCCTCTCTATTCTCTACATCTCGTGAAAGTAAACTGCACTAGACTGACTGAGTGAAATACATGTCTATTGTTTCACACGACCCTAGAGATTGACTCTTGATCTGAGGAGCAAAGTTGTCATGTTGCACGGTTGTTGGAAAACTGAATCCCTTCTTGTCTGTGCCAAGGAAGCTGATCACTTCCTATGCAGAGAAGAAAGTTTCCAGTGACCTCTGAGCTAGTTGGTAACACAACCTAATTAAGTTTAGCATAGTCAGTGGAGGCCTGGAATATCTGCAGTTCCACGTCGATACTACTGTTTATGTTATTCCAATGCGCAGGGCCTAGTGGGAAACTAGGAACTACACTACATGGCGCCCAACGTTTGGTAAGGCGATAAACTAACGTAAGACTTATAGAGTAACTCAGTCGTGCATATTTCACAGACCCCTTTCTCCCGTAAATACTCCAATAGACGTCTGGAGTGGGTGAAAGGTTAAAATCCGCCCGACCTTAGTAGGAAGAGATTCCTATGTAAAGCTCCGGTTTATTCAACGTTGAAGGATACAGTGTTCCAAAATATTGTGCACCTAATCTTTGTCTCCTTGGAAACCTACTCTGCAAACCTGCATTATTAAAAATGTCTGTAAAAAACGGAACCTCTGGGGCCGCAGTAGACGCGACTCAGCAAGGTCCCGAACAAGCAGACCCGGATGCTATTATCATCCCGGTTCACTTAAGAAGATCTATAACTTTAAAACTTATAGAAAACGGACTGACACCTCAGGGTGGTACAGTAATTTTCGTGATAGAGGCTCACGAGTATCGGCAGACAGAGGTATTCTATTCATGGATAAACTTTCCAGCGGCAAACGCTGCAACACAAGAGTTTCACTATTACAAAATAGAGGAACCTCCGGGAGAGTACGCTCCTTTCGAGGAGATTAAAATCCCACTTAAATTTCAAGAGCACCTGCTCTGGTTTAATGGCACCCTAAAACACAATAATCACATAACCAGGCTCGGTCCACTAGGTAGACCAGGAGCAACGTGGCCGGTTCTAGCCAGCTACACACCACATCCTGACATTGCAAGAATGTCAAGAGAAGAGCTGTTAGTACAGCTAAACACATTAATAAAAATACATAGGCAATTAGTCCAATATGTAATGCGGACTGCAACAGTCCAGCCAGCTGTTAATTCACACCAGCTGACCCCTCATCAGGGAAACACAAATAAAATTACACCACAGAACATACAGTCATGTCTTGGTAAAACACCCGTAAAACGGGAACAAATTCCTTTCTGGTTAGCACAGAAAATCACTCAAATAGAGGCAGTATTTCCTGATACTACCCCTATTGAGAAACACAGAATCTTGACCATCTGCCTTCCTATGGGAATCGCACCACACGTGGAGGACTGCGACACTTGGGGTACAGTCTTTGCTTCCATTTACACAAAAACACACGGTGTGCCGTCTATGGCGGTAATACTAGAAGTGCTAAAACAGATTCAAAATGAATTCGGTCCAGAGCCCGCTTTAAATCTAGGTATGAAATTACTAAAAGACTTCAAGCAGGTCTCGGTTATATTATTAGCCAACATTAAAGGAGAAGCAGCATCTGTGGCGATTCGCCAGAAGTTGAGGGAAACAGATATAAAAGATCCTGTTGAGCTTGCAAAAATCATAGAAAAATGCTATGAAGAATTAGGTAGAGACAGCTTGGGTGGAAAACCAGTTAAGCCCCAACTGCTCGAAAATCCGGAAAAATTATTTATTAAAAATAATTTAAACACTCCTAAAAAGAGCTGGGATGGGAATAAACAATCCACTCCCAAGGAAAAAGTTTTCCAGACCAGAGGAAGGTCTCCTCGACGGAGGGAAAGAACTCCGACTCGAGAACGCCAGTCTCCCCAGAGGGAGCCCTCTGAGAAAAGATGTAACCTTAGAAATAGGGATAATCTGAAAAAACCTGATAGATATCAAAGTATTGATACACGTCCCTCTCGATCTTTTCCACAGAATTCGGAAAGAAGAGGACGGTCAGACCCAGGAGAGCACACCAAGTCCAAAGACAAGGAACCTGCTCAAAATAAGAAATCTCAATTTCCTAAAAAGAAGGTAGCCAGTATTAGAGTAATCAACCATGCCGAGAATACTGAGGGCACAGTTGAAAAACGGGGAGTGGGCATTGACAATGTTGGACAGTGCAGCAGAAATCAGTATAGCGCGCAAGAACTTGATGAGTCATCTGGAGACAGTGGACACGAATGAATACATTCAGGTTGAAACTGCCGACGCCAGACTTAGCGAGCCCCATAAAATATACGAAATAACATTGCGTATGGAGGGTGATAAGACTAGGAAAATTAAGGGTCTATTTTGGGATAAGCTCTCAAAAGGCTATGATATTCTGTTAGCTGAAAAAGATTGGCCCCCGGAGTTTGTCAGGGAGTGCCCTCGTGGCGAAGAAGTAATTATGCCTGCCTTCTCGAATCACATACCGATTCATAAAAAATATACATATGCACGGAAATGGGCAGTAGCCCAGGCACCTGCATTTTATAAAAATCATGTAGGATGGGATGAGGACTCTCCTCCTCACAAAATCCAACTAAAAAGTGAACCAACTGCCCAACGGCAGTATCCCATAAAGCAAGAAGCTAAAAAACAGGTCAGGGAGATCTTAGATCAACTTGAGTACCAGGGGGTGATTGAAACATGCACCTCTCAAATGAACAATCCTTTGTTTCCTGTCTCCAAGCCAGACAATTCATATCGTCTAGTTTTGGACTACAGACATCTTAATACATGTTGCAAAACGTTTGCAGTACAAAACTCGCATAGTGCAGCCCTAATGAATAACATAGTTAGGAAAAAATATAAAACAACATTAGACATTTCTAATGGTTTCTTTTGTCAAAACATTGCACCAGAAAGCAGATATTTGACCGCTTTCTCCGCATTTGGGTCGCAGAAAAAATTCTGTCGACTCCCACAGGGGTTCAAGAACAGCCCAGGACTATTCTCAGCTAGGGTAACAGAGTTACTACAAATCTATGATGATGAAGCATTATCTTACGTAGATGATATTTATCTCACAGACGATGACTTGGATACTCACTTGAAGAGAGTGAACACCATTATACTTGGGTTCGCAGCAGAGGGTTACAAATTCAACTTTAAAAAGTCCAGAATTGCCCATCTGACAGTACTATTTTTAGGGTACGAATTATCAAGTGAAGGGAAAAGCCTAGCGGACAACTTCTTAGAAAAGTGCGCTGTACTCCAAGCTCCAAAAACGCTGAAGAATTTACAATCCATTCTAGGTTTTCTGAATTTCGGAAGAACTTACATCCTAAATTACGCAGAGAGGGTTAAACCTCTCTACGAACTAATAAAACCTGATTTTAAACAAATCAATTGGACTCAAAAACACACAGAAATTTTGAGATCACTGCAAACAGACATGTTAGCAAAAACAAAATTAGACACACGTGACAACACGATCGATCTTGTAATCCGAGTCATCCCAGGAAGATGCGGATTCACATACCTAACCTCTAATGAGGGAGAAAAGGTACCAATTTCAATTAAATCTCACTTGTACACACAAGCAGAAAAAACATTCAGTCACACAGAAAGAACTGTGAACGCAGTGCAAATCACATTAGCAAATGAACGAGAACTAGCACACGGCAAAAGGATTAACATCCTCACAGCGGAATCCGCCTTCGAAGCGCTATTCAGCCCAGTAAACCTGCCTACAGTGTCACTGGATCCAAAATGGATACAGTGCATAGATTCTCTAGGAGCGGAAGACGTGAAATACTATTTCGCCCCGCAATACGAAGAACTGAATGATTTAGAGTATGAAGAAGAATATCCTCTGCCAATCGAAATTCTGCCTCTCCCATTATATGCCTGTATAATCTATACAGATAGCTCTGTACAGCATTTCAATGTAGAGAGAAAATCCTACGATGCAGCATGTGCGATCATTAAATGTCGTTGGCTGTGCGGTAAAATCAAACCGAAAATAACAAAAACTGAATCAGTAAAGTACTGTTCGGCCCAAAGAACTGAAATCAGATGTTTAAAGATGGCGCTCGAAAATGCAGAACGCGAATTCCCCACACTTATAGTGTGGAATTCTCATTTTTGCGTCAACTCTTACAACAATAAACTGCAGAGTTGGATCGAAAACAAATACAAAGATGACACAGGTGCCACAATAAAGCATAAAAAGCTCTGGAACGAGGTAGCTCTTTTACACAAAGAACTACAAAAGACTCACGTGATTCACGCACAGAGTCTTCAACGTGATGGCATTCACGTTGCAGGGAATTCATTGGCTAATCCAGCCACCGTGGAAGCAACTAACACGGCGTCCGTAGCCACAAAAAAGCGTACAGATAAATACATAGACTGGGAAACCATGCTGGCAGTAAAAACAACCGTAAAAGGCGACTGTGCAGCACTACCTGTAAACTATCCACTCAATTATGCATACATAATCAATGCAAACTCCGTTCCTTTTGCTCGAATCCCTGGAGTGGGGGATAGAGTAATTCCAAACACGAACAGGAGAATATTTTTAATAGCAGACGCACATATGGGTTTGGGTCTGAGACACCAAACAATTAAGGTTTCTCTGACTGAATTACAATCAGTATACTGGTGGCCGGGAATGAGTGTAGAACACCAAATATATGCAAACAACTGTGAAAACTGCAATAGGGATCGCAGTAGCGAACCTTGCTACCGGCTACCAGTCAGAAAGAGCGTAACGCTGCCTGCACCCCAACCTGCGTCCTATTAAATAGTTAAGACGAAAAGCACTTAAAAAATGAGGCCCCCAACGCTCGGCTGACGCTAGAACGGTTATAAAAAATTTGCGAGTCCATATCGGCACATACGCAATTACCACGTTCCATTCTGACCAGGGTCCTGCTCTCAGCTCTCGAGCTTATAAGGAGGCCATGGCCAGCATGGGAATTGGGTTGCGGTATTCTTGTCCGTCATACCCCGGAAGGGAATAGTGTGATAGAAAGAAAAAACCGGGACATAAAGCAATCTATAACAGCGCAGGTATTAGGTTCAGGCGCTGGGTGGGTCAAACATTTAATAAGTGTCCAGACTAGTCTTAACAACATGCCAAGAAATTCTCTAAAAGGTTTCAGCCCATACGAACTATTGTTCGGAATTAGAATGCGCGTTCAGGACCTCGATAGTCAGATGTCAGTGGTACAAGAAGAAACAAAGCACTTTGATGTAAAGGATCGTTTGGCTGTTTTACAGGAACTGAATGAAACAAGAAAATCATTAAGCAACATAAAGTTAAAGCAACAGCCAAGTACCACTGATGAGGCACCACCCGCAACAGCCCCAGCAAGGCCTGTCTGGATTCCAAAGATTGGGGATCTAGTCAGAGAAAAGATCGCGGTTAAGAAGGAATTTGGGCCTTCTTACAGAAAAGCAGTACCTGTCTTAGCAGTCACCGGAACAAGATCAGTTGTGCTACCGCCCCTTGCTGGTAAAAAGGAGAACAGAGTTGTGTCTATCGATCTGGTAAAACCACAAGCATGTGGCCTATAATCAACAGTAGGCCCAGTGGACTCCCAAGAAACAACAGAATACCCAAACTTGCAACAATCCAAGAGGTTCAAACTGAAAGACTCATCACATTCAATCAGCCTGCAGTGCACAATGAAGGACTACGCAATAATGCCATGGAACTCGTGCCTCTTGAAACACAGATTGAAACAGTTCGTCAAGATACAACACCAGTCTACACTAATGTGGCATCAGAAAGTGCTACCGAGAGACAGATTGAAAGAACAATCCCATCAATTGACAGAACTGCCTCTGGTTATTTCATCAACTTCGACAACTTCTCTGAAGATCTGAACGAGCCCGAAGTGATGCCAGAAACAAAAAAGTCTTTTAAAGAAAAAGCAACAGAACTCTTTCATCAACTGAAGGAAATCTACCTTATTTCCCCTTGGCTAGAGTTCTGGTTCGGTCTAGGTGTATTTTTCCTCCTGCTTTGGCTCATCATGGTACTATGTTTGGGAAAATTCATTGAAGGAAAATATATGAGAATGGACACAGCAAGTCAGAACATCAACCTAGTCCTGAAACCACACAGATCATCCCACGTGAAGAAAAGAGAACTGTCAACAGTAAATGTCACAGCAATTCCAATACCTGGTGGGGTAGTATGGGAGAAAACAGACTATGAGATATATGGTCCGGTCGAAATCCTGAAGTATCCTCATCAACTAAAGGTTTCCTTAAGTGACTTTGTGACACCAAGTACATTCTCTGATGATTGGGACTTTAACAGTATTAATGACATGATGTCTGATTTAGTAATGTCAGCTAGATTCACAGATCATGATTATTTACAAGGTTCATCTAGTTATGAGCAGTTGTTCTGTTACACCCACTATGGGGATCATTACTTGCATAAATCTGCACAGCCTAGAAATGTTTTTATGTATAATCAATGGGAACATTGTTCTACACCTCCTAAAAGCAGTTCTAAAGAATTTTTTGAGAAATTCAAATACTTCTCAGGGTTCAACACCAGTGATGCAGAAACGTTTTATTATAAACTGTTAGATAAAACAGGAATGAAAACCATGCTGACAAATTCTAAATTGATATATTCAGAAGCATTTTATGACAAAATGATGACATTTGGTTTTAATTATTGGAAAAATAATATTGAAACGAAAACAATTTGGGGTACAAAAGATTGGCAGGTGCAAGGCATAGAAGCACTATTTAGAACCTGCATGATACCAGAACAAATGTTATTTTTAAATGACACAGTACACCAAACATCTTGTCTTGGCCTAGCTAAGAACAAAGACCTTAGAACACCGTCTATACCAAAGCCAATACCTGAAAATGCAACCACAGATATTGAGTTAGACGTGTCACAAATTTTACATTTCAACAGAACACATCCTGATTGGAAAAAGTGGTTAATCTGGCCTACAGACACAAACAGCTGTCAAGATAGATTCCTGAATAAGACACAGGGGTTAAAAATGACCAGATTAGACTCGAGATATTCCCAGAGACAACATCCAGGGATTATAACAACATACAGTGTAGGGAAGCTCTGCCTTGAATGGCTATCAACATCCACACTGGCTGAAATTAAGCAACACTTGTTTTTAGTAAAAGACGGTGCTGATTTGTGCGATTTCATTCTTGGACCACGCAAACAGCGTCAAAAGCGTTTCATAGCGACCAGTATCTATGCTGCTTACAACGAGGCTTGGAAAGTAAAGCAAATTGAAACTGCTGAAAAAATACGAGAAATTGATCGTATTAATTTGGAGAAATCACTTTCTGTGGTAGACAATGGGTTAACGACTCTGTCTTCCAGAATATATTCGTTGGACAATATTGTATCCTCTGCCTTTGATGTGATAGACAGAGATTTGCTAATGTTACAACATGGCCAGTCTCAATTACGCTCTATTATAGAACTAGGCTGGACGCTGCAAAACCTTCGTTCAGGCTATGTGCCTTGGCGTTTAATCAACACAACGTCATTATTTTCCAGTTTTAACCTTACTGATAAACAGATCAGTTTGGCACAGAAAGGAGCAGACTATACAATCCTGAGCATCGAAAGACTCGAGAGATTACCATTGACAATGTCAGAGAGTCCTGTCATTGAATGGATAATACACGGAATTATCACAATTCCGATAACAACTTTCCGATTTAAAAAGTGCCTTGAGTACATACCTGCTGGCCAGTATGAACAATTGGGTAAAGGATATGTAAAATCCGAATGGAAATTACCATACACTCATTCTTGCTATAGTGACAGCGACAAAAATGTATTTCTTAGTGGTGAGAACTGTAAACATTCACTAAGCGGTATACTTTTGTGTCAGGGTATTAATTTACACGGAGCATGTGATGGGAATTCAAACAACCTTTCATGCCACCAGCTAGTCACACCTGCAACTCAGATAGAGCCCTTCTTTATGCAACTCGCAAACGGGAGTTACATTCTTAGAACGGATCACAGGTGTTGTGGCCTCGCGCCAAGGACAAGTTATCTAGTACATGTTACGTCCATGGTCAAATGCTGTATGCAAGCATTGTTCCCGAGCGGGCCTCCAGACATAGTGACTCCCCTCTGGCCTCATCTGAATCTCTATTCTATACGAATTGATACATTAAGCAAAATGAAATCTGTGCTTTTACAGACAACAGTGCCTATAACGTCATCTAAAGAGACGTATGATATTCTAGTCGCAAGGACGGCTACTGAAGTCCATGACCTTTTATCAACAAATTGCCCCGTGCATTTCGTAGAAATATTCAGCCAACTCCTTAACATGTCTAGTGCAACAAGCATCCCAGGCATATTTAAGACAGTCTTTACGGGACTGCTAACACCCTTCCAGGCAATTTTGGGAATCTTTCCTAATTTTGTGCACTCCATTTTTGGCGGCATACCATTATTTTTGGGACTCGTTGCAGGGATTCTATTTTTGACCCTCCTGCTACGTTATGGCAAGCCTCGGCTCAGACATAGCTCCCATGGGAATGGAAGAGACAATCCTAGCAATGCGCTACAGGGACAGGATAACTGACGTCCTCGGATTGGCCAGGCTGAGAGATCTAAACATGACCTGGTTTCTTTCATTCAGACCTATATGGCAAAATTGCATTTTACCTGTGCTACGGTGTATGCTTTGCGGCGATGAATGCGTGTTGGACATCTGTCTTTCACTTCCATCAGCAGTACCAATGGACGTCGATACTTTGCTCAGTCCAATAACGGCTCACGCATTGTGTTGTCCCCAGCGGCTACCAATCCTGATGACGGCATTTGTGGAGACTCCTGTACTACAGCCAAGTGGTAACAGTGGAGCAAGTGACAAAAGCAACATCATCCAGGTACAACGTGCTGTGAGCATTGCTGGTCCTGCCTATGATGACAGCAATCATTCTCACACCTGCCAAGTTACAGCGCTATCTAATTTGGTTGAACTATCACCTGAATTTGTAGACCAATTCTTTGAGAGCCTGTCTGATACGATGTTCTCACCCACAGAGAAACAATTAGAATCCTTCCGACACACAGCGTTCCCATGAACTCTGAATTCGGCCTTCAGTTTTGATCAACAAAAACTGCCAGGAGCTTTGGAAATCTATTTTCTTTGAATTGGACAATTTTTCTAATATTGACCCTCTTTTTTTTTGGCACGAACAATTCTTTGCTTAACGTAAAAACTATTCTTAGAGAACAGAAGCTTCACACTTCTATTTCTAAACACATCTAGAGACATAACAACATAACACCAGCCTCTAGCACACATGTTATTACAATGCATTTTTATGTGATGATTTATCTCGCATTTCTTCTGTCAGAGATACTTCATGTGCAATTCTTTATGCATAATCGTTCAATGATTTTATATGCAATAATTATTTGAATGATTTCTATGCTTTTAAAAAAAAAACGTACAGTACCTAAATTCCATGTATTACAAGTACGCCTATTTCGAATGCATTTATGTATTTTGGGGTGGGCAATGTTACACATGCATCTAATTGCTTAGTTTTAGTAATTTTGATGGACATTAACCCGTGGAGTGGGTGTTGCGTGCTTATCTAGGTTCCTGATCGATACTGTGACCTTATGCCCCAATTCGGCTATAAATCCATTTATTCCCTATATTGGCATAACCGTTCAAGTGCGATTTTCTGAAAAGTCATCTCTGGCCTCACACGAACAGAGCCACATTCCAGCATGACTCTCTGCTACTTCCTTTGCGACCAATTAGTGCAATGACAGAGCAGCAGTCACTATCTGATATTCCTAGATAACACTCCGAGTTCTTGAACAAGATAAAAACTTAGCAAACCTGGAAATCCCCGCTTGCTATGTTTTGATTAGTAATGGAACTCTAATGAGCAACTGATAACTGTCACTTCCTAGTGACATCTTTAATTGACGTCTTATGTCCAGCAAACTTGCGTCAAACCCGGCACCTGTCAGGTATAAATATTACCAACGTTGCCTTAAGCAATGTTCGTTGCCTGTTGCTGATGCCAGCTGCCTGCATGACCCTGTGTTGGTAAATCTAGCACTCTGTCGCTGCAGCCTGCTATCCTGTGGTGGTGAAGCTGCTGATTACCATTATCGCCGCCAAAGCGCGACCTATGGTGCAGTACGCTTAAGGAGCTGAACAGCCGTCCTCTGCGAAGACATCCAGCAGACTCCAGCTGCCCGCGGACGCTGTCCCCCCTCCTTCCTCGACGCGCTGAAGAGAGCCGCTGCCTTTCTCGTGCAGAGAAATCCAGTCCCGGCGCTTCCGGTTTACCCTCGTGGGTGACTGGGATATCGAGAGAGACCCCTGAAGGAGATACCAATCCTCCATCATTCTATTCAGAGGTATGGTGTTGACTAAACCCTTAGACGAGAATTCTTGAAACAAACCTTGGCAAAACCAACTTAACTTAAGCTACTTACTTACTCCCCTTTTCACGTGTTAGGCTTAGGCCAGGCACACTGGGGTAGGCTTAGTTAGAAGCACCAGTTGAGTATGTTAGCCTAATGTATATATGACTGTATATATGTTTTATTACTTTTAAACCATTGTATGGCTAAGAAACCATACCAATGCTTTTACAGTTCTATTTCGCAATACTTATCTTACTGTACGTACTTTTTATAATAACAGTTATTGCAATTGTGGCAATACATTTCTCTTGTACGAGAAGAAAGACTGTTCAATAAATGTTAACCTTTATTGATACATGCCCGACTCTCTATTCTCTACATCTCGTGAAAGTAAACTGCACTAGACTGACTGAGTGAAATACATGTCTATTGTTTCACACGACCCTAGAGATTGACTCTTGATCTGAGGAGCAAAGTTGTCATGTTGCACGGTTGTTGGAAAACTGAATCCCTTCTTGTCTGTGCCAAGGAAGCTGATCACTTCCTATGCAGAGAAGAAAGTTTCCAGTGACCTCTGAGCTAGTTGGTAACACAACCTAATTAAGTTTAGCATAGTCAGTGGAGGCCTGGAATATCTGCAGTTCCACGTCGATACTACTGTTTATGTTATTCCAATGCGCAGGGCCTAGTGGGAAACTAGGAACTACACTACACTATCATGAGAAACTAAAGCCGTGTTAAGGTTGCATTCTCAACACAGCGGTACCATGCGATAGTCTCACGATAACATGTCAAATGGTCGTGTTAAAATCAGCGCAACGCTGCAAAAAACTAAACATAAAAAGAGTTGCGATGAGACCAATCGCAATGCAAAAATCAGCAAAAACAAGCGACAGGCCTGCAATTCACATACGTCAGGTGGGAAAAATCACCATAAAAGTAGAAATAAAAACAGACAGACAAATGCCAAACTACAGCGAAGCAAAATGGATGTTGCCGGAGCAAGTACGGAGGACAACCAGAACCCCACAAGCCCCCGGAGGACCAGCCTGGGACCTCAGTTAAGGGAAACCCAAGAAGAAGAAGAGTAGGAAGAAGCGGTTCAGTCCTCAGGAAAACAAGATCCTGATAACGGAGGTGGTAGAACACCATCAAGACCTGTTCGTCACCTCTACTGTGTCATTGGCAACAAAAAGTAAACAATGTCAGTCCATCGTGGACAAGGTGAATGCAGTCGGAATGCTGAAGATGACAATGGAAGAGGCAAAGAGGCGCTGGAATGATGTGAAGCGCACAACCAAGCTGAAACTCGCCAACGACCGGAAGGCAGCAATGCAGACTGGAGGTGGGAGTCCAGCGCCTCAGGAGGAGCTGGACTAGATGGAGGAAATGGTGGGGCATACCCTGCCAACTAAGGGCGAACAAAGCAAAACCAAAGGGGATGATGGAGGGAGTGTTGAACATTGCAAACACTCACCCCCAGTCAACTGATCAGGGTTTAATCCATCATCATTCTTTAGCTCACTCTGCCACCCCAGTTCAGACATGGCCATATACAAATCAGTCTGACCCTGTGCCTCATGGGAACAGTCCAGCCCAAACTGCCAAGCCATGTCTTCCCTGGACCGGAAACAAGCATCCTGGGAGTGGTTTCTGGCTAATCAGTCATCATCAGCCAGGCTAGCTTGAATCCAGTGGCAAAGTAAGCCAACGACCCACGCCTGGGCATACCCTGCCAACTTAGGGCAAACCATGCAAAACCAAAGGGGATAATGGACCGAGTGTTGATCATTGCAAGCACGCACCCACAGTCAACTGATCTGGGTTTAATCCATCATCATTCCTTAGCTCACTCTGCCAGCCAGTTCAGACATGGCCATATGCAAATCAGTCTGACCCTGTGCCTTATGGGAACAGTCCAGCCCGAACTGCCAAGCCATGTCTTCCCTGGACCGGAAACAAGCATCCTGGGACCAGTTTCTGGCTAGTCAGCCGTCATCAGCCAGGCTAGCTTGAATCCAGTGGCAAAGTGAGCAAGGGACCCACGTCTGGGCATGCCCTCCCAAATTAGGGTGAACAAAGCAAAACCAAAGGGGATGATGGACGGAGTGTTGAACATTGCGAGCACTCACCCCAGTCCATTGTGTCCACAGTCATCAGTGGGGAGATGGTGGCAGGAGTTGGGGGACCAGATACTGCTCAACATGACCGGACACAACAGCACCATGGTGAGTAACAACCAGGGACTGGGGGGACTGGGGGAGATGGGCACAATGCCACACATGTACAATTGAGTAGATTACATCTGCGGACATGCCCCAGCCCCCAACTCCCACCAAGAGACAAATGTACCCAAGTATGCAACATTTCAGCACTGCATAAGCACAGAGGTCAAAGGCACACCACATGAAAGAGATAAGGGGTAGCAAAATCAAAGTTGCAGGGTCAACTCCCCCCGAAATGCAGCACACACACATAACATGCAGAGCACATCAAAATTGACAACAATGTGCTACAAACCGCAACACGTCCACAACAGAAAACAGGACACAACTGGGGCTCCTTGTGTGTAGAAACTGTTCAGAAAAGGGGGTGGTGATGAACAGAGTGTCTGAATTAAGCAGACCACTCTTACCCAGTCCAAAGATCAGGGCTTGATCCATCACAGTTTTTTTAGCTCACTGCACCATCCCAGCTCAGAACCTGGCTACATGCAAATTAGTCTGTTCCTGTCCCAGTGCATGATGGGAACAGGGCAAACCAAACTACCAAGCCAATTCTTATACTGGGAAGGAAACAAGCTTCCGGGGACCGGTTTCTGGCATTTCAGCCGTTGTCAGCCCGGCTTGCTTGAATCCTGATGGTGCAGTGAGCAAGGGACTCATGTCTGAGTATACCCTGCCACACCTATAGTGGCCAAAAACAATTCAGAAAAGGGGGTGGTGATGAACAGAGTGTCTGAATTAAGCAGACCACTCTTACCCAGTCCAAAGATCAGGGCTTGATCCATCACCGTTTTTTAGCTCACTGCACCATCCCAGCTCAGAACCTGGCTACATGCAAATTAGTCTGTTCCTGTCCCAGTGCATGATGGTAACAGGGCAAACCAAACTACCAAGCCAATTCTTATACTGGGAAGGAAACAAGCTTCCAGGGACCGGTTTCTGGCATTTCAGCCGTTGTCGGCCCGGCTTGCTTGAATCCTGATGGTGCAGTGAGCAAGAGACTCATGTCTGAGTATACCCTGCCACACCTATAGTGGCCAAAAACAATTCAGAAAAGGGGGTGGTGATGAACAGAGTGTCTGAATTAAGCAGACCACTCTTACCCAGTCCAAAGATCAGGGCTTGATCCATCACCGTTTTTTAGCTCACTGCACCATCCCAGCTCAGAACCTGGCTACATGCAAATTAGTCTGTTCCTGTCCCAGTGCATGATGGGAACAGGGTAAACCAAACTACCAAGCCAATTCTTATACTGGGAAGGAAACAAGCTTCCGGGGACCGGTTTCTGGCATTTCAGCCGTCGTCGGCCAGGCTGCATGTAGCCAGGTTCTGAGCTGGGATGGTGCAGTGAGCTAAAAAACGGTGATGGATCAAGCCCTGATCTGTTGACTGGGTAGGAGTGTTCTGTTTAATTCAGATACTCTGTCCATCACCACCCCCCTTTTCTGAATTGTTTTGTCCACCATAAGCGTGGAAGGGTATACTCAGATGTGAGTCCCTTGCTCACTGCACCATCAGGATTCAAGCAAGCCTGGCCGTAGATGGCTGTAATGCCAGAAACCGGTCCACGGAAGCTTGTTTCCTTTCCAGTTAAAGAATTGGCTTGGTAGTTTGGTCTGCCCTGTTCCCATGATGCACTGGGCCAGGGACAGACTAATTTGCATGTAGCCAGGTTCCGAGCTGGGATGGTGCAGTGAGCTAAAAAACGGTGATGGATCAAGCCCTGATCTGTTGACTGGGTAGGAGTGTTCTGTTTAATTCAGATACTCTGTCCATCACCACCCCCCTTTTCTGAATCGTTTTGTCCACCATAAGTGTGGAAGGGTATACTCAGATGTGAGTCCCTTGCTCACTGCACCATCAGGATTCAAGCAAGCCGGGCCGAAGATGGCTGTAATGCCAGAAACCGGTCCCCGGAAATTTTTTTCCTTTCCAGTTAAAGAATTGGCTTGGTAGTTTAGTCTGCCCTGTTCCCATGATGCACTGTGCCAGGGACAGACTAATTTGCATGTAGCCAGGTTCTGAACTGGGATGGTGCAGTGAGCTAAAAAACGGTGCTGGATCAAGCCCTGATCTGTTGACTGGGTAGGAGTGTTCTGTTTAATTCAGGTAATCTGTCCATCACCACCCCCCTTTTCTGAATCATTTTGTCCACCATAAGCGTGGAAGGGTATACTCAGATGTGAGTCCCTTGCTCACTGCACCATCAGGATTCAAGCAAGCCGGGCCAAAGATGGCTGTAATGCCAGAAACCGGTCCCCGGAAGCTTGTTTCCTTTCCAGTTAAAGAATTGGCTTGGTAGTTTGGTCTGCCCTGTTCCCATGATGCACTGGGCCAGGGACAGACTAATTTGCATGTAGCCAGGTTCTGAGCTGGGATGGTGCAGTGAGCTAAAAAACGGTGATGGATCAAGCCCTGATCTGTTGACTGGGTAGGAGTGTTCTGTTTAATTCAGATACTCTGTCCATCACCACCCCCCTTTTCTGAATTGTGTGTAGAAACTGGCCAATCACATTTGGCATTGCAGGGAAATGTGAGTTGATAATGTACAAGCACAAATACACATACACGTACACATCCATTATGTTGTCGAAATGTCCACTGTCCCCTATAAAATAGGCAGCTCCTCCCAAGAAGCTCCTCCCAAGCAGCTACAATGTACACAGTCATGCAGTCTGTATGAAAACATGTACAATGTGACAACATACATGTGAACACATTGTTAAACTGCATCTCCCCTTCATATTGCAGAGGGAGAATCAACACCTCCTGCAGAGCAGCCTGCAACTCTCTTCTCTGATGATGAAGAGGACCACCACAGCTTCGACTCCGATGCCCTCCAACAGCTCGTGGAGAGCCTCCGCAGCTCGCCTCCAGGATCAGGGCAGCCCAGCTGTTATGAGAAGACCCCACCCCCTGCACAGACCACACAGCAGGCAGCACCCACTAGGATGGCTGCCTCCCAGGATATCACGAAGAACACATGTCCTTCCAATGCCGTGTGTTGGGGTGCAAGGAGAATCTGGCTAAACAGGTGCAGGTGGGCTTCGACCACATGGTAGTCAAACTAGATGCCATACGTGGTTGTCTAAGTCCCATCAGGGACCACTCACAGTCCCTAACTGACATCCACAGTCCACTCCATGCTCTCCAATAGACCATGACTGACATCGCTGGAGCCCTGACTCAGAGACTAGAACAACTGTCCAGTCAAAGTGGCTCCAGCAATGTCACACAGGAGTTGGGACACATGCGGATGTTAATGGAGATCATGGAGTGGGCGCAGGTGGAAAAGTGGCTGGCATGTCTGCACAACAGCAAGAGGTAGCTGGGTTCCCCAAGACCGTCCTCATGGCATTGCTGCCACAAGGCCTAGCCCTGATGCATGCTGCTGCTCCCACTACATCCACATCTCCGCCCCCTGAAGTGTCAGTGCCACAGTGTGGCAGACATTCCACCTCCAGCCCCTGAGGTGTCACTGCCACACAGTGCTGGAGAAAGGCCACCACCACCCACATGTGAGGCACATGAAATAGCAATGGTCGAAGATGCGGATGAAGCTGCCTTCATGGTAAGAAGGACACAATAGCATTTATCTCTGCCATATGGCCGGTTTCTGCTTGGTTTTGCCCTCCGCATCATTACCTTCCACTGTCCCCCGATACACTATGCAACACTCACCGTGGATCTCAATATGGACTACCATATGCTGTTTGATCACCATTCAGATTGAGGACTGAACTCTTCCCCTTCCTTTGAACTTGTCATTGCCTGAAGGACTTTGGCTGGCCCTCCACGGGCCAACATTGTAATGTGGGGTTTGCATGGCCCTGTACTGCTCCAACTGCAACAATCCACTGAATGTGCATTAAACATTCATATTCAGACAGATGTGTCATGTCTATGGTCTTTCAAGTGTGGAAGTATGGATGAATATAGGCTCATTGATTCCCCCTTACATCCATGTTGCTCAAGTCGTTGAACTTGGGTCACAGGGCGACACATTGCCGAATGCGGTCCAGGTGGTGCCAGCACTACAACAGGGACACACGCTTTAGTTACTTCCTTGTCCAGCCCAGTACGGAACCATGCCTAGAGCCCCGGGGTCATTGTTCATACCCTTACGCTGGACTGGCATACACCAGGCCAGCCCACTCTGCTCACAGGGGGAGGACAAAGTTAAATGTCCCAGGTCTTCCCTGTAGTGATCTGCTGATCACAGGTCTAGTTGCATGCCAAATCCACTTCCTCATGGCTGGTTTACACCACACCCATCCAGCACACGCATCACAGGACATGTGGCCATGCCAATAAAAAGCACCAGGCGCACGTGCTCGACGGTATTTCCACTCTCTAACATCACATTTCCCGGGGCCGGGGGTGACATGCTGTCGTCCGCACCATGATACTCAATCATAGGGGTCCATGACTTGCGGGGCACAGACTTGATGGTACCGGATACACTGCATCTAGCACAGGCATACCACCACGGGCAGTGACTTTCGGTGCACTGAGGTAGGGGCACCTTAAGTGCTGAGCGGGTGTGCAGCCTGCAATGATGCCCCGCCCTGGCAGTTCGGACTGGTGACGATAGTTGTTAGCCATGCTAGACAGCAGTGTAGGCCTGAGCCAGCTGGAAGCGCGCGCCTACCGCCTCGTGGTGTCACCTCGCTGGTCACAGAGTTAGGGGCACCTCAAGGACTGAGCCAGTGTGCAGTCTGCGATGATGCTCTGTGCACTGGTAAGTCCTCTGCCATGACGAAATCAAGACCCAGAATCGAATGTGAGACCTGGTGGCCCGCAGAGCGGGGCTGCATAATGTGTAGGGTACCAGGTTCGCGGGGCCCGGGCTTGGGGCTTGCACAGGCATGTGGTGGGCTATCTTTGCGACATGCGGGTGGCGGAAGGTGAACAGTAAGGCCTGGGTGCGCAGGGGCAGGCATGCAATGCTGGGCGGAGGGAGGGGCTGGGGTGCAGCTGCCTGATTGCACAGGGGCGGGAATGCACCACTGGGTGGCGCAAGGGGCTGGGGTGCACCTGTCTGGGTGTGCAGGGGCGGATAGGCATTGATGTTGTGTGCAATTGTATGTACTTTGCTATTGCATTCGCTTTGGCATCATGCGTAATTTATGGAAAACCTTGGACATCCTCCCCACGACCTCTAGAAGGATTATGGTACAGGCACTGGTAACTTCGCGTCTGGACTACTGTAATCTCCTATACCTAGGTACTAGCGATAGGTGTATGCGCAGATTACAGGGCGTACGGAATGCGGCAGCAAGGCTTGTCCTGATGTGGTCCAAAGGATCATCAGCAAAGGCAGCCCTGTCTTGTCTGCATTGGCTCCCTATCAGGGAAAGAGTGAAATTTAAAGCCATGTGTGTGAGCCATCGTATCCTGCGAAAGAAGGGTCCTGTTTACTTGCATGATCTACTATGCATGTATGACCCAATTAGGAAGCTTAGATCCAGTGGAAGTGGGTTCGTGTGTGTCCCCAGGATTAAGAGGGCCAGGATGGGCGGCCGCTCTTTCCGTTACACGGCGGCTAAATCATGGAACACCCTCCCTCAAAGCCTCCGCCTGGAGGAATCCGAAACTCTCTTCCGAAAGGGTCTGAAGACTCATTTATTCCCAAAGACATAATCAATGCTGTGCTGTCTGTGGACTTAGGTTCTTTTGCTCTGGTACCTAGTGCGGGGACACACTGGGTCAGTGTAACCAGGCGCTCTACAAACTCCAGTAACATAACATAACATAACATAACATGTATATGGACCTTGCTTCAGATGAGGGATCTGTTTCAGATGAGGGACTCAGTGAACTCCACTACATACAGGTACGTAGTTGGAGACACACCAGTGTCAGCAGGTGAGCAGTGAGGCCTGGGTGCGCAGTGTCTGCACTCTCTCTTCCTGTCCCTCTCTTCTTTTCTCTGTGCCTCTCTCTCTCCCTCTCTTTCCGTCTTCCTCTCCCTCCCTCTCTTTTCGTCTTCCTCTCCCTCCCTCTCTTTCATCTTCCTCTCCCTCTCCCTCTCTGTTCGTCTTCTTCTCCCTCCCTCTCTTTTCGTCTTCCTCTCCCTCTCTTTGCGTCTTTCTCTCTCTCTCCCTCTCTTTCAGTCTTCCTCTCTCTCAACCTCTCTTTCCGTCTTCCCCTCTCTCTCCCTCTCCTTCTCTCTTTCTGTATCTCTCCCTCTCCTTCACTCTCTGTCTGTCCTTTGATGGCCGCATGACACACCTTCTCATCTGGATTTTTGTCTTGCAGGCTTTGACCTACAGATTGTCCAGATGAGACCAGCCATGAGTCTTTATTAATGTTCTTTTGATTTATTTTGAATACATTTTCTTCTGGTAATTCGAAGGTGAATGTGTGGTGCTCATTTTTGTGACGGCACATGCATGTTACATGTTGTGATTGTGTGACATCACTCACTTTTTTTGTACATGATTTCGTGAGGTTGATGTGACATGTCTTTGGGGGGGGGATCCTTGGGGTGGTGGCGGTGGGTGTTGTGGCCCTGTTAGGGCTCCCACCTGCATGATCAGTGGCTCCATGGCATCTGTTGCCCTTCAGGTGTGGCTCAGGGCTGGGCTTACTTTTCTGGTGCAGGCTGTCGTTCGACTTTACACCAGGTCAGAGCAGGTGTTAATTTCCTGCTGCAAACTCGCTTTATCGCATGTTTTATGATCTTATCGTCGATCTGGCTGGTCGTTGAGATTTTTGCGGAGTGTTGTTGTCGCTGCTTTTTGCAGGGGAACGCCTACTTTGCATCTCATTAGCGATAGTTGCGGGGGTCATCTGTGGCAATGTGTTGTGCGGCTGCTATTGCGGATAAAATGGTGATATGGGCTGTTAGCACCAGCTAGTGAATGGGGCAATACATTTATTGCCACTTTGGCTGCGACAAAGTGCCGTTACCTCGGCTATAAATCCTTGAGAATACGCCCCTGTGAATTTCCAAAGTCAATGCTACTAACCAATGCAACATCTTAATTTGCAATGCTCAAAAGTGTGCAAGCATTAACAAGCATTAGCAAAGCCAATAGGGCTCACATTTTGTTTGAGAATGCACACACGTTGAAGAGAATAAAATGCCTTTTGTCAATGTTGTGCAGCATTGTCAATTAAAACACAATGACGTGTACACGTCCAACCATCAAGTCCTTTTGGCAGCCCAGAATCATGATGCAAGTATGATGATTTTCATATACACGTGTCACCATGCATGTGCATGCACCTTTCCTTCTATTTACCATTTTCAATTTATTGTTTCAGAAACCAATGCTGAATGCGAAAATCTGTCTGTAGGTGAGACCTAACAGGAGCTACAGTACAAAGTTAGCAAAAATTTGTGCTTAGAAAATAGTGAAATGTACTTGTGCTTATTATCGGTGAAATATATTTGTGTAAACCCCACTTGATGTACACATAGATCATCTTCCAAACCCCTATGAAATGTACAGTGGTCTGTTGATTCCTAACTAAAGTTGCACTAAATAAATAACAAGACATACATATATACAATGTGTGTACTGTGCCTCCTTTCACAAAAAGATCAGAGTAATTAGAGCCCACAAAAAGAACAATGTACGGTATTGTGATCCCTGTCCCTTAAATGTGTCCCTATAAGGAGCAGAAGTCAAAACGCTGACACATTGTGAATAGGAATACTGTGCTGAAGGTCTCTTGTCAAAGAGAGGTCGGCATCCTAGCATTGACTAGTTTTTGTAAAGCGTCACAGTCATATTACTGCCTCGTTAATATTCACGAGCAGCCGCGGTCGGTAATGGGTGTACCTGCAGGGCGGTGACGTGGGGAGGGGGTGGGGCAGGGGGGGTAGTAATGTATGGTTTACCGAGTTTTACAGGTAGGTAAACATATAAATAAAGAAAATCAATTTTGTTGCGTGCACTGCATCCCCAAATGCGATGCAGTGCGCGCAACGAAATGCGTTTTATTTATTTATATGTTATCTTACTTGTAAAGCTCCGTAATCCATATATTACTACCCGCCACCCTGCCCTTCCCCATGTCACCGCCCTGCAGGTACACCCATTACCGACCGCGGCTGTTCACGAGGTGAGAAGATTTCGTTTTTTTGCTAAAATGCGTTTTCTGTTGCAAAGGCTTTTAGTTTCCCCTACATTGCAAAGGGAGCAGCTGGCCATAGTACCATGCAAAACAATCTCTTTCCGGCATCAGGCCCACATGACAGGCCAAGTGACACTAAAAGAAGGTGTCACCAGCAGGGGACATGAGGGTTTCCCTTTCTTACCTGCATTTCATGCAGTTTGCTTATGCTTTCTCAGTATTATGTAGAGTATGTGCCCTGTGCAGATGATATTAGCTAATGTAGCAAAAGAAGTCAAATGAAATGGTACTGAAGTGCAATCTATAGAGCATACTTCAGTTTCTATTTTCATTGAGGTAACAATTTTTCAATGCTTCCAAATTAATTAATAATCTGATTGAAGTCGGGAAACCTATAAGATTCAAAACAAACATTCCACTGATATGTAATCAGTGCATGTTCATATAGTCATTTGGGATTCTCTAGCAAAACTGACATTAAAGATTGCGGTACTGCTTGAAATTGGTTCCAAATTTACTTGGAGGCAAAAGACAATTTCACTGAATTGGGCGTACTGATAAATGGAGATACACTACTGTAAAAAGTGCATGCTTCATGCGATCACAGGATATATTGGTGCTACTAGGTTATGTGGACCCTAGTGATCATTTCCCCCTTGTCTGCATCTAGGTGCAGTCTGGGGATTTTGATTACACAATAAGTGTATTCAAATACAGCAATGATAATGGGTGTCTGTTGATGTCATAAGCTTAAGGGGATTTGACACTTTAGCAAATCCATCTTTTCTGCATGGTCACTCGAGATTTTCACCTTTATCTGGACCCTATTTTCGTTGTTTTTTTAAAACTCTGTGCAATTTACCCATGCTCTCCTTATATTTAATTTTCCTATAAGTCACTACTATATAGTGTAGGAAAAACACACATGGCCTGGAATAAAAATGCCTCCTGTGGACCGTAGCAGCTGTGGTGCCATCCACAGGGGTTAGCCTTTACAACATGGCTTCACGTCTAAAAATGTGTTGTAAAATTTGTCAAAAGAACCCTTTTGACAGGCTGGAAACCCTTCTTTCAAATATCAATATCACCCCCTAAATGCACCTTGTTGCTCACAATGTAGGGTGCCTCATATTTTAAAATGGAACATGTGCAAAGTTGAAAGATGCATGACTGAGCACATACCACACAGAATCATGGCCGCATCTTCTGTGTTGTTGCCCGGCCATGGATGCCCCCAGAAGATCACTCTTAAAACCCGTATTTTTAAAATGGGGTGTTAAGTCATGCTGGGAGGCGACGGCCCTGTGCTTTACCTCCACAGACATTCAAGCGCTCGCTAGGATTGGAAAGTTTGTGAGACTTCTGGTTAATCTATTTTCACCCTCCCCGGCCCCAGCGCTTCCTGTCCCTCCACCACAAAAACTTATTACATACTTTTTTTGCCCCCTGGTTTAGCAACTCCTGTCTTAATCTTTTTATTTCTGGGCTAAAGCAATAGTGTGATACCACTGGTAACTATAAGACTGTTTTTATATGTATAGACTTTTAAAACTGACAGTGTAGCGCTCCAGTTTCGTTTCTTAATGTGATAACTGTGCTAATGTTGATATTTTATAGCAATGGTTTTAATTAACTGCGCTAACCAAATAAACCTGAAACTTGAAACTAAAAGCTGTGGTGCCATCCACAGGGGTTAGCCTTTACAACATGGCTTCACGTCTAAACATGTGTTGTAAAATCTGTCTAAAGAACCCTTTTGACAGGCTGGAACCCCTTCTTTCAAATATCAATATCACCCCCTAAATGCACCTTGCTGCTCACAAGGTAGGGTGCCTCATATTTTAAAATGGAACATGTGCAAAGTTGAAAGATGCATGTTGTCCAGTGACTAGGCACCAAACTTTTCTCTGATCATACATTTTAATCTGTAACTGCTAACAGGAAATGGCTAAAAAATCATTCAAAGACTATTTTTAATATTTAGCAAAAATACAATTTAATGATGGAGTCAAATATTTAATAAATATTTAGGAAAGGCAACTTTTAGTAAGTTACCTTATACCTGCCTGAACCTCCACTCGCTATTTAGTATTAGCCTACTGACAACTGGTCTGCCAGTGTTTGGCTTTAAACTGCTCCTGGAGCAAGACCAATGATGTGGGTGTGCAGTGGGTTTCTTCCCCTTGCAGGAAGACCAGTTAGGGTAGTCCATTAACTTCATTAACTTTTCAAATGGGCTGCCCTTTTTCAAGTAACTGTAAGGCGAGACTCAAGAAGGCAAACTTTTATCTCCCCAGCCAGCCTGGCACCAAACCCAATGGGAGGGAAGCTACTCCCAGAACCAGCTTTGAGTGACCACAAAGAAGGGAACTGTTCATTTCCCAGGCCATACCTCTTAGTGGGCACACTTGCACTGCAAAGGGGAGAACTAGTTTTTACAGCTTAAATTTTAGGAACAAGGTGCATTGTGGAATCGTTTTCAGCTGAGGTTGAGCCTGAAGGGACTACAGAGTTAGGCATATCTATACAGTTGTTCCTTGTTAGTCCTGTCAGTCTTAGGGTGGTCTTCCTCCTAGCTTCTTGCCTTCTCCCCTTCCACTTTGCTGAATTCATTCTTGTTAGCCTTAGGATTCATTACACTTTACTACTGCTAACCAGTGCTAAAGTGCTGTGCTCAGCCCCTAAAATATAGACCCTTCAATTTGGTCAGCATGCTTTCATAAACTTTTCTTGATTTTGTAACCTCTGATTTAATTAAGTAATATTGAGATGCTTGTTGGTTATGGTTTTAATTAACTGTACAATAAAATGACTTTAGTTGACTCCCTAAAACATGGTAACAGGGCCTTACATCCGATTGGCTCATTTAATTTACTTATAAGTCCCTAGTGAAATACTATTTATATATCCAGGGTAGGTAAATTAAATGGTAATAGTAGACCTGCAGCACATATTGTGCCACCCACTTAAGTAGACCCTTAAACATGTCTCAGGCCTACATGCCATTGTAGCCTGTAAGCAGTTTTAAACTGACAATTCATCTTGCCAAATTAAACCCCTTGCCAATCTTCAAACTCACTTCTTATTAAATGTAGGTCACCTCTAAGGTAGGCTCTAAACAGCCCATAGGACAGGGTGCAGTATATTTTAAAAGCTGGACATGCACTAGGTTTTACATGTAGTTGAAAACTCCAAAATTTAGTTTCACTATTGTAAGGCCTACCTTTCCCATACGATAACATTGTAATACCTTATTACATTTAATAAGTGATAACTTTTGTTTGGGAGCAGGTAGAAATATCATGCTTGGTGTCTAAGAAATTGCAATTTAAAATCCTCTCTACTTGTAAAGTCAGATTTTAGGTCACAATTCTGAAAATGGCACTTGTAAAAACTTGTCATTTTCTTGTCCTAACCAATTTGTTCCTGCTGCCTGTTCCTGGTTCACACGACTAGGTGTAGGTGGTAGGTGACCTTTCTGTATTCCTCGCAGACATCCACGCAGTAGAGGGACCAAGGGGCATATTATCAAGAAAGGGCGATACATTATCGCCGCTTTTATCGGCAGGAATCTGCCGCTAAAGCGACAATAATGGGCTTGATAATATGCCCTTGTGTATTCCCATAGAAGCCCAGGTTCTGGTGTTAACTTGGGCTTCTATGGGAATTCAAAAGGGCATATTATCAAGCCCATTATCGCCGCTTTAGCAGTTTCCTGCCGATAAAAGCGGCGATAATGTATCGCCCTTTCTGGATAATATGGCCCTAGATGTTGGCTGAATGGGCTATCCAAGCAGGATGAGGGGTGGAGCTGTGCACAGCCCTACTTTCACTTCAAAGACATTGCCCTAAACACACAAAAATAATGTAATTGCCTAATGTGAATGCAATGAGCCTGGCACTAGGACAGGCAGGCAGGAAATTCAAGACACTTTTGTGGGGGTGGGGGCTCCAGACATTTTTACAACTTCAAAGCTGGCATCATGTATAACAATAGGACCCTCAGATCCACTCTTCAATTCACTTCAGGAC
The DNA here is from genome assembly GCF_964263255.1 of Lissotriton vulgaris. Lineage (NCBI taxonomy): Eukaryota > Metazoa > Chordata > Amphibia > Caudata > Salamandridae > Lissotriton > Lissotriton vulgaris. The sequence continues at coordinate 2,111,667 of NW_028251781.1, read as the reverse complement.
CTGCTGAAGGACTCTTAGATGACTGCCAAGCTGCACCAAGAGGACTGCAGTGCTGCCTGAAGCCTGCCCTGTGCCCTCAGAGGACGGCCCTGCTGCAGGAAACATGCTTTTCTGTTGGAACCCAAGTCTTCCAGAGTGACTCCAAGGGCATGTTGACTAGCCTCCTGATCAGAGCCTCAGGGACAGAAAGGGCTCCAACCATAATGAACCTGTACGTGGACCCAGCCTGAGTGAGCCTGACCCTCGAATTTGTGCCACTCCAGTCCTTTACCTTTAGAAGTGGTGTTCAAAATGGCCAAATAGCCCAAATGCAAATGTGTGACTTTGAAAATGTTCAGCCAAAATGTGCTCTGAGACCTGAGAGTAGAATGGGACCTACTCACTTGCTGATCTGCCCAAAATGCATGCCAGTCTGCCTGATTTCATGGTTGCTCCCGCTATGTTCTTCTCAGTGGCATAAAATCTTATGGAGCAGCTCCTTGCAAAAAGGTTATCCGGCTTTGTGGAACTCTTGTTCATTACAACCTGCAGCTTTGTCCCACTTGAGAGCTTCAACTTCCTAAAAAGAGACTAGGTTCGAATGAAGGAATCTTCAAAACGAACTCTTCCAGCGGCTACCTGACGATGACACCTCCTCCTAGGACACTATCAGCTTCCCTTGCCACACTACATGTTACCCTTTCTTCAAAGATCAAGTCCTAAGGTAAGCAGAAACCCAGGATGGCTCTCTTTGGAAGTACTGCTGGTCCCCTTTGTGAGCAGCAGCACAACCTCCAATGGTGCAGCAGTACAATGCAGCTTTACTAGAGGATACATGCACACTACTGCAGTACCATCTGGATGAGGCTTGAGCACAAGTACCACTGGGGTAACGCAGTACTTGCAAACTTATTTAAAATAAAATAAAAACAAAATGTTAATTCATAGTGGGTGTGGACTACTGACATCTGTAGGGGGGTGAGAGTGCGGGTTGGGTGCAGGCCCTGCAGCCAAATCCCTGCTGTGCACAGTTAAAGGCAGTATACAGCAGGAGGTTGATCATCCACTGTGGGGTTAGCCTGTCACAGATATATGAATATATATAGATATAACTGTGTGCATGTGTTTTACCTGAGACAAAAACACAGTTATAGGTCAGTTATGGTCCAGAGAGCACAAAAGTGTAAAACCTTGAAATTTGTATTTATTGTGTGAAATACACAATGAACACCATCATGTTAATTTGTTCTATGGCGACAGCAATTTCCTATATGCAATCTCAATGGGCCTGCATTAAACTGAGAAAATTAAAAGTAGGTGCCACATTTATTAGTAAATCAAAAAACGTTGACCTCCATCAACGTTTACTGTGCCTGCCATTGGATCTGCCGGCAACTTGAGATACCTCCACTGTGTCTATCTTGTTAACTACCAGACACATTTAATTTACAGAGTCATCAAGCAGGAGTAATGTCATAAGGAAGTGTAAAGTTTGTTTACCCTCCTTCTAATATTGTCCCCCATTAGTGATTGGCACAAATATTGACACACCAACAGAAAGCCTATTCATTGACTCTTCTGTCAGATTTGGTTCCGGTTCATCACACAGGGCCAATGTTATTAGCAAATGAAAACTTTCTTACCCCCCATCTTTTAACTAATCACCCTTGATGGATCTGCAAAATTTATAAATACCAATAGAAGGATAATTAAGCTACATCACTGCCACATTTCCGGCATTACCATCAAACAAAGCCTAAAACATCAAACATATTTTTCTCCATCCCTTTAACTTTCATATTGGATCTTCACATAACCTCAAATGCCTGCACTGGTTGTAACTTGGTAGCTGTCACATCTGATGCAGATTTATCAAACCACCAAAGTTATAAGAAAATGAAAATTGTATAAAACAACCCACTTAACTTTACCCATCTTTGACAGATTGGCATAAAACTTGACATACCAATAGAAAATTAATCCTTTCAAGAGTCTGCCAAATTTAATGTAGATTCATCACTCAGTACCAAACTTATTTGTAAGTGAACTTCTGTTTGGCACTTTTTTCTAACAGGACCACCATTGATGGATCTGCACAGATTTGAAAATACTAAGAGTAACCTCAGCATACTAAGGGCCTGATTTTGAGATTGGTGGATGGTAATCCATCTACTGTCAGCCAAATTTAAAGTTCCCTACTGGCCCAAGAGTCATATCTGAACCTTGGAAGGAAACACTGCATTAGGGATTCCTGCAAGGTACAAAATGTTTGGTGGATGTCCACTGTCAATTTTGCCAGCTGTCCACCAAACGTTTACAAACTTAAAATTTTTCAAAAAAAACTTCCAAAATGGGAGTTTGTTACTGCAAAACAAACAAACTGAGGACCCTCACATCCGAGGAGATTTTCCCTTGGTGTAGATTTAATTCATTTTTTTCTGTCCCTCATTGCTAGGTTTACCCATGGTGAGGGACAGAAAAATAGGACATCACATGCACTAAATAGGGCCGGGGGTAATGCCCATACTTTGACAGCTCCTCCTCTGTTGGGCCATCAGAGGAAGCTTCCATCAATGGAGCCAATGAGAGCTCTGTTAACAGAAAGTTGGAAGTCCTCTCGCCCCTAAATAGGTCAGATGCACCATCGGTGGAACATTTGTTATGGAGTGTCCTGTCCACCAAACTCTAAATGTCTGCCAAACTTCATGCACATTTATTGAAGAGTTGCAAAGTAATAAGTGAATCAACAAATAGCTTTTAGCTGACATCTGGCACCTTTTTCAAATGCAAATGTCTCAAATTATAATGAATGGATTAACACCAATTTTCTGAGTAAATCTCTCCTTTTTAAGTTTAGTGTAAATTGGTTCTGTGGTGGAAGCTAAAATTGAAAAACACATTTTATTCACATTCCCTGCCTCCTAAACTTTGTTTCCAATGCACGAAAGTTCATAAAGTTTGGTGTACCAGCCTATGGCTGACTAATCTAAGAGGATGCCTAATTTGGTGAAGATCTGCCAACATGTTCAAAGTTATAGGCAAACAAAAAAAATACCTTTTTAATGCAAAGTGTATGAGTAAGGTGTACCCATACATTATGGGCCCGATGTAGGTAATCCTCATTTACCGACTCTAAAATACAGAATTTTACTGATTCAGTATTCCAGATTCGGTAAATGAGATGTAGCTAAAAAATCAGTATTTTTTACCGAATCGGTAGGATTCGGGAATTACCGAATCGGTATTTACCGATTCGGTAATTGCCATTAATTCCTATGGGCCTTGAGGCCTATAGGAAACAATGTCAATTACCGAATCGGTAAATGCCGATTCGGTAAAAATACAGAAATGTCAAGGGGAACAGGGTGTCACTTTGACACCCTGTTGCGCCCCTGATTTTGGCTTGTGTGCCATGTGGCACATATACATGCCCTAAGGGCCAGATGTGCATGTACACAGGTATTCGTTATTTACCACCAAATAGAAATTGGTTGTAAATAACGAATCGGTAATGGCCTGTGGCACTGTTTAAAGTGCCACCTACATCTGGATTTACCAATTCGTTAAATTTACCAATTCGGTATTTTACCGAATCGGTAAATTTACCGAATCAGTAAAATTAAGGCCACCTACATGTCAAAACCCAAATACCGGTCGGTAACGGCCGAAATCGGCTGTTACCGACCGGTATTTGCCCTCCTACATCTGGCCCTAAATTCATATATTGCACGTGGAGGGGGTTGTATCACATTATAAGCCACAAGGGCAAAGGCCGAGTGATTTGCATACATCAACCGAACCCTGAGATGGCAAAACATGACCATGTTACACATTACCCTCTATGTCATTTACAGTAGATGTATATTTTGGGGTAGTAATCCAGAGAAAGATGTTTTCTTCAAATTGCAGCTAGCAATGGACGTTGACTGCAATTTCAATATTTATATTTACATTACATTAATAAATTGTTGATAAAACAGTGTACAATCATGAGAGCCAGAGGATTTATATGGTCCTTTGTCTGCAGTGTATACCCATAATTGTGGATTTACTGCATTTGACACATACCGTGCAGCATCATTTGTAAAAATATGCAGATTTTACAAAAATGTGACAGTATTTTTTTGGGGGTACATCAGTTCAGTAGTTTTTAAGACATTAAGGTTAAAACGTACTGCTGTGAAACTACTGTGGAGTGCTGTGATAAACATGAACTGATTGGCTGGCCGCAGCATGAAAAGAATGTTTTGGCCTCCGTTTTATGACTCAGGGACTCAGTCCCTTTGCCATAGAAAAATGATAAACAATGATAAAGGGGGCAGGGTAAGAATACCCGGGCCCTTTTGGGGGGGCTCCAGTGTGACACACCCTGAAGTCAAAATAAAAAGATTTCATAGGTTCCATAGTGCTGTGAAAAAAGCACGTCAACAGGGTCTTGCTCCCTTGGGGGGTTGGGCAAAATGCCTTACTACAGGCCAGACCCAGTGGCTAACCCCATACTATACAGGGTTGAAGTGGCATTATAGTTAGGTGAAAATGTTAGTTAAAATGTTACATTTTAAACAAAAAAACACCGAAGTTCACCATTATAGTTAACAGAAGTAACACATCATTTGTGAGAACACAGAGCAGGGTAGAGTGGTGAGTTATAATTAATGTAGTGTGGCGATATACATTATTTTAAGGTGCTGTGTAAATTATTAATATCAGGTGTAAGTATAAGTTTGCAATTACCAAACTATTATAGTTTAAGTTTTGTTTGTATAGAAAGAATAAATAAAGTTATAATAATATAAAGCTGGTGAGTAAATTATACATTTATGGTATAACTATAACCTTAGCATTTCTAATGTTTGTGTAGTTTTATGTTTGGTTTGTACAAAAAAAATGAAAAGTTTCCCTAACCATAAAACAAGCTTAACCTTTGTTTTTTTCAATTAATCTGAATGTTTTTTTTTGTACAAAAACATGTGTTTGAAATTGTAGAGTTCAGTGTCATCAAGTTTATTGTCAGTAAGTGGAGTGGAGTAGAGTGAAGTGGTGTCACATACTGTGGACTATAGAATCATAGACTGCAGTGGTCTGTTGTATACCACAGTGCAGTGGAGTGCACTAGAGTGGACATGCGTAGCATAGATCTGAGTAAAGTGTTATAAATTGGAGTGGCAGGTATATAGTGGAATGGTGTGTTGTAGAGTGTTGGAAAGTGGTGTAGAGTGGAATAGAGTGTTGTAAAGTGGAGTGTAGCAATGTAGAGTGCAGAAGGGAGTTGTGCAGTGTAGTGTAGGGGCATAGATTGGAGTGCAGTGTAGTATAGTGGCACAGAGTGTAATGGAGTCTTGTAGAATGGAGCTTCGTGGAGTGCAGTAGAGTGTGGTAGATTGAAGAGTGTAGAGTGGAGTGTTGGAGAATGCCACAGAGTGGGGTAAAGTGTTGTGTAGAGCAGTGAAGTGTTGTTCAGCCCAGTAAAGTGGCATAGCATACAGTGGAATACCATGTTGTAGAGTATAGTATCGTGGAGTGGAGAAGAGTGGACTGGGGTAGCATACAGTGGAGTAAAGTGTTGTAGAGTAAAGTGGCATGTGGGACAGTGGAGTTGACTGGCATGTTGTAGAGTGTTGGAAACTGTCGTAGAGTGGAGTAGAGTATAGTGTCATGTAATGGATTACAGTATTATACAGTGGAGAGGCATGGAATAGAGTAGAGTGTCTACAGTATGGTAGAGTGGAGAGGCATAGACTGTATTAGTGTTGAATGGCATAGAGTAGTATACAATGGAGTGGTGTGGAGTGCAATAAAGTAGTGTCTCATAGAGTAGAATATAGTTAAGTGAGGTTGAGCGGTGTAGAGGGAGTTGCATAGAGTGTCATAGAGTGGAGAAGAGTGTCATGCAGAGGCATAGAGTAAAGTAGAGTGCTGTACAGTGGCATTGACAGGAGTATATTTTTGTAAAGTCTAGTGGTATAGAGTGGAGTATGGTGTGGTGGAGTATAAGGGCATTCACAGTTGTTAAGTGGGGAACAGTGTTGTTAAGCAAAGTATGCAGCAGTGAGGTTGAGGGGATTTGGGTAAAGTGGAGTGGTGTACATTGGAATAGCGTAGAGTGGGAAAGAATTATTGAGTAGCATTGAGTAGAGTAGTGTACAGTGAGTTGCATACAGTGGAACGGTGCAGAGCGGAGTAGCACACAGTGGAGTGGCATAGAGTGGATAAGCATAGAGTGGAGTAGTGTAGAGTGGAGTACGGTAGAATGGAGTAGTGTAGAGTTCACTAGCGTAGAGTTGAGTGCAGTTGCGTACAGTGGAATAGCATATAGTTGTGTGGCATAAAGTGGAGTGGGGTACAGTGCAGTGGAGTGGATTGGCGTTCAGTGGAGATGGGTAGACTGGAAAAGCATACAGTAGAATGCTGTAGCGTGGAGTGGCATAAAGTGCAATAGTGTACAGTAAAATAGCATACAGTGGAGTGGCTTAGTGTAGAGTGTACTAGTGTCCAGTGGAGTATCATAGAGTGGAGGAGAGTGGTATACAGTGGAGTGAGGTAGAGTGTAGTGGCATATCGGGGAATAGCGTGGAGTGGCGTAGAGTGGAGTGATTTACAGTGTAATAGGATACAGTCAAGTGGTGTACAGTATAGTTGAATGGAGTGGTGTAGAGTGGAATAGAGTAGAGAGTAGTTGCGTAGAGTGGAATACCATACAGTGGAGTGGTGTAGAGTGGAGTGGCATACAGTGGAGTAGCCCAAAGTGGAGTGGCATTCAGTGGAGTTGTGTGTACTGGAATAGCATAGACTGTAGTGGCATAGTCTGTAGTGGCTTACTATTGAGTGGCATAGAGTGTAGTGGCATACAGTGGAATAGTGTACATTGGAATCGTGTATAGAGCAGTGTTGCAGAGTGGCACATAATGGAATAGCATAGTATATAGTGGTGTATATTAGAGTTGTGTAGAGTGGAGTTGCATAGTGTACAGTGGAGTGAGGCACAGTGTACTGTTGAACAGTGAAACAGCATACTGTGGAGTGGCATACAGTGGAATTGGGTACACTGGAGTGGAGCAGAATGCAGTGGCATTCAGTGGAATAGCGTGCAGTGGAATAATGTAGAGTGCAGTGGTATAGAGTGGAATAGCATACAGTCAAGTGGCATACAGTTTAGCGTTGTAGAATGGAATAATGTATAGTAGATTAGCACACAGTAGAGTAGCATATACTGGAGTGGTGTAGAGTGGAGCAGCAGAGAGTGGAGTGAGGTACAATGTAGTGGCATACAGTGGAATAGCGTAGAGTGGAGTGGCCTACAGTGGAATAGCATAATATGGAGTGGGGTTGCATGGAGTGGTGTGGCGTAAATTGAAATTGTGTACTTTGAAATAGAGTGGAGTGAAGTGGTATTGAATAGAGTGGCGAACAGTGGAGTGGCATTGAGTGTAGTGGTGTAGAGTGTAATACTGTACAGTGGAGTGTTGCACAGTGGAACAAGGTAGAGTCTAGTGACATAGAATGTAGTAGTTTACAATGTAATAGTGTACAATGGAGTGGCATTGAGTGGAGTGGCGTAGAGTGGAATAGTGAATGGTGTTGTGGCATAGAATGGAGTGCATTAGAGCGGAGAGGTGCACAGTGGAATAGTGTACATTGCAGTGGTGTGCAGTGGCATTGACTGGAATAGCATAAAGTGCAGTATAGTACAGTAGAGTTGTGTACAGAGGAATAGTACAAAGTGGAGTAGAGTGGGGCGACATACAGTGGAGTGGTGTAGAGTGGAGGGCTATAGAGTAGAGTGCCATGCACAAGAGTAGTGTACAGTGGAGTGGTATAAAGTGGAATAAAAATGAATGTAGTAGCGTACAGAGGAGTGACGTATAGTGGAGTGTCATAGAATGGAGTGTCGGTCAATGGAATGTTATGTTGTGCTGTGTTATTTAATTTTGTAAGGCGCACAGCTACCTGGAGGTTTCCCGGTGCTGCTTGATGCGAACATAGTAGAAAGGGAACTATTGATTAAATAACCACATTTTAAAACACTTTCAGAAATTTTCATAGATGATTTCATTACGTAGTGCCAAGGGGAGAGAATTCCACAAAGAGGGGCCCAGACAGGAAAAAGACCTACCACTCATTCGCGACAGTCTGATTCTAGGAACCAAACATTTCACCTGAGTGGAGGAACGAAGGAGGCGTGGTGGACGGTAAGGTTGGACCAAGGCCTTGAGGTACTGAGAGCCGTGCCAGATTTGATTTTGTCCATGTAACTTAGGGTTTTGAATTTAATGCGGTTCTCCACCCTGATTCAATGAAGGTCGCAAAGAGAGCCTGAGATGGAAGCCCTTCTAGGAACCTGGCAGAGCAACCTGGTAGCCGAGTTCTGTACCTTCTGAAATTTACGTGTCACATCCTTATTGGCTCCCAGATACAGGACGTTGCCAAAGTCCAGCCTAGAAGTGACAAGAGCCTGGACCACAGTTCTTTGAGTCGGACTATGCAGCATGCAAAGATTTTTTTTGAGCCATTTAAGGATGGTGAAGCAGGTTGAGGTGACCTTAACAGCTTGTTGCTTCATTGATAGCTGGTCATCAATAATAACACCTAGATTGCGGACCTGTTGCGCAGGTTGAGGTAAGGCACCCATTTCTGGAGGCCAGTGCTGGGGGCCCCAGAGATCTTTATTCTTCCACAAAATGATCACATCCTTGTTTTTGTCATTGAGTTTAAGCAAGTTGGCTTGCATCCAACATGTAATATTCCTCAGCCCCGACTAGAGAGATGATGACTTAGACGCCCCTTCAGTGGAGAGGGAGAAGATTATCTGGGTGTCATCAGTGTAGAAAAAAATAGACAATCCAGCATCTTTGGCGATCGACGCCAAAGGCTTGGCATAAAAATTAAACAATAGAGGGCTGAGGATGGAGCGTGGTACTCAGTGAAGTGAAACATGGGTCTTAGAACTGGCTGATAGAGAGTAGACTTGAAACGTACGATCGGCCAGTAAAATCAGTAAGCCAAATGAGTGCAGAGCCAACAACACCCATTAATTGTAAGGCTTCCAATAACATGGTGTGAGATATCGTGTTGAAAGCGGCACTCAAATCAAGCAATATGAGTGCCACAGTTTCACCAGTATCCAGACGGTGGCGCAATGTTTCTGTGACTCCAAGAACCGTAGTTTGTGTTGAGAAACCTGCCCTGAAACCGGACTGTGAGTGATGCAGCAATTTTTGGGAATCAACAAAGTAAGTCAATTGCAGGTTGACAGGTTTTTGTAAGATTTTAGAAAAAAACGTGAGTAAAGAAATCAGACGGAAATTAGAAGGTTCCGCCGGATCAGCATTAGCTTTGTCAAGAGTGGAGAACCATGGCATGCTTCCATTCAGATAGGACTATTGCTTCCTGTAAGGAGGCATTGAGCAACTCCATAATTAACTTTAGTGAAGACAGCTCAAGCTTCTGCAGTACGGTGATTGGAAGGGGATCTCTAGGCGAGCCGGATTTGAGAATATCTAAAAGCCAACTAAAAGAGGTTATATCGAGGGGTGAACAATTTTCCAGTTAATTGGTAGATTCGGCGATTTGACAGACCAACAGTTCAGTGCTTCTCAATGTTAGAGGGGAGTTCTTTGTTTGCTGTACCATGTTAGTTGTCTCAACATTCATTGCCGAGTTTATTTGCTCCACTTTACTAAGAAAAAACTTGGCTAGATCCTCATATTGGGATGTGGTGAGGACATGGGGAGTGGATTGGCAAGCTGCGCCAGATAGTTCTTTAACTAATTTGAACAAGGTTTTGGAACTATTCTGTGCGCTAGTAATGGTAGCAATCACATATTCGGCTCGGGCAGCATTGCAAAGAGAATGGTAGTCTCTTTTTGCCAATTTATATGTAAGTTTGGATTCTGGTGCGTAGTCCTTCTCCAGCGTCTTTCTAACGCTTTACATTTACTTCTTTCGGAGAACCGAGGGGCAGGAGGCCGGTGATTGTTCACCTTTGTAATAGAGGATGGGAGGCACAAATCAATGGATTTTAAAATCCAATCTGCTAAACCAACTGGAGTGATGACAGGGATATTTTTAGATAGGAGTTTATTGAAGACTTCTATATCCAATTTCCAATAAATGGCCCACCACATGGGTGGAACCTGAGTTACAAAGTAAATGTTCATTGCTGCCAAGTCAGAAACCAGTGAAGTGCTCAACGTACATGTTAGCGACACAAAAGGGGATGATGGACGGAACGTTTGAGCAAATCAAACACTCACCCCCAGGCAACTGATCTGGGTTTAATCCATCACCAATCGTACATGTTAGGTCATCAAAGTGAATATTCAGGTCACCCAAAATGGTAAAATTGGCAGCATCCAAAGATAGGGTGCAATAAGGTCAGGAAAGGACGCAGCCCATGGCCCATCAGGAATAGCACAGAGTGTTGTAACGTACAGTGTAGCGGTGTACATTGAAGTAGCGTAGAGTGGAGTGGAGTGGTGTACCGTGGAATAGTGTACAGTGGAGTGGCATACAGTGGAGTGGCATTGACTGGAATAGCACACATTGCAGTGTAGTACAGTGGAGTTGCGTACAGTGGAATAGCATAAAGTAGAATACAGTGGAGTGGCATAGAGTGGAGTGGTGTACACTGGTGTGTCATACAATGGAATTGGTGTAGAATGCACGAGCGTACAGTGGAGTGGTACAAAGTGGAATAACATTGAGAGTAGCAGCGCAGATTGGAGTGACATAGACATAAAGAGGAGTGTCATATAGTAGATCAGCATAGAAATAAGTGTTGGTCAGTGGAATAGAGTTGAGTTTAGTAGCGTACATTGGAGTGGTGTAGAGTGGAGTGATGTAGAGTGGGGTGGTGTACAGTGTAATAGCATATAGTGGAGTAGCGTATATTGGAATAGCATATCTTGGAGTGGCATGCAGTGAAGTGGCATAGACTGGAATACCATAAAGCACTGTGTCATACAGTAGAGTTGTGTAGAGTGGAGTGGAGCAGTGTAGACAGGAGTGGTCTAAAGTTGAGTGGTTTACAGTGCATTAGTGTAGAGTGGAGTGGTGCCTAGTGGAGTGATGTGGAGTAGAGTGCCATACAATGTAATAGCATACAGTGAAATGTGGTACTTCAAACAGACAGGGCATGAAAGTGGGTGAACGTATATAGAAGTAATGTGGCAGGAATATAGAATAGGAGGTGAAAATGGTATGTTTTGGCAGTAGGTGCAAATAGTGTAAGTGGTGTTGAAGTTATGTGTTGAAACTGTTATATATTCTGCTGCAGTATACAGCGGTAACTTTGCGGTATACAGTGGTACATGGCAATTAAAAGGCACTATATGACTCACTAATAGCTAGCTTTACAAAACATTAAAGGCAGCCACTTTAGTAAAGTGTTATTAGTAGAAAAATGTGTTTATAATTTGCGATATATCTTTTCCAGCAGTTTAGGGAGAACTGTGCATTTGTAAAAAAAAATGAATAGTGCTACAGTTTTTAGGTAGAACTGTGGTACTCCGTAGACTTTTTTGTAAAAAATTACATGTGAAAAAAATAGAAAACACATTGTAGTCCACTATATTTGCAAAATATAATGTTGAACAGTCCATTTGAATTTTTTTCTTTTTTGGGATGGATTAAACCCAGATCTTTGTGACTCCTTTGCATATGCAACTAGGCATTATAGCCTTCGCAATCTCAGCGCCCTCATTACTTCCCTATTGGGCAAACATTTGAATGGATGTTTAGCGGCGATGCCTAAGCCGCGAAAAAGGAACCGCCGCTGAGTAGCAGACTTGAGACATCAGGAGCACCTGGCATATGGAGCAGGACTGAAATAATGCCTAAAAGTGAGTGATATGCCATTGCAGCGATTTGACACTCTCCGCTTGCCCACTGAGGATTTTAGTGCTTGAACATTGGGACACATGACAACACCCACTAGGAAAGCAATAAGATTGCTGAGACTACAAAGACCATAATGCCTAGTTGCATACGCCCACTGAGGCAGAGGACACGCCCATTGGGGCTGAGTTAATTTAAATAAACGCAGGTGATCAACACTCATGTTGCCGAGTTGTCTTCAGCTGATGGCTTGTGAACAAGGAGTTTTCCGAAACGCGTCAAGCCAATCGATTGTTTTTAGCGGAATGTCATAAGGACTGCAGTCTTCACTTTTAATATATATATATATATATCAAATGTTGACTAAAAATATATATATATATATATATATATATATATACATATATATATATATATATATATATATATATATATATATATATATACATATTCTTTACCACACCAAACTTCCCATCAAAGAAGGCGCTGACTCCGTGAATCTCAGTTCAAACAATTTATTTCATGCTCAGTTTCTGCTCAGACGCGTTTTGGCGGCTTGCTCCCGCCTTGCTCACTAACATCTTCAGAGTGAAACTGGCGCCGAAGATGTTTCCGTTGCTGTGGGGACGGCGCAGGCCGTAGATGCGTGGGGAAGCACCGCAGGTCAGGCAGGGCCAGGCAGGGAGCGCATGCCGCGTCCACTTCCGGTCCCAGACGAAAAGGAAAGCATATATATACTAGCAGCCCGTCCCGACGTTGTCGGGGAGCAATAAGGCTTCAGGGCCCCCGCCCGCCCCGACGTTTCCCCCGGAGCCTTCCTCCATATATTGCAGTATTATACCTCTATGTTTACTTTGTACGCTTTTGTAACCTGCACACGTAACTTTTTCCTCCTGTAATGCACCGTTTGGCTCACTTTTTTAATGCTCTGTTTGCTTCCTCTTGCTACCTGCACACGTCACTTTTTCCTCCTATACCTCTATGTTTACTTTCTACGCTTTTGTAACCTGCACACGTAACTTTTTCCTCCTGTGATGCACCGCTTGGCTCACTTTTGTAACGCTCCGTTTGCTTCCTCTTGCTCACGATGTACGCTTTTGTAACCTGCACACGTAACTTTTTCCTCCTGTAATGCACCGTTTGGCTCACTTTTGTAATGCTCAGCTTGCTTCCTCTTGCTCACGATTTTCATTTTTGCTTCATTTTTCCGCCGCTCACTGCTCCTAAATAAATAAGTAAATAACCTACCTCATCCGCCGGTCACCGCTCCTCCCGCCTGTCCGCCCCTCCTCCCCGCCTGTCCGCCGCTCCTCACCGCCTGTCCACCGCTCCTCACTGCCTGTCCGTCCGTCCTCACCGCTCCTCCCCGCGCCATGTCCGCCGGTCCTCCTTGCGCTCCTGGACGCCTCTCCTCCCCGCCCTCCTCACGTCGGGCACGCACGTCGCAGCCGGTGCTTCTTCCAAGGGACTACTTTTTTTCCGGTAAATTTTTTGAATAAGGTATATTTATTAAGTTTATATAGCCTATGTCCATCTGCACACCCTGACGATTACAACGATGTATCGGGTGTGTGGACTGGCGCTGTGGTTCCCGAGTTTACCCGCCTCAAAGGTTCAAAGTTCTTCCTTTATAATAGTAGTATAGATATCTCCACACGTCGTTCACAGTTCCCCGGCCACTGAGCGCTCATTGCGGGTGCGTACCCTATGGCAGACCCACGCTGTTAAATATTGCCACACTCCCTTCCTTGGTTAGAAAAGAATACGGGCGCACTCTCTTTGGATTCCACAAATGGTTTATTTTAATCTATTAAGCATGAAAAAGCAGACGATCTACGCATTTCGATGCTACAAGCATCTTGCTCTCGATCAGCTTCCTGCATTTTTTCAAACCATTTAAAGCATTCAAAAGGTTGTATTACATCACTTTCTGTGTAAAAGTGCTAAGCATTGTGGATGTTGTAGTTTTATATAAAAAGAGTCTCTGGGTAAGGTTTATACCAGTCAGTTTATAGAAAATAATAACCCCTTATTTTCAGTTTATCGTCTTTCAGAGCTTCCAGTTCAAATCCCAATTTTTCATTGCTTCTTGGGTTTTTAGTTTTTGATTTATTGATTCTTGGTGAATTTACGCCATTTTTCAAAATAATTCTCTTTTAGATCCCTCCAGTGGGATTTGTTCTCATTTTTGTTAATTTCCTTCGCTTCGATGGGGTCGTTAACATTTTAATTGTCCAGTTTTTCCTTTTTACTCTATTTTCTTTACGTTTTGCCATTTCCCCTCTTTGGCTTGGTATCTTCCCTTCTTAGATTTCTCATTGAAAAATGTCATTTATTGTCTTTTCAGAGATGAATGTATAACTCCTCCGATTGATTGAGGCCATACGGACTTAAAGTTCTGAAGTTTATGATGTGGCGTGACTCCTTTTGTCTTAGTGATTTCTCTCGGTCACCTCCTCGTATATGTTTTGGAATCGTTTCAATGCCAAAGAATTTCAGCTTTTTCCAATCTCCGTTGTGTGTCTGCTCCATGTGTTTAGCAACTGCGTTTGCTCTGTCTTTATGTGTAGTTGCTCTGGCATGTTCCATGATGCGTTTTTTCAATTCACCCTTTTTGCTGCCCACATACATGAGTGGGCAGGGACACTCTATTCCATAAACAGTATACTCTGTTTTGCAGGTGATTAGTGGACGTATTTCCCACTTTTTATTGTTAGGCATCTTTACTTCCTTTGTCTGTTTTGCAATTTGACACATTTTGCATCCATGACACTTTACGAAACCAGTAGTTTTGAGCCAGTCCTTTTGCTTGTCCTTTTTATTTTACAATTACTGTGGATTAGGTGGTCTTTCAAATTTGGTGCTCTTTGATAAGTTATGGTTGGGTGTTTTCCAACTATTTTTCCCACTGTCTCATCCAAATGCAGGATTTTCCAATTCTTTCTTAAGATGTGCATGAATTCTTTGCTGCCTTCGGAGTAATCCGTGATGAGTCTGATTGGCTCTTGTTCGTTTTCGTCCATGTTTTCAGTTTGGCGTTTTAGGCATTCCGCTCTGGGTTTCGCATTTGTCTTTTTCCAACAATTTTCCACATTTCCTTGATTGTACTTGCGGTTTTTGAATCTCCTTTTCGTTTGAGCACTGTGTTTTTGCCACTCAGTTTCTTCACTGCATATTCTTTTAATGCGGAGGAACTCTCCATAGGGGATGCTTGAAATTAGTGATCTTTGATGGAAACTTGTGGCTTCAAAGGTGGCATTGGTTGCCGTAGATTTTCTGTGCAGGGTCGACTGAATTTGATTGTCCTTGATGTAGATGTGTGTGTCATGGAAAGTTATTTCGTGGTTGTTAATCTCATATGTAAAGTTTAACCCTGCCATGCTTCCATTGATAGTTTTATGATATGTTTCAAATTCCTCTGGAGATTCATCCCAAATGATGAATAAATCATCTATGAACCTGATCCAGCAGATAATTTTGCTGGTCATGTGGTCATTGTCTGATGCCCAAGCAACTTTTTTTTCCCAATAGCCCATTGTAAGGCATGCGAAATTCGGGCTGAAGGAAAAACCCATAGCGGTTCCATTGCTTTGCCGATATAATTCCTCTCCGAACAAGAAAATATTTTGTGACAAGCAAAGTGAGATCATTTCTTACAACATCTGATTGTGGTTTTTGCATTGGATATTTCTGTCCTGCAGAAAATAATTGCATGCCTTTATCCCATTATCATTACTTATGTTCGTATATAGGGCTATGACATCCATTGTGACAAGTTGGTAGTTTTCTTGCCAAGGGGTGTTCTCTAATCTTCTCAACAGGTCATTGGTATCCTGAATGTAGGAACTCAATTGTGTTACATAAGGTTTCAAAAAGTAATCAATATAATTTGAGATTGGTTCCAGCAGGGAGCCCTTTGCAGATAGAATGGGTCTGCCCAGCAGGTTCTTTTGGTCTTTATGTACCTTTGGCAGGAAATAAATCGTAGCTGTTATTGGGTGATTCACTGTCAAGTATTTTAGTTCGTCGTCATCAATTAGGTTTTTCAATTTCCAATGTTTCAATTTTTTATCCAGTTTATTTTTCACCTCTGGCGTTGGGTTAGTTTTTAGTTTTTCATAGTATTTGGTGTCCTTCAGTTGACGGTGGGCTTCAATAATGTAGGCACTCTTTTCCCAAACCACTATATTTCCCCCTTTATCCGCCATCTTTATTTCAATTTGATCATCGTTTGTTAAGTTTCTTAACGCTTCTCATTCCTCTGATGTTAGATTATCCTTGTAGTTTGAACCTTTGATTTTATAGAGGTCTTGTATTACTGCTTCTTGAAAAATATCAACCTTATTTCCTGGAGGCAATTGGGGATAAAATTTCGATTTCATTTTTTTCTTGCTGAGGCCAGCTCCTGTTTGTGTAATTACTTGACTTAGGGTTGTCTCATTCTCATCCATTACGTCTAGATTGATTAGCGTAGTGTATGCAGTGGCGTCCCTCGCTCTCATATCCGGGCTGGTTTCCTCATCTAGTTCTGGTTTTTTGTTTTTCATTTTGTTTTCCTCAAAGAATTTGGCCAACTTGATTTTCCTTATGTATATGTAGAAGTCTATTCTTGCTTGGGCCATATTCATTTTCTTTTTGGGGCAGAAGTTTATGCCTCTTTTTAGCAGTGAGATTTCTGTTTATGTAATTGTTCTTTTCGAAAGATTAATGAATTGCAGCTCGTCATTTATGTCCCCCTCTTCTGGCGCATACTCTGTGTTTCCGTCCCCACTTTTGGGGTTGTTTCGTTTGTTCTTTTTGCCCCTTCTTGTCTTTTTTTGATTGTTGTCCATTGTCGCCCCCGTCCTCTTCCTCTTTGTTGATTTTGTGCGCCCCGATGCTGTTCCCATTGACGTTGCTTCAGTACGAGGCGCATTTCCTCTAAAAAAGGGCGTTTTTTAGGGATTCGTTGATGTGCCCCTGTGGGGAACTGTTGCGTGCTAAACGCAACTGCAGTTCACAAGAGGATTTTGAAAAGGAAGAGCAAGTAATGATAACTAGATTCAAGGACCGAGGTTACAGCTTTTCAACTATTCAATCAGCAGTTGATATAGTTGCTCTAACAAAAAGAGAAGATTTGCTCAAAAATAAAGAGATAGAACAGACCATTGATAACAAAATGAGATTTATTACTACATACCACAGCCAGGCATGGGAGGCACGTAGGAGCCTAAGAAAGTTTTGGGATGTTCTTAGAACTGATGAAGATCTGAGGGGAAATCTGGCAGATCAGCCGTCTATAACTTTCAGACGGAACAAATCACTTAAAGACATTTTAATGACAAGTGAGATCAAAGAAACCAAGAAACTGAATCCAATACAAGGATTCTTTACATGTCCTAAATGTAAAGCTTGCCGTTACAGTCAGAATTGTAAAATGGTGAAATTAAACAAAGATATACCTGCCTTTAAAATAATGAAACATCTATCCTGTGACACAAAGTTTGCAGTTTATGCCTTGAGGTGCCCATGCGATCTATTTTATATAGGCAGCACCATTAAAAAAGCCAAATTACGCATCTTAGAACATCTGCGGGCTATTGCTAAACATGACAAGCAATACCCAGTTGCTCGACACTTTTTTGAAAAACACAATCAGAATCAAAGCCTGCTCAAATTCTGTGTGCTAGACACAATACCCTTGAGAGAGAGAGGAGGGAACCGCACACTAGAATTAAGGAAACTTGAGTCAAAGTTGATCATAAAATACAACACCATGATCCCTTTTGGTTTGAATTTTGATGATGAAATTTCTATACACTTGAGATAAAGTACTTATCTGTATCCTTACCCTTTCCTTACTGTATATCTTTTTAGATTTTTTAAAGTTCTAATTTTGTATTTTTTTGACACTATAGGGTTCAAATAGTTTTTAAAGATAGATTTTCGTTTGTTCCATTGCAGACAAAAGACGAAACTTCCAAAGATGATTGCCAATAAAATGGGAGAATATGCTCACATCAAAGAAAGACTATATTTGAGTGCCCAATGGATATAATTATGAAATGTGTTACCAAGGTGTTATTATTTACTGTGCCTTTATTTAACAATCAATAGATGACAAAGATTAGCCCACTGGGGCAGAATGGTTGTGTATATTTGAGGACACCTATGATTTTTCATTGATTTTGGGCAACTTAGAAATTCATTATGATTTAAATTGTAATTTTGAAAGTTAGTCAAATTGCATGGAAGTAAAAAAACGGAAGTATTTTTACCATGTTTATGAAATTGATGTATGTTGAACCCTGCAACTTTAAATATGTGAGTTGCACTTTATCTAATCACCCGTGACAAAGCAGTGAGGTTAACTGCGAAACGCGTCGGGTTTGCCCGAATGCCTAAATAAATACCGTTTAAGAATTGTGGCTGCGGCACCAGTGAATTATTTTCTTAACACCTGGATTGTGTTGGAATATATATATATAGTCTAGTCAGAGACAATGCAATGGATCCTCCAAGTAGTGAGAGCTGGGACAGTCAACAAATCAGCAAAGAACAACAAGCTAAATCTATAATAAACCTGAGCACAGTACAACTATCAGCTGCGGAACAGCAACTTCTAAGCTTAGGTTTAAGCTTCTGCCCCGAATCTAATTTCTCTTATACCACAACGAGGGCTGATATTTACAGATATATAAGGAAACTAAAACTTAAAAAACAATTCCTGCATAAAACAGCCAGCACCGGAAATGCTCCAACTGAATCAATGGCAAGCACCTCTGAACTGGCAGTCAGTGATTTAAGTCTATACCGTGATATGTGCCAGCTGGGGATTGATGAAAACATGGGGACACAGGAGATAGTGACCTCCAGTGGACAGATGAAACCAAAAACCCCATTTAAGCCAAAATCTAAATATATACCACTGGCGGCACGTGATGGACTTGATTCTTTTAGTGACGCAATTGTGCAACAAGTTAAAAAGATGGCCTTAAACAGTAAAACTAATAAACGACAATATACAAACAAGGAGAGAAAATTAAACCTATTATCAACTAAGTTTAAAAATGCTGAAGTTATAGTTCGTAATTCGGACAAAGGCGGAAACATTGTTTTGTGGCCCACTACGGATTATCTTGAGGAGGCACATAGACAATTGGACGATATACAATGTTATACCAAGAGCAACCCTCAGAAATATAGGGCTATGCTAGAGACCCTGTGTAAGAACCTGGTGGCATGGAAGGGCCTTGGTATGCTAAGTGGAGATGAGTTCAAGTATGTAAAGAAAGATCATCCACTAACACCATACATATACTTTATACCAAAGGTCCACAAAAGTATCACCAAGCCACCTGGCAGACCAATAATTGCAGCTTGTGGTGGTCCACTGGAAAACCTCTCACGATATATTGACTATTTTTTGCAGCCACATATGAAATCTTTAAATTCGTATGTACAAGATTCTAGTGACTTTCTGCAAAAATTAGAGGAGGTGATGTGGACTCCAGATCTGCTGTTGGTAACACTGGATGTTAGTTCTCTATATACTTGTATAAGGCATAGGGACGGCCTGCGTGCGTGTGAGCACTATCTGAGCTGCAGGCCAATGGAATTGACTCACCATACAAAAATGCTTCTGGAAATGCTAACATTCTGTCTTAACAATAACTTCTTCATTTTTAACGGACAAACGTACCAGCAAGTTCAGGGTGTAGCAATGGGGGCCAGTTTCTCCCCCAGTTACGCGTGCCTGTTTATGGGGTGGTGGGAGGAACTGGTCCTTAAGCGTAAATTTGAGAAATACTGCACCACTAATATAACTTGTTGGCTCCGTTTTACTGATGACTTATTTATTGTATGGCATGGTTCCGAGGAGAGTGTTTTAAATTTCATACATGAAATCAATGAAAATTATCTTAATTTGCATTTTACCTCTAATGTAAGCAGGGAATCGGTGACATTTTTAGATGTACAGGATTTTATATCTAATAATATTCTTACCAGTACCCTTTTTAGGAAACCGACGGCAGGTAACACTCTTTTACATGCAACGAGTGCCCATCCCCAACATCTAATCAAATCAATACCTTACGGTGAGATGCTTCGCACCCGCCGTATTTGCAGCAATAACGATGATATGATTGCTAAGCAACACGAAAGCTTTTTGAGATTTGTGGATATGGGTTACAGTGCCACGATACTGAATACTGCTATGAGGAAATCTAGGCTTAAGAATAGAGGTGATTTGTTGACCTACAAAGAGAAACCGAAGACAGTGCAATGTAACAGTGCTAATGAAGTCAGACTAGTTTTGACATACTCCAAGCAGGAAAAAGAAATCAGGAGTATAGTCAGAAGAAATTGGCATTTTGTCAAAGATGATCCCACAATTGGAGATGTGATGCCCCCAAACCCTTTAATAACTTATCGCAAAGGCTTAAGTATGGGCTCCATCCTCTCAAAAAATAGTGAGGAACATATAGGTAAAGAACCGTGGCGGCCTACTAGTAGGGGCTTCTACAAATGCCTGGCATGTAAGGCTTGTCAACATGGTGTTAATACCAAAAAATACACCACAGTAATTCCTAGAATTACCAGGGAGATAAAACAGCATTTAACCTGCAGAACTGAATATTGTGTGTATATATTGGAATGTGATTGCAAACTCAGGTATATTGGTAGCAGTAAACTACAAATCCACAAGCGCATCTTACAGCACCTCCGCGCCATTGTTAACAAAGACCAAAGTTACCCGGTGGCTAGACACTTTGAGGCATGTCACAACAGTAGGCCTCAGTGTCTTAAATATTTTGCCATAGAATCAATTCCGTTAACAAAAAGAGGAGGCGACAGAGAGGCATGTATGCGCAGGCTGGAAACCAAATATATTCTAGAGTTTAATTCCAAGTGGCCAGGGGGTCTCAACACCACGGAGGACCTCCACACATATTTATGACCTACTTGAATAAATGCTAGACTGTAGCCATATGTTAAACAGCACCTTAACCATAGTATAAGAGGAGTTGGATTATGCATTGCACTTTTTGCACATCATGTATTTATATTTTGATATACTGTGTAACATTTATAAATTAGTGTGATGTATATATATGAGTTGATTGATTTTAGCCGTCTTTTAAAATATTGGGGTAACTTTTTATCCTAGTGTTTTTTATGATAGCTGATTTTAGTCATGTCACCGATTCCCTTTTTATAGATTGGTTTTATGGTGCTGTTTTTTCTATATTTGCTTCATTGGTACTGTATGATCTCTTCCTAGTCTTGAATCAAATGAGTATAATTCTTGTTGAAAAATGTCAAATTTTCCCCTCCCCATATCAATTCATCCCTTCGTAATCCCTTAGCACCAGTCACTTTATTCTTATTGCACTAATTGACACGATGTCACTTTATTCTTATTGCACTAATTGACACAATGTCACTTTATGTTGATACCACAAATCTTATGCGGCAAATAGTTTATGCGATAACATAGTTAAAGTTGAGAATATATTCATAAACCAAATAATACCAAGTGGTATTACTACCTTCTTTTCTAATATTTAGTGGCTGGAAAAATGTTCAATATGGATTCATCTTTTGTTGCATGGTCCTTTTAGATAAATTTTATTCTTTTTGGATCTTTTTTTACTCTATTATTATGAAATAGTAGAGATTATTATTATTTGTATTATGATTTAATACACGTTGGTGAGCACCAATTATGCACTATAGTTATTTAATAATTGATGGACAAAACTGATACAATCTTGTCTGCATTTTTTTGTGGGAGGAATAAGCATTTATGCTGTTATTCAAATGTTCAAAATCTTTAAACATATCTCCAAAGGTGAATAGAGATTTGTAAATATATCTCTAAAAGATCAAATGCAGGATTGCCTTATGTATTTATACAGTTATCAACCACCATTAGTAATGGGACGAGAGATAAAATATATATGTATTTATACATGTAGTATTTTGTTTATGTCCATCATTGAAACATGTGACTGCACGATATCACTTTAAAAAGTGATAAAGCAAACTGTAATGCCATGTGACCAAGGCCGCTGGGACGGCCGAAACGCGTTATGACAACCTGTCTAATGGCTGAATAAAAGAATGCTGAAAAAAAGATGGCCCTTGCCTCGTGTTTCGCTGGGGAAAGCGTCGCTGCTGCGAGGTATTTGCAGATATATATATATATATATATATATATATATATATATATATATATATA
This sequence comes from Lissotriton vulgaris, assembly GCF_964263255.1. Lineage (NCBI taxonomy): Eukaryota > Metazoa > Chordata > Amphibia > Caudata > Salamandridae > Lissotriton > Lissotriton vulgaris. Next base: position 2,089,628 of record NW_028251781.1, on the reverse strand, counting down.
TATATATATATATATATATATTCATGTAAAGACCATTCAATGTATTCTGCCCTAAAGCAATCATATACAAGGTGCAGACTGCAAACTGCACAACCATAACATTTGTAAACAAAGGAAAGGGAAGCAGAAGACCTCTGAAATTAAGGCATCAATTTGTCACATACAATGAATAAAGCATATATATGCACTAGAACAATTTTCAACACACATTTCCAATATATGATTTTTATCTACATATTATAATTGGTGGATCTTAGCTAATGATTGAAAATTACATACACCCACATTTATACAGAAGACCGATTTACCTTCATCGATATGGGTGCCATATTGAAGAGTCTTGATGCCATAAGAAATTGCATAATGATTTGGAATGTGGATATAACACACCAATTTGGAGTATCTGCACATGTAAGTATAGATATTAGTAGTAAATTGGGTAGGGACACAAGACTGGGTGGGAAAAGGTGCAGACTTACTACTAAAGGGGAGTTCATTAGAAAGGAGTAAGCGGGGTTTGGGTCGATCGGAGAAGGGTTTAATGAATGACGTAACACAACCAAACAAGAATACATTAGTTGCTTAACTCTGGGGATGAAGACATGTAATTTACAATTTTGTGGTAAATTTACACTCAGAGTTTGTAAGTGCAGACAGTAGTAAACTTACTAAAAAGTGTAGCTTACTTTTGTGAATGAGGAAAAAAGTGTTTAGAATTTTTTTTTAACGTTGCGGAAAGGCAGGGTCATATAACGCAACATGCAGTGACAAATGATCTCAGAAGATAGTAAATATATTTAGAAGTGTTTTCATGTAAACTGTGCATCAAAAATGCTAAAGGTCTACCACACAGCTGGTTAATCTTATCTTTTCTTACCTTTGGGGTTACGTGCAGAATTGGTATTCTACGATGATCACCTTTCAAATACTGATATTCCTCTCAATCAAATTATCCCCTATCTCTGCAATCAACCAACATGTTAAAGTGTTCATATATATTCCATCAGAAGAACCTATCCAATTGAGAAGCAGGTAAGCACAGTTTTTATTCACAGCCGGCAAACCAAACAGTGCAGCATAACGTGTTTTAACCCACTCATTGCCTTAATCATAGGCAAATAGAAGGATCAGATCTTCTTGGTTTTTAATACAATAAGATGGTAAACAGTAAAGAAGGACGTCAAGTGCGGACACTTTGTTTAAAGTAAAGTCCACCACCTTAATTCTTTGGTTGTTATTCATAGTTTGGGATCAGGGAACACTTTTCTCAGATGATACTCTCATTTTCTCCATTGCACAATGCACTTTTACAAAACAGTGTCCGTGTTCATAAAGCCCAGATCCCAGTAACACTTGTGATTGGACTACAGTGTCTATAATGCTTAGAAGGTCTATTCTCAAAGGCATCAGTGCACCCTCCTAAATGACAAAACCTTAACCTCATGCCTCAGTCGATAAAAATGAAAAAGTGCCCAACCTTTATTCCCTCAAAGGAGTAAATGCCATGTTGTGCAGGTGGAAATTATATTCCTTATTTATCTCAAGGACACTTCTCATTGTGCTCAAAGCTGTTTGATTTTTAACTCTCTGCACTGCTGTCCGCTTTTATTTCCTTTTCCTTCTCAAAGTGCAGGGGTAAATGACCCCTGCATACCCTGGCTGCCATTCCAATACCAGTTCCATGGTCAAACCACCATCCTGTTGCTTTTTCTATCCCTTTAGCTAATATCCTCCTATAGGTACTATAGGACTATGCACTCCACACAGAAGATGGTCCAGATTTACCACGGCAAACTTCATGCAAGCCCTCCAGCAGAATCACCTTTCACAGGGAACGGATATTAATGTGACTTGTAGCTCTGTGGATCTGTAGATTACGGAGGCCTTGGATTTGGTGGCACCCTGGACCTGCAGGGCTCTGTGCAGACGGACTAAATCCGCACCATGGTTAATTGAAGCACTAAGATCAGAAATAAAAATCTTGTGAGAGCCTGGAGCGCATATGGAGGACTGATTTTTCAGTGTACAATAAGACTACCTATATGAATGTAAAGTACTATCATTCCCTCATCAAAAAAAATGTATTGCCTACTATAAGGAAAGAATAGAACAGGCGGATAGCTCTTCTAAAGAATTATTTTCTGTTCTTAAAGATCTATCCTCACTGGCGAGAGCTGAGACTCCGGTGACTAGTTCATCTGAGTCGTGTAATCGAATTTGCATATTACTTTGTGGAGAAGGTAGTCAAAATATGAGATACCTTTCCGGAGGAGGCTCACAATGGGATGTGCTGCCAATCTGAGAGGAACAGGGTGGACGTGGCCAACTGCCTCTGTAAATTTGACCCACCCTCACTTGTAGATCTCAAAGCCATAGCTTCAAGTATTAAATCTGGCTCTCCAACAGATCCAACAACACCTAAGATCATGCGAGCAGGCCTGGAGATTTTATTGCCCTATATACGGCAACCTCGAGCTCTCCTTCTCCGAGGGTGTGGTTCCTAAATCTTGGAAACAGGCAGTGCTCCTCCTACTGAAAAAACCTGGAGCTGACTCAACTCAGCTGGAGAACCTGCGCCCAATTTCCCTTCTGCCCTATTTTTCCAAAATTGCAGAAAAGGTGGGGAACATACAATTAGTCACACATATGAATCGGAAAAACTTACTTCACCCCACACAATCGGGCTTCAGACCTACATACTCTACGGAGTCCACGTTGCTCTTGTAACTGAGACTATACAAAGGCGCATGGATGAGGGGAAGAACGTGGCCTTGGTTATTTTGGACCTAAGTGCAGCCTTTGACATAGTATCCCACCATCTACTTTTACAACGTCTCAGAGTAGGAAGGTTGGATAATGTCCCACTTAAATGGATGGCTTCCTTTCTGCAGGATAGGTGCTTCCAGGTGGCACAGCGTCCACATATTTCCAAAAGCATTGCTCTGCCACAGGGGATTCCTCAGGGCCCCATCATGAGCCCTATCCTTTTTAATCTGTATGTCCCACCCCTGGCAGAGATTGTGGAACTACAGGGCATCTCCATTGTGTCATGTGCAGACAACATACAATTGGTGGTGTCACTATCACACATCTCTGACAGAGCAGCCATGAAGTTCTCCTCGTGCCTGATGGACTTGGCCTCCTGGATGACAAACAACTGCCTTAAATTGAATGGCAGTAAAATGGAGATTTTGGTGGTGGGGAAATCCTCCTCCATTTGGTCATCAGCATGGTGGCAGCAGATACTGGGCCGACCCCTACTCCAAGTAAACAGGTCAAACACCTAGGAATATGGTTAGACTCCAATCTATCGCTTGAGGCACAGACAGGAAAGTGCTTCAGTATTCTGAGAATGTTGTGGAAAACTCTGGAAATTCTTCCTACCCCGGCTAGGAAAAACCTGGTCCACACCTTGGTAACATCTCAGCTGGACTATGGAAATGCTCTTTACTTAGGAGTAACTAAAACATTTCCTTATAGGCTACAATGTATCCAGAAAGCGGCAGCCCGCCTAGTTCTGAAGATGCCTACGAGAGCTCCCATGGGGAAGGCTCTCAACGACCTGCACTAGCTGCCGGTTGCGAAAAGAGTCCTTTTTAAAGCTTTATGCATTAGACACCGTAGATTACAGGGCAAAGGTCCGAGCTATCTGCATGGCTTACTCACTCCATATAATCCCACACGCCATCTAAGATCAACTGGGCCCTATCTGGGCAAAGTCCCTAAAAAAAAAAAGCTAGAATGGGGGCGCGATCTTTCAGCTATTTGGCAGCCAAAAATTGTACTGCTCTCCACCTTTCTCTTCGCTCCGAATCTTTGGAGGCTCTCTTCCGTAAAAAACTGAAAACATGGATGTTCCAGGTTTAGGTCCTTTACTCTGTCCTCTTCCCTGTAGAGTTTTGCCTTAGCACGGGGACACACCAGTTGGTGTAACCATGCGCTTTACAAGTGCTATTATCATAATTAATATTATTAATATTATTATTAATACTGTCCATGAAATCTTCAGCCCGTAGGACTCCCATGGAGTCAGTGGCGGAGCTTCCCATTTCAGTTGTGGAACCCCAGAACAATTTTTCGAGTTCATATTACCTACTGGCGGTCGACAGTAGGTAGTTATGGTTAGGACCTTGTTTCTATTCATAAAGCGGTTTTTTTCCCAATAACTTTGGCGCCGGTTGACAAATCTTCACAACATTTTCAAAGCTAGTGGGGCACTCCGGTCAGCTCCTATCTTGAAAGTTTCGGGTGATTTGGCAAGCGGGGGCGGAGAAAAAAGGGGGGCCCAAAATGTCTTTTTTCCATGTTAATTCCCATTGGAAACTTTAGACACAGCTACAGCCCGAACTGCTGAATGGAATTACATTAAATTTGGCACAAAGGTAGCCCTTGTTTCAGAAAGAACTCCTTTTGTTGAATGGTGTAAATACGTTCAGTAGTTCCTGAGCAATTCAAGAAAAAGAGGTCAAAAATACATTTCCCATAGGAAACTAGCCCACCACATACCTCCAGTAAACGCCACGAGCTAATTGTAGAGTGATGTAAAAAGGGGCATGGCCTGGGCCACCTCTCTGCAACCCAGCGCAGGTACTGGAGGTACCTGGTGGGCTAGTTGGACACCAGGAACCCTCAGAATTCAAGGGGACTTAATCCCCCAACTTAAAATGCACCACATGCGTGTTTGCACAGTGGTGAAGGGAGGGGGCGGGCCTGAGGTGACATGTGTGCAAACACGCCCTGTTGTACATTTTAAGTTGGGGAAATAATTCCTCTTCAATTCTGAGGGCCCATGGGGGGCCAACAACCCCACCAGGTACCTCCAGTAAGCGCCACTGCACTGTGTTGCAGAGAGGTGGACCAAGCCACGCCCCTTTTTACACCTCTCTGCAACGCAGCTCTGTGGCACTTACTGGCGGTACCCGGTTGGCTAGTTGGACCCCAGGGACCGTCAGTATTCAAGGGGATTTAATCTCACAACTTAAAATGGCCACAGGGAGTGTTTGCACACATGTCACCTCAGGCCCCCCTCCCTTCACCACTGTGCAAACAGGCCCCTTAGCGTGTTTTAATAGGTAGTTTTAATCCCTCGGCACGATTATGTACTAGGGCCTTACAGAGGAGGTCATGCTAATCACAGGGTACCCCAACGCATAGTGTTCCCTAATATATGTAGGTGTTTTCACTGTATTCTAAGTGTCTTTTAGTATAGCACTGGCTCTAGGCATGGTTAGTCAGAGTCAGCTACCACCAGTACCCGTCCCAAAAAGTTGTGGGCAAAGGATGATTTTGGAACAAGGCCTCTTTCTGCTCCTCTGTTGGTTCTTTCTGCACATGTCTTGCCTCTTCCTGCACTTTTAGTCTTTGTGGACTTCTGTTGCTTCTTTCTGCATTTCTTTTGCTTCTTTCTGTGTTTTTTCCTTCTTTCTTCACATGTCCTACCTAGAAACTAGAAAGAAATCTTTGAAATTCACTGAAAAATCCATAGGTTTCAGGCATGTTATAGTTAGAAATTAGCATTTAAAAAACCTTAGAAATTCACTGAAAAAAACATAGTTTTCAGGCACGTTATAGTCATAAATTAGCATTTAAAAACCTTAGAAATTCCTTCAAAAACCATAGGTTGCAGGGGTGTTATAGTTAGCTGCACATTTTACTAGTACAAAACCATAGAAATTCCTCCTGTATAGTTAGTTCTGCTAACTATTACATGTGTCCCGCAATGCACTGCTGATGATGTCACATATTACATCACCCATTACATGGTCAGTGACATCACTGATGACATCGTCCATGTGATAAATTGATGTATCTTCTCACACCCTAATATAACCTTTGATACACCCACTCTAAATTGCAGACTGCCATTCTCAAAACCATAGACACTCCAACAGCAATAACTACATACACACTCACTGATTCTTAGGTTTACACACACATCCACTCACTCACCCGTACAGTCACTCATACTTATGGTCACTCAGTACAGGACTATCATATGCACTCATACACCTATATAAACACTCACACACTACCACTCATCAATAGAGGTACTCACACACCTAGTCAGTCATGCAAATAATTAATCACACAGCCATTTACTCACCTATACAGTTATACACACACCAGCTCAATCACTCATACAAATACTAGCACATTCTTACGCTCTTATACAATCACTGATACAAGCAAAACACTCTCACTTATAGCCATTTATATACTCCAACACACATATAGACTGCCTTTCACATATGTAGTTACTCACACATGTACCACTGAGATATACATTCACTCACTAACACACCAACACACACACTCACCCACCCATATAGTCCTTCACAGATGTACTCTTGAAACCATGCACCCAGTGAATCACCCACTAACACATCTATACACAGAGTCACACAAACCCCATTCACATAAACACTCAGGCACCCATACAGATACTCAGACAACCAATCAATAACACAAATAGACACTCATGTACCTATTCACAAACCCATGTAGCCGGTTACACACCAACAGACAGACGGATACAGACAGTCACACAGTTTATTCACTAAGCCATGCATTCAGTGAGATACGTTTAATCACTCACTTATAGAGTCAGTCACGCACCTACTAAATCATCCATTCAGACACTTATACACCCACTCATTCTTCAATACGCCTTTCCCTATATATATATTAAATATATTTAAACGTTACAGAAACACGCAGTCACTGGATGATGTCATCAGTGATGTCATCAGGGATGTCATTTGAGCTGTCATCAGTGATGTCACTGACCATGTCATGACACCCTTCCGCAGACCATCTTAAACATCTCTCTCAGGCCAGAAACGCCTATAACAAAAAAGTCATCAACACTAAAAAAGAATTCTTCAGAACAAAACTGGATAACGCTAAGAATAGACCTCGCAAATTATTTGAGTTGGTCAAACACCAATCCAACAAACTAGCTAAATCATCCAATGAAACCCCTATATCTCCAATCCCATGCAAGAAATTCTCTTCATTCTTCTGTGATAAAATCTCTGCTCTAGGAAAGGAACTCATGTCTGCTACCAATTCTCAAACCCCTCCGGTTCTACCTTCCCACTCCGCGCTGCCCTCCCAGACCCCCCTCAAAAACTAAGTGTTATGGTCCAACTTCAAAGTATATGATGAACATTCGGTCTCAAAAATTCTTTCCTCTTTAAGCCCCAACAATCACTTCAATGACCCTCTCCCGTCAAACTCTCTTGCCGCTGCCTCTCAGGCTATAATTGCTTCTTGGACGACAATAATCAACTCCTCCCTCCTACAGTGATCAATTCCCGACTCTCTCAACGCCGGCCAGGTTGTCCCCATTCTAAAAAAACCTACACTAGATCCTGCTTCTCCTGATAACTACAGACCAATCTCAAACATCCCTCTCCTAGCTAAAGTGCTGGAAAAATGTGTACAGCAACAGCTGAGTCAACACATCACCAACTTCCACCTTCTAGACAAATTGCAATCTGGTTTCAGACCTGGGCACAGCATGGAAACCACACTCTTCCACATTGTGGATGATGCCCTTCAAGCCCTTGACCAAGGCAAAACCTGCCTCTTGATCCTCTTTGACCTATCCTCGACTTTTGACACGGTTAACCACAAAATTCTCCTAAATCGCCTCAAACTTAGGATGGGCCTGGATGGCACCATTCTGGCTTGGTTTAGGTCCTTCCTCCAGAACCGCTCTCAGAGAGTCCTGATCAATGGCAACCTATCCGCTTCCTCTCCGATCACAGTTGGAGTTCCTCAAGGTTCAACCTTGTCCCCTACCCTCTTCAATCTTTACCTCGAACTGCTCTCAGAGGTGCTACGCACTGCTAATATCTCCTACCACATGTATGCTGACGACACACAGCTCTACATCAAAATCTCTTCTCCAGAGGATATCCGTTCCCTGAATGAGGCCCTGAAGCTGACTGTTCACTGGCTCAGCTTAAACTCAATGTTCCTCTAAATCTCTCCACCTAACGCCAAAACAGACATTCAAGTTTGGATCAAGGCTATCACAGCGCTAAACTGCTCTCCTACAAACCTATTTAGTCCCTTCTGTCTTAACGAAGGTACCTTACCTGATTACTTCATACAGTTACGCCCTCTGGTGGGCAAATATGTACTTCATTGAGTTATAACATTTTAGCGTGAGCGTGAAGCTCTTTTCATCCTACACGTGGTGAGCGATCCTTCGTTTATTCAGAAATTGACAGCGTGCAACATTGTAGCGAATTTCGCTTGAATACCGGCTGGTTTCTATTAGCGTAGCATTCAGCAATAAACACACGAGTCAGCTGACTCGGGCATTCTAGGAAAACTCGTTTTGGGGTGAAAACGATCATACCTGCTCATTGTTGGCCAAAGGATCCCTCTGGTGCCTTCGGTGTTTCCCCCCCCCCCCCCGCCGCCGCAGAACTACAGGCTTGCGGCCGCCGTAGGGTGGGGAAACTACATCCCCCAGACTCCTTTGCTGTGATTTCCACGCCCGTAGGCGCTAGAAAAAGGAGGACAGCCCCGGTGGAGTGGGCGTTCTAGGAAAACTCGTTTTGGGGTGAAAACAATCGTACCTGCTCATTGCTGGCCAAAGGATCCCTCTGGTGCCTTCGGTGTTTCCCCCCCGCCGCCGCAGAACTACAGGCTTGTGGCCGCTGAGGGGTGGGGAAACTACATCCCCCAGACTCCTTTGCTGTGATTTCCGTGCCCGGAGGCGCTAGAAAAAGGAGGACAGCCCCGGTGGAGTGAGCGTTCTAAGAAAACTTGTTTTGGGGTGAAAACAACCGTACCTGCTCATTGCTGGCCTAAGGATCCCTCTGGTGCCTTCGGTGTTTCACCCCGCCGCCACAGAACTGCAGGCTTGCGGCCGCCATGGGGTGGGGAAACTACATCCTCCAGACTCCTTTGCTGTGATTTCCGCACCCGGAGGCGCTAGAAAAAGGAGGACAGCCCCCACGTTGCGGGCTCGCGCGCGGGCTAAGCCCGGGCAAAGGGCAGGCCGTCTGTGGCCGTCCGGGGCTGTCCAAAGCTGGGCTGGGCCACCCCTCTAATTTTCATTATCAAGACTTATGAAGTAAGACTTTGTTCATCACCAGTATTGTGTTCACGGCCTTGTAATCTACATTTAGCTTACTTTCTTCTTGAGAAATATTGTGTGTGCTTAAGGTTTGTTACTTGTGGTACGTCCTCTATGTTAACTGATATGACAGCAAAAGTGAGTAAGCCCAGAAAGTCCATGGTGGGAGGGTCCATCACAGGTACCTTAGATCAATTTATCACAAGGGCGGCATCTGTATTAGAGAAAGAGATCGCAATTACGGAGCGTCGCTTATCCCTGGAACCTGTATATAATAAGCGTTCCTCCTTGGGGTCTGTCAAGCAGGCGATTACCCCCCCAAGATTGCTAATAACATCTGGCAATGATAAGATTCAATCTACTATGGGTAATACTTCTCCTAATATCTTTTCATCAGATGCTTCTGGAGGCTCAACTAGGGATTACAATTAAGAGGATTTAACTGCAGACCCTATTCTGGAAATCATATCAGAGGAGAGTGATTCCTCCTCTCCCCCAAAAATATCTACTATACATATTCCTCAAGCGATTCCCAATGTTCATGGGCCACCTTCTAAAAGAAAGCGCGGGGATAAATCATAGGGGAAGAGCGGCAAAAACCCCAAAACTACATGTTTCACCACCAAAGGAAAAGATATGTTCATCCAGAAATCCAGCTGTAACCCCTTTATCCCTATTGACCCCCCAGTCACAAATTATACTGGACATAACCGAGCAAATGTTTAAATCAATAATCATCCCATTAGTTGAAAGGTTAAAAAGAGTAGGGGAGAAGTTGGAGACATTAGAGGAAGTGATAAGATCAAACACTATACTTATCAATAACCTGGCCCCCATCCCTCAAAATCAGACTCAAACTATGGCCTTAAATCAAGGTAATGAAGAACAAAATATGAGGAAGGGTCTGAGGGGAAAGAGATATTTAAAGACCAGCTTGCATCCTGTCCCCCAAACGTACAAGTAACAGCACACAGGGTATGCTAAGGGTCTGAAAGAAAGCTATAAGATACTAAACACTCGAAGGTAGTATGAAGAAGTAGTCACTCTTAGGAGAGAAAAGGACAACAATGTGAAAAAAGATATATGAAGTGAAGTAGATACCCATCAGACCACCATAGAGTAATTCTTTACCGGTAGGTCTACATTATTTCTTCTTTTTTCACTGTTGCAGTAGTGTACATTTACAGGTCCTGAAGAAAGCCTTGCCAGGCTGAAACATGTTGACCATTATCATCTATAATTGATAGTAGTATATTATTTTGACAAACTATCATCACTCTGCTTTTAATTTTGCCATTATGTTGACCCCCCCTAATAAAGTCATACCTTGGCATCATAACAGGCAATTTTAAATATCACATTCTTTCTCACAACTACACACTTCCCTGAGCACAGCAACTCCTTTTTCCCTCAAGCCTACCAATATATCCTGTTGACTGTCCCTCTCACTGGTGGATCTAATACTGGCATTCCTCAACACAGGTCTAGTGAGGTGCCTAGCAGATACCTGTTTCCAACAAAAACCCAGATGATGAGACTCCGCCAATGGGTGGGCTGATGGGTATCTACTTCACTTCATATATCTCTCTTTTTTCACATTGTTGTCCTTTTCTCTCCTAAGAGTGACTACTTCTTCACAGTACCTTCGAGTGTTTAGTATCTTATAGCTTTCTTTCAGACCCTTAGCATCCCCTGTGTGTTGTTACTTAAATCAAAGTAACCAAATAACTACATCTAGCCTGGCCAATATAAATCCTGAGAACGAGGTAGTTCAGAAATTAGTGCCTCTTCCATCAAATACTATCCAATTGCAAATCAACACTATTGAACCCCTAAAGCAGACTGAGCAAATCAGGGTAAGGCGGGCAAATACATCTCCTAACTGCAACAAGGAAATTAAGAATGGTGGAATAAATATACGGGTACCTCGCATAGACTTGCCACCAGAGGCGGCCCCATATGTAGCTGTACTACTAGGGGTCCCCAAACTACCTAGAGGGAAAAAAGAGGGATACTATGAGTTGAAAAATAAAGTAATGCATTGGCTAAGCAATAATAGACCGCTGCCAACAAACATAAACGGAGAGTGGGCTGGCTGGGACATCCGTCAAAAAACTTCGCATAGGACCTGATTATCGTGAATTTTAGGGACAGGCGTGTAACCTCTTTCCTCCAAAGCTGGCCTGGCCAGGTAAGGGAAGGTGGCATAGTCTTGCGGGACCTGTTATACTTTTACCCGAGAATGCAAGCTATGCTTTGGACAAGATGCCACCCAGGAGATACTTATATAGCAAGACCAGCAAATGCATACCATCTAGATGACCATCCAGTAGACTCTTTTTATAACGATTTCAATATTACAACATCAAACCAATTTGCATTGCTATCGGGTCTAGAATCCGTTGACTGACTCCCTAAAAAATCACTTAGACTTTCCGTAAGGCAAAAGACACTGGAAAGCTTACCTATCAGTGTCCGGAGGGAACCAGTCTTCTTAAGGATGGGATAGGGGGAAACGGGTATGTTCAGAAACTACTTGTAGAGAAAGGTGCAACGCCCAGTTGTGGATGCAGTGCCAATACGCTGGTAAATAACCCCCTTAATCCACCTCCCGTAAGGGCGGCCACTAACACAAGTGGCATCATTGGGAACCCGCATACTACGATAGAACAACTGAGGGATACTCCGGTAATTAATGAATCGGGTGGTACCTCTACTCCTGTAGACAATGGGGATTTGACCCGCATAATGTTTTGGAATGTGGCAGGACTCAGAGCTAAAATAGCAAACCCAATTTGGTTAGATATCATAAATGAGTTTGAAATCCTGTGTATTCAGGAGACATGGTTAATAGCGCCACTCCATCTTCCCGGCTACAAAACCATGTTTACACAGGCAGTGGAGGTTGCACATGGCAGGGCTAAAGGTGGCCTGTGCACATTTTTATCAAACCAGCTCCAATACCAGAAAGTACAATTACTTTCTGGTTGTCCTTATTATCAGCTGGTGAAGATATATATAACTAAGCAGGCCTGGATCTTAATTATTAACTTTTATAATAATATTTCCCCTATGGATATGGAAGTCACATTAAAAAAACTGGGCACTGAGCTAAATAAAGAAATAGATAATAATTGTATGGACATATCAGTCATCTGGGGAGGTGATTTTGATTGTACTATTTGCAAAAAGGGTAATAATAATAATAAGGTAGTTTCTAAAGCGCCTGGTGACGCCTTCCTGGCGTGTCCCCGCGCTGTGGAGATCAAGTTATCAGAAACAGACATTCCTGTTCCCACCGCATATACAGCTGCTTATAGATTATATAAGTATGTTTTTAGCAGAGTTCTAAATTTAGTTTCCGATTCTTCCAGTCTTAGGGATGTCGGGAGAGCGTTCCAGTTTTTTTGCCACTACAGCTCTAAAAGAGCGGCCACCAAGTTTCGCTCTTTTTACACGGGGGATCATCAGCAGACCCATCCCCTCTGAGCGTAAGGCTCTGGTCGGCTCATACCTAAGTACTAGATCCTGAAGATAGGAAGGAGCTTTATGTTGGAGTATCCTATGGCACATTAAGAAACCTTTAAACATCACTCTTTTTTTGACCGGTAGCCAGTGTAGGGCTGCTAATGCTGGTTTGGATGCTGCTCTTCTGGGAAATCGTAGAACAAGACGAGCTGCAGTGTTTTGGAGGACATGTAGGCGCTCTAGACTGTGTTCGGTGGCACCCAAGAACAAGACGTTCCCGTAGTCCATACGGGATGTCACCAGCCTGAGTCATAGTGCGTCTGGCATCCAGCGGGAGTAAATCAAGGGTGCTATTTAGTGTTTTCAGAACCCGAAACACTTTCCGACGAGGCAACGAATGTGGCCTTCGTAGGACAGAGTGGGATGAACCCATATTCCCAAGTTTTTGGCTTCTTTGCAGGGAACAGGCGTAGGACCCAGACATGTTGGCCACCAGTCTGGAGTCCAGCTCGGGTTGCTCCCACCCACAACCATTACCTCCGTTTTAGATCCGTTTAGTTTCAAGCAATGTGCGTCCATCCATTTAGCTAGTGCTTGCATGCAAGCATTAAAATTGGATGCCGCCGTTGATGGTGCTTGAGACAGAGAGATCAGCAGTTGGGTGTCGTCTGCGTAGGAGACCAAATCTACCTCGTACGCTTGCACCACCTTGTCCAGGGGGGCCATGTAAAGATTGAAAAGAGTTGGACTCAGGGCAGAGCCCTGGGGTACCCCCTGTTCTAAGGCCATCACTGCTGATCTACAAGAGCCTTGTTGTACCTGAAAGCTTCTGCCTGTGAGGAAGGACTTCAGCCACCCCAGTGCGGAGCTGGTGACACCCGCTTTGGCTAGACACTGTAGTAGAATGGAGTGTGCTACAGTGTCGAATGCCGCACTGAGGTCGAGCATCACCAAGGCCATGGTGTTGCCGGCATCCGCCCCCTGTCTTAGGAACTCTGTCGCTCTCAGGAGGGCTGTCTCCGTGGAGAAGCCCGCCCGGAAGCCCGATTGAGAGGGATGCAAGATATTATTTTTCTCTAGATGTGTCATAAGTTGACAATTAGCCACTTTCTCCGCCACGTTGGCTAAATACGGGAGCAGAGAAATAGGTCTCAGATTCTCCAGTATGTCCTGGCTTATATTGGGCTTTTTCTTTATGGGAAGCACTATCGCTTTTTTCCAGTCTTCCGGGAGATATTCCGTGGAAAAGGAGATCTGGAGTATATGCCTGATGTACGGCTCCAGTACCGAGAGGCTTTCTCCCATTACCCTAGGAGGGGCCGGGTCTCAAGGGGAACCCGATTTGATTCCCTGACAGAGGCTACGAAGCATCTCTGGGGGAGGAACCGAGAAGAATTTCAATCCCTCTTCTGTGTTGTCTGCTGCCCTGATTACTTCAAATGTTGTTCCATCTTCTGGTTTATTGGAGAAGGTAGCATATATGTTCCTGACCTTTCCTGCAAAGTACTCAGCTATTTTGTTCGATTCTGCTACCGAGTCAGTGTCATGGGTGGTTGGGTTAAGTACCACCGAGATCTCTTTGAAGATTTTAAAAAGCTCTTTTGATGAGTTTTCTGCCTCCCCAATACGTTTCTTATAATGGGTGGCTTTAGCTCCACGTACCATCATTTGATATTTTTTCTGCGCCTCCTTGTAGTTTAACTTACTCAGAGGGCAGAAGTCTATCCGCCATCTCCGTTCCATTTTTTTACAAGCCGATTTAGCCGCTTGTAGAGCGGGTGTAAACCAAGGAGCTGATTTCCTGTCTCTGTTCCCTGTTTTGGCAAGATACATCGGGGCTGTCTTATCAAGGGCCCTGAGAATGCGGTCGTCTAGTCTTTTGAGTGCGCTTTCACAGTCGTCACCCATCGGTGGACCTCCTTCTAGCAGCAGTTCGTTAAACGCATCTTGTGAGAATTGTTTCCATTTGCGGCGGGGGTATCTTTTACTCTCCACTCTGTGAGAGTCAGAGGTTGAAATGAGAATTTTAAATGGGACCAAGTAGTGGTCTGACCACGGGACCGGACGGGGCATATCAACCCTTACTCCGTCCCAACTACAGAATACTGGGTCTAATAGATGGCCCTGTTTGTGGGTGGGGGTATGATTTAATAAATCGATTTGTAGTGCCTGCAGGTCTAGTCTTAGATTAGTGGCTTCCTTATCCTGTTAATCTTCAAGATGGATGTTGAGGTCTCCTAATACCAGAAGTCTGCTCTTTCTAGTTGCCAGATGAGCAATACCCTCCATCAAACTGGATTTAAAGTTCTTGAGTCCACCTGGGGGTCTATAAACAAGAATCCCCGACACAGAGTATTGGGGCCCCAGTTTCAGAGAAAAACAGCCTGCTTCACAGTTGTCTATATTTATGGGCTCTAAGGTACATTCCATCGGAGATTTGATGACAATGGCAATTCCCCCTCCTCTTCCTAGACAGGGAGTCTGTGGTATTATGCTCGACCATGATAGCGATTTAACACATTTTGAGCACTCTATATGCGGAGATCTGTTAAACGATATCATGTTCTCAGGGGACCTGGAGTACGCAAATGAAGTTGGCCATTCTGAGTTCCCCTTTAAGCCAACATTCATAGGCAGGGGCGCATCCTCCACAATAGATTTTATCCTAGTCTCTGCTAGCCTTGGACACTTAATCAAAACCTGTCAAACCTTGGCCAATGCATTAAGTGACCACTATCCCCTAGTCCTGGAGATTCTAATCCCTCTTCGGCAAATGAGCTGTGGACAACCACCCAGACAGAACGTCTTTGATGTAAGCATGAAAAGACAAAATGGCTACACTCTTAAGTGGAACCAGGTGGTCCCTGGTGATTTTTTGTCTAATTTAATATCTAAGTGCCTACCTAGTTTCCTGGCTATACTTGATGAGAATTCTAATAGCCAGGATATTATAGATCAATTTAATAATATTGTCCATCAAATTAAGGAGAACCTATGGGTGGACCGAAAAAACAGCAAAGGAAAGACTAGTAGCTGGTTTGATTCTGCATGCACAAAGGCCCTCACAAATCGTAAACATGAGCTACATGCCGTTCCCCGTGATCTTATATTGGTTAGGGATCTTCAGAGAAGGTACAATCAGGCATTGATTAATAGGAAAAAAAACGCGTTTTGGAAGCCGTGAATGTTCTTTGGTGATAATACTAAAGCACGCATTGAAACTGCCATCTCCGAAGATGTGTGGGTAAACCACTATTCCAAACTTTATAGTACCCTTGAATGTGGCCAACAATCCCCAAACCAATTTACGAGGGAGGGAGGTGCAAAGGTTTTAAAATTGGATGTTACACTAGAAGAAGTAACTGTGAGCCTAAAGGCAACCCGGGGAGGGAAAGCCCCGGGACCAGATGGAATTCCATCAGATTTGTTTAAAAACAACGTTGACCTTTGGGGGCCTCTCTTAGTGCAAATATTTAATGCAACAGCGGAGAAGGACATTCTACCCTCATGGTTTACATCTGCCATTGTGCCCATATTTAAAAAAGGAGACAGACAAAACCCCATGTGTTATCGGCCAATCTCCCTATTGGATTGTTCTGTGAAAATTTTAGGGAGAGTTATCTTAAGCAGATTACAAACTTGGGAAGAAGATAACTGTATTATTAGCGATCTCCAGTTTGGGTTCCAAAAAGGGGTAGGAACGATCGAGCAAGGGTTAAACTTATTTATCCTACAGCAAAAATACATCAGGGCAAGGCGGGAGCATATTTATTTTGCCTTTGTAGACTTGACGTCAGCGTTTGACTGCGTTTCACATAGCCAGCTTTGGGCCATTCTGAGAAATCTGGGTGTTGAAGAAAATATAATAGACTTTCTTATGGAATTATATTCAGGTGCCACCACAACAGTGCGTTATGGGAAAAATGGGGAATGTACTAGATCATTTGGCATAGGGTGCGGGGTACGCCAGCGGTGCGTCCTCGCACCCTTCTTATTTTTAGTGTATATTAATGTCCTTGAGGAAGCCTTACTAAAATCTTCAAAGGATACGCCTATGGTAGCTAGAAGACCGATCCCTGTGCTTCTTTACGCAGATGATACGGTTATTATGGCCCGGACACCTATAGCATTACAAGGTCTTATAACATCTTTTAATACTTTTATGTCAGATCTAGACCTGCATTTACATTAATGCTAGTCCCTTAGATTTCACCCCAACTTTCTCATATTTAGGGATTCTATTTCATGAAGCAGGCACATGGGCAAGTGCAATAGAAGCTAGGAAATAGCTTTTTTTGTAAATCAATTATGGCCCTTAAAAACTTTGCGAAAAAAATGGGGAAAAAACCAACTGTTGAACATTAAAACATTTTTAATGCAACATGTATTTCAATTGCTGTCTACGGTGCTGGGATATGGGGATATGAAAACGTAAAACCAATCCAGGTCGCAGAAAATATGTTCTTGAGGTAGATCCTAGCTGTACCTGAGAGTGCCTCAAGCTACATCTGTCACATGGAACTTGGTCAACCTTACATCGAAGACACAATTAGAGTCCAGCCAATTTTATTATGGCACAGGGTCTGGACCAATAATGAATGTGTACTGAACCGCGCCATTATAAAAGACGTATTAAGTCTAGATTATGTATGTAGGATCAGGTGGTTCTCGTATGTAAAAGATTTTCTTCTGAAACTGGGCTGCCAGAATTACTATGATGATCCCCTCTCAATGTGTAATATTTCTAGGAAAATACTGAACGTGCAATGCATGAAATATTTGGAAAACATTAGAGCTAGAGAGGAAGCAAAGAAAAAGTCTGTAGAGAAGTGGATAAGTGTGGCTCAATGGTTAGAGCGGCAGACCCTGATGCAGAAATCTAGCCCGGTACCAGGCTTCAATTCCCCGCCTCGGCGGGTCTTGGGCTCAAAATTCCACGGAGCTGATAATTCTCGCCTCGGTGCCTATTCTATTCATGGAGTCCCACTCTGCAACTCTGGGCAATAGCTTGCCTAATCTCCACAACGGCCCCCACAACGCTAAGGATGCCTGGCCTCCACCTTGGAGTGCCCAGGAGTGGACGCCTCACCGGAAAAGCCAGGATGGGTTCCACAGCGGTATTCGTACAAGCGCCTTGAGACCCTTGCGGTTGAGTAGTGCGCTATACAAGTATCAATTTACATTTTTTGCATTTAGCTGCTCACCAACTAGTATTGGTACAGGGGAAAATCCAACCATACCTAACCCTAACGATGAAAGAACAAGAGCGGTTCATTTTAACTCGTTTTAGGTTGAATGTCTTTTTTAGAGTTTTAAGCTTCCCCGTTATGAACTCCTGGTCACATGACTTAATTAAATGTCCCTGCGATGATTTATCTGTCCAATCTGACATCCATATCCTATTTTTCTGTAAGTTTTACAAAGCAGCATGGTAAAAGATTGATTGTACATATTTTAAAGCAAATGGGAGTTAACCGATGTCGACCTGCTTTTTTAGCATTGCAAAAATTAGATGTAATTTTAATTGTGGCTTCTATTACTGAATTTCTTAAAATTACTTTTAGATTATGTGAATCAATTCGCATCTAACTACACTGTATATAAATTAATTTTAGTCGCTTTGATATTTTTATCGTAATGTACTTTCTATGTATTTGAATGACAAATTTTTATGTGTACTTTTATGGTTATTTGATTTTAACCGAATAAAGAAGAATTGACAATTGACTCGGGGAACTGTTCTTGGTGTTCATTTAAATGCATAGCTGAAACCATATGCAGAAGCAGGCTATAAGGTGATGATAAGAATGTTGAATGAGAAAAATATTGATTAAATACAGAACAATTGTTAATTGACTAGCACACAATGGAAATGAGGGAGGCAACTAGAAATTCCCTAATTGAGACATGCTTTGAAGAAGGGGCTACTACTAGTACTAATGGTGAATCAGGAGGCAGACGAAAGCAAGATTTAAAAAACAAACTAGGGGCTAGGGAGAAATTATCCAAGAAAGAGATCAACAAATGGTGGGAGGTGGCAGCATTAAAAAAATATCTAGAAGTAAAACTCGTTCCACGTGGGTTACGTATTAATCTGATGCCCAACCACCAATACACCAGCAATGACTTGTTGAGTGAATGGAGAGAATACATCTTACATTCATCACTGGGACTAATGGAGATTCTGATAAAGCATATATAAATAGCTTTGGATAGAACAACTAAATAATTGAAAGAAATGGACGAAGAACTATCCACTGCGGATATGAACCCTGAATAAAAAAAATTCAAGGAGGAACTTGAACATTACATAGAAAAACATGAAGAAACTGTACTTACGAGGAAACAATCGAAATTCCAAAGAGATAAGGAAGACTATCAGGAAGGCTGCATATTTACTTATGCAAGAAAGTATGATCATTTGAAACAAAATGAAAAATTGGATTTCTCAGCCAATACAGGAAGCGTATCCTCTCTCACCTCAACAGATGCCAGCACAAGTGAAGGAGAAGTCGAACAAAGAGACACAAGATCTAAATGCTCTTTTTTAGATGAAATGAAGCTGGCATTACAGCAAAAAAACTGGGAAAAGGCAATGACGGCACAGCCAATAAACAACAGAGGACGATGAAAAGGATGTGGCAACGCCCGCAGAAAGCGACAAGAAGGGGCAAGCGGAAACGCGGAGCAAGCTTCTGGAGGAAATTGAGTGGGAACGATGACGAGAAGTATGCGGCAGAAATGGAATTAAAAACCCAAGATTCATCTACAACCCCCATGAATGAGGGGCAGGAATTGGAAGTGAATAATTTCTCATCTAAAAACCTTACAGAAATGGAAATGAGAATTTTAAAACAAGGGCTGAATTTATGTCCTACTAACAATCTAGATCTAGCGGAGACAAGAATAGATCTATTTAAATATGTAAGAGAAATAAAACTTGGTAAACTGTTCACAGAAAATCCAAACATGGCCAATTACAAGAAGACCACAGCAAACCCGGCAATGGGACTAAAAGCTCAAGATTCAGATCATTTTATCGATTTGATGGAACTTGATCAGAATCCAGAACAAGAAAGAGGAGAGCTAAGCTCCCACTGCATTCAGTTGGGAGCAGGCAGCAGTAATAAAAAAACACAATCCAAATTTTACCCACAATTACCTCCAGGAAACAAAATCGATCTGTTTCATGAATGTATCATAAAGGATCTTTATCAAATGAAAACAGTACAAAAGAAAGATAATCTCTCCATTGAGGAACGAACAGCCTTGAATAATCTGGAAAAAGACAACACCATTGAAATAAAAATGGCCGATAAGGGTGGAAATGTGATCATCCAGAAAAAGAGGAATACATGCGAGAGGCTTACTCTCAATTGAGAAATAGAGAGTATTATGAAAAATTGAAATCAAACCCTACAATGAAATGGAAGGAAGAATTAGATCTTAAACTGGACGAATGGCAAAAGTAGAATTTATTGGACATGGATGAAATGAAATATCTGAAAACAGTACATCCCAAAACAGCAACAATTTATTTTCTGCCGAAAATTAATAAACATCCCACAAAGCCACCAGAGAGACCGATAATCTTGGCGTAGGGTGCACTGTTAGAACCGGTGACCAACTATCTTGATGTCTTTTTATTACCGTATGTAAAAGAACTTACATCATACATCCAAGATACGGGTGATCTTTTGAGGAGATTACAAAAAACCCCATGGCAATCCACATACAAGTTGATCACTATGGACGTAATATCATTATATTCAAACATCCAGAATGATATTGGATTAAAAGCATGTGAACATTTCTTCAATTCACAGAACATAATAACATGCTACTAGAAATGATTCAACTGTGTTTGGAGCAAAATGTCTTTATGTTTGGAGAAGAGATCTTCCGCCAATCAAAAGGAACCGCAATGGGTTTTTCCTTTAGTCCATCATATGCATGTCTAGCGATGGGATTATGGGAGAAGACCTGGGCATGGAGTAACAAGAATGACAGATTTGTTAATAAGACCATAGCGTGGTTAGGATATATTGATGATTTGCTTTTAATATGGGACAGGACAAAGGAAGAGTTTGCAGATTACTTTAAGATACTGGATGACTCTAATATCAGATTGAAATTCACCTCTGATATCAGTGAAGAGCGAGTTGTTTTCTTGGACACTGAAATTTTCATCTCAAACAACGAGGTACAAACAACCTTGCACCGTAAGAGCACAGCTACAAACTCGGTGTTGCATGTTCAAAGTTTTCATCAATCCAGTTTGATCAAAAATATCCCCTACGGGGAGTTTCTCAGGATTAAGAGAATATGTTCACAAGAGGAGGAATGGAGAAAACACCAAATACAAGCCACAGCAAGATTTGAAAAAAGAAAATATAACTCAAAGACCATCAAAAATGCTCTACAACGCACAATGTCAGTAAATAGAACAGATCTATTGAAAGAAAAACATGTGATAGAAAAGAGTGAGAAAATTTGATTAATCAAAACACATTCGACGGCTAACCAACAATTGATGAGAGTTCTTAGAAAGAATTGGCATATCATACACATGGATACTACAACAGCTGAAATCGTGGGAGATCACCCCAATATATATATATATTTTTTTTAACTTTATTTTCATTTTAAAAAAATAAAAAATTTAAGGATGCATCATGAGTCATATATTACAGTTTAAACATAAAAGCAAAGGAAGAGAGGAGGCACTTACACTACTTAATAAAATGCAATAAAGTATCAAGTCACTGCAAAACAAATATCTTCTGAATGACTGTACCGTAGGGAAGAATGACATTACTCAAAAGAGGACAGCAACTGATACAAATCAATGACATCAAATACAAAGAGGAAGACAATACAATCCAATTAACATAGATGTGCAATTGTCGCAACCAAGCCAGCAATATGATTTAGGGGGTCGTATACCTACCCAGCAATAATAAATGAATATACATGTGCAAATATAAACAGATAATTCACTTCAGCCCACTCCCACCGGGACTATCTGGCTATCTAACTGAGACCACTGCTCCGCCGTGATCTTAGCAATATAGGAGCGATAAGGTCCCCAGATATCGACAGGGCGGGAAGGTCCAGGGACCAATGTCGAATACTCTACACAAATGATGTTGCAAAAAGCCATACTCTTAAGCCAGGACTTCAAACTAGGGGGTCGCCTGGTGCACCAGAACAACGCAACCTCTCTTTTTGCTAACAGGAATCCAATTGCTGCAAGCTTGCGAACTGGACGGGGGAAGTTGGCGACATATCCCAACAAAGCTATTTCCGGGGTGGGGATCAGGTGGAGGCCTAGCATATCACTGAATGTGTGGTGTACCTGTGACCAATAGTCGTGCAGAAGAGGACATGTCCAAGACAGGTGGGCAAAGTCCGCGTCGGGGGGGCTTTACATTTGGGACACTGATGGGGGCGATTAGGGTCAATTTTGAGGGGAAGTGCTTGAGTGTGATATAGTCTACCGAGGAATTTAAAATGGATGAGTTTATGCCTGCTGTTAATAGATACCTCCCTTGTGGCCCTACAGCACTGGACCCATTGGTCGTCCGATATGGGTTTACCCAAATCCTCCTCCCATGCCGCGTGAATCTTGGTGTCAAGAGTGGGTAGGGAAATGCTGCACAAGCTGTACAATTTAGAGACCAGGTGTGTTCCCAATGGGTGCTGGATAATAAGTGTGAGAGGGGGGCCTCCTCAGGAGCAAGTGGAAATGTGGGAAACAGAGCTCTCATCATGGATCGCAATCTGGTCAAAACAAAAGAGTCCATGAAGGAACGATCTGCAAAGCGTTGGTCATCAGCCATGGAGAAAGCGTGGCCCTCAGGGAAAATATCACCAACGGTGCCAATATAAAATTTGGCTAGGGTGTGTTGGACCACTGTCTCTCCGGTGATGGGCAGCCAATGTGCGTTAGGAAGAGGGAGGGCCGGGGAATACAGTAGGTCCAGGCCCAAGAGTCTGCGCACCCTATCCCACGTCCAACAGGTAGATGATACGGTTTGTATGTCTTGTGGGTCACGGGGGAAACCCCTAGGGAGCACCGTGGAAAGTGAGTCAGGCAGGACCAGGTCAGCTTCTGATTTTAAATATAATATGCGGGCGTCCGGGTGGTACCAGGAGTACGCAAATGAGCATTGCGCAACTAAAACAAATAGGTAAAAATCAGGAAAACCCAAACCGCCCCTTTCGTAGGGGAGGGTAAGTACCCACCAGAACACCCGCGGATTCCTGTCACCCCAAACTAAACACAGGAGCATTGACCGTAACTTGGAGAAAAACATCTTGGTGAGAGGGATCGGGATGTTGTTGAAAAGATATAAGAAGCGAGGAAGAACAATCATTTTAATCATAGCAATCCTCCCAGCCATGGATAGCGGGAGGCGGATCCATCTATCAATCTGATTTTCCAAGAAATCCATCGCACTGCCATAGTTTAATCTGATGATGGCGACAGTGTCCAAATGGACATGCACCCCCAGGTATTTGACCGATTCCTGGCACCACTCAAGGGGGCATGGACAATTCCACTACATGGTACGAAAAATGAGTGATTTATGCCAATTAATGCGAATACCAGAAAACTTGCAGAAGCGGGCGATTTCTAAAAGGAGAGGTTCCAAATTGTTGTGGGGCATTCGAACGTACAGAATCGTGTCATCCGCATATAGCGAAATCAAAAGAGGCCCAGTGCGAAACTGGAGCCCACGGTGTAGGTGTTTTTCCTGAAAGTGGCGGACCAAGGGGTCCATAGCCAATATGAAAAGCAGTGGGGATAGCGAGCATCCATGCAGTGGGCCACAGCTAAAGTGAACTGTTCAGTTATGGTGCCATTAGGGCGCAATCTGGCCGTGGGCGCGGTGTACAACAATGCGACTGTGGAAACAAAGCATTCCGGCATTCCCATACGCCTCATGATGGACAGAAACAAGGGCCATTCTAATGAATCAAACGCTTTCTCAGCGTCAAGGAGAATCGCGGCAGCTGGAGTGGACAGATCTATACGGTGTATAACTGAGAACAGGGTCAGCAAATTCAAAGAAGTAGAGCGATGAGGAACAAAGCCAAACTGCGCCAGGTAGATTATGGACTACATCAGCTCCACTGTGCCTCATGACGAGCTGAGCTTGTCATGAGCATGGAAGGGGTTAAAAGAGAGAGGGGTCTATATGAGCTACACAAAGTGGCGTCTCTACCTGGCTTAGGGAGGAGAATTATGACTGCTTCTCTGAACGTGGGCGGCAGGCATCCCAGCTCGAGAGCCTCTGCATTCACCTCTACCAGTCGGGGAACCAGTTCCTCTTTGTAGGCTTTATAAAAATCGGCAGAAAAGCCATCTAGGCCGGGATCCGAGGAGCCCCTCAGTGCATCAATGGCTTCAATTATACTATCTTGCGTGAATGGTAAGGCCAAGAATTCCTGCATGTGCTTTTCAAGGTACACCATAGCAATCTCATTTAGATAGGCACCCTGGCCCCCCCCGATCTCCAGTGAGAGTGAACGTGTAGAGATGCTTGTAATAGGATAAAAAGTTATTGCATATTTCTGGTGTCCTATGATTTCTGAGATGTAAGATGATTGATAAGGGGGGCAGAGCAGCTGCGCCAGTAGTTTTCCCGGTCTTTCATCCGCCCCATACTGTTGTGCTGTGTATTGTTTATTCAGAAACCGCAACTCCCTGTCAGCCTCCTCACGAAACTCCATCAACAATGATAAGCGCCTGGCCTCTACTTCTTTCGATGGCTTACGTAACAGCTCTTTGTCCAGCGTCATGATGTATTTTTCTATGCGAGACAAAGTGGACCTCATATCTCTCAAGGCCCCCACATGCTTGGCAATGCAGACACCACGAATAGTTGCTTTGAATCCCTCCCATAGAGATGCCCAAGACTCCACTGACCCCGTGTTCAAAT
Source organism: Lissotriton vulgaris (assembly GCF_964263255.1). NCBI lineage: Eukaryota > Metazoa > Chordata > Amphibia > Caudata > Salamandridae > Lissotriton > Lissotriton vulgaris. Next base: position 2,065,115 of record NW_028251781.1, on the reverse strand, counting down.
CAAAATAGTCCTCTATAGCCTGTCTTAGTTCCTCTGAGAAAACCGGGTCGGTCTATGCTCTCCCTGGGAAGCGCCACTGCCTCTCATACCCGCCCAACCAGGGACTCTTCAATTTCAGGATTACGGGGGAGTGGTCAGATAGTGTGCACTGGAGAGTAAGCAGGTTCTCGACCCAGCCAGCTACACCTGGGAAGACAAGCCAGTAATCTATTCTGGTCCAGGTGTTGTGGAATCCAGCATGATGCGTGTACTCAGGAAGCTGTGGGTGTAGTCGTGTCTCTATGTCAATGAGGGAGAAGAGTGTGCACAGATCTAACAAAATGGAACGTGACCTGGTTTTTACATCAGGGGAGGAAGATGTACTATCCTTTGACGGATTCAATAATAGGTTAAAGTCCCCACCAATAATCAATAAGTCAGGATCAAGCTTGAGGAGCTTCACTTGGAGTTCTTGCAAGAAGGAGGGAGTGTCAGTGTTGGGGCCCTAGATTCCTACCAGAGTGATCTTATAGCCCAAGAGAGAGCCCGCGACAATCAAGTAACGGCCCTCCTTGTCAACTACACTGGAGGATAAAGCAAATGGCACTCTCATATGAATAATAATGGCTACTCCCCTTGAATATCTGCTGTAGTGCGAGAAGAACCGATGGGCGCCCCAGCTCCTGGCGAGGGACGAGGAATCGGCAGGGGCAAATGCGTCTCCTGTAGTAATACAATATCAACCCTGTGTCTAGTAATGTAATTGAAAACCTGCCTGCGTTTCCTGGTATCATTCAGTCCTCTCACATTCCAAGACATCAAGGAAAGCCCAGAGGGACCATCCTAAAGGCCTAATCACTGGATTCAAGCAAGCCGGGCTGAAGACGGCCGGAATGCCAGAAACCGGTCCTCGGAAGCTTGTTTCCGGTCCAGAGAAGACATGGCTTGGAAGTTCGGGCTGGACTGTTCCCATGAGGCACAGGGTCAGACGGATTTGCATATAGCCATGTCTGAACTGGGGTGGAAAGTGGGCTAAAGAACGGTGATGGATTAAACCCAGATCTTTTGACTGGGTGTGAGTGTTTGATTGATTCAGATGCTCCGTCCATCACCAACCCCTTTTGTACCGCTTTTGGCCGCCATAAGTGTGGCCGGGTATGCTCAGACGTGAGTCCCTTGCTCACTTTGCCACTGGATTCAAGCAAGCCAGGCTGAAGACGGCTGGAATGCCAGAAACCGGTCCTCGGAAGCTTGTTTCCGGTCCAGAGAAGACATGGCTTGGCAGTTCGGGCTGGACTGTTCCCATGAGGCACAGGGTCAGACTGATTTGCATGTAGCCATGCCTGAACTGGGGTGGAAAAGTGGGCTAAAGAACGGTGATGGATTAAACCCAGATCTTTTGACTGGGTGTGAGTGTTTGATTGATTCAGATGCACCGTCCATCACCACCCCCTTTTGTACCGCTTTTGGCCGCCATAAGTGTGGCAGGGTATGCTCAGATGTGAGTCCCTTGCTCACTTTGCCACTGGATTCAAGCAAGCCGGGCTGAAGAAGGCTGGAATCCCAGAAACCAGTCCTCGGAAGCTTGTTTCCGGTCCAGAGAAGACATGGCTTGGCAGTTCGGGCTGGACTGTTCCCATGAGGCACAGAGTCAGACTGATTTGCATATAGCCATGTCTGAACTGGGGTGGCGGAGTGGGATAAAGAACGGTGATGGATTAAACTCAGATCTTTTGACTGGGTGTGAGTGTTTGATTAATTCAGATGCTCCGTCCATCACCACCCCCTTTTGTACCGCTGAAGGCCTAACCTGGCCATCTTGGAAACCATAAATCAAATGTCCTAGAGTGCGTCCTCCTCCATCTTAACTCCGATGCATAATAAGAACTGTAACAATTATCAATCAAAATAAACAAAACAAGCCCCTTCCTCCCACCCACCACCCAGCCTCAAATCTACCCCACAGAGGCACTCCCCGTTCAATCATACAATCTTACGAGTCCATAAACTTGTCGCTGATCTAAAAGGAAGGAAATCGATTTTGGAAAAGGGGGTGGTGATGGACAGAGTTTCTGAATGATGCAGAATACTCTTACCCAGTCAAGAGATCAGGGCTTGATCCATCGCGGTTTTTTAGCTCACTGCACCATCCCAGCTCAGAACCTGGCTACATGCAAATTAGTCTGTTCCTGTCCCAGTGCATGATGGGAACAGGGCAAACCAAACTACCAAGCCAATTCTTATACTGGGAAGGAAACAAGCTTCGGGGGACCGGTTTCTGGCATTTCAGCCGTCGTCGGCCCGGCTTGCTTGAATCCTGATGGTGCAATGAGCAAGGGACTCACGTCTGAGTATACCCTCCCACACTTAGTGTGGACAAAATCGATTTTGGAAAAGGGGGTGGTGATGGACAGAGTTTCTGAATGATGCAGAATACTCTTACCCAGTCAAGAGATCAGGGCTTGATCCATCACCGTTTTTAGCTCACTGCACCATCCCAGCTCAGAACCTGGCTACAAGCAAATTAGTCTGTTCCTGTCCCAGTGCATGATGGGAACAGGGCAAACCAAACTACCAAGCCAATTCTTATACCGGGAAGGAAACAAGCTTCCGGGGACCGGTTTCTGGCATTTCAGCCATCGTCGGCCCGGCTTGCTTGAATCCTGATGGTGCAATGAGCAAGGGACTCACATCTGAGTATACCCTCCCACACTTAGTGTGGACAAAATCGATTTTGGAAAAGGGGGTGGTGATGGACAGAGTTTCTGAATGATGCAGAATACTCTTACCCAGTCAAGAGATCAGGGCTTGATCCATCACCGTTTTTTAGCTCACTGCACCATCCCAGCTCAGAACCTGGCTACATGCAAATTAATCTGTTCCTGTCCCAGTGCATGATGGGAACAGGGCAAACCAAACTACAAAGCCAATTCCTATACTGGGAAGGAATCAAGCTTCCGGGGACCGGTTTCTAGCATTTCAGCCGTCGTCGGCCCGGCTTGCTTGAATCCTGATGGTGCAATGAGCAAGGGACTCACGTCTGAGTATACCCTCCCACACTTAGTGTGGAAAAAAACTATTTTGGAAAAGGGGGTGGTGATGGACAGAGTTTCTGAATGATGCAGAATACTCTTACCCAGTCAAGAGATCAGGGCTTGATCCATCACCGTTTTTTAGCTCACTGCACCATCCCAGCTCAGAACCTGGCTACATGCAAATTAGTCTGTTCCTGTCCTAGTACATGATGGGAACAGGGCAAACCAAACTACCAAGCCAATTCTTATACTGGGAAGGAAACAAGCTTCCGGGGACCAGTTTCTGGCATTTCAGCCGTCGTTGGCCCGGCTTGCTTGAATCCTGATGGTGCAATGAGCAAGGGACTCACATCTGAGTATACCCTCCCACACTTAGTGTGGACAAAATTGATTTTGGAAAAGGGGGTGGTGATGGACAGAGTTTCTGAATGATGCAGAATACTCTTACCCAATCAAGAGATCAGGGCTTGATCCATCACCGTTTCTTAGCTCACTGCACCATCCCAGCTCAGAACCTGGCTACATGCAAATTGGTCTGTTCCTGTCCCAGTGCATAATGGGGTATACTCAGACGTGAGTCCCTTGCTCATTGCACCATCAGGATTAATCAACAATTAATCAATTGTAAGAGTCAATTTGTAATTTATATCATTGATTGCCCAAGTTCTTTGAAATATGTTGGCAGCACGAAGTGTGAGCTGAAAAAACGAATCCTGGAACACGTTTGTGCTACCATAAACACTGGCAGAAGTAATGCAGTCTCCAAACATATGGAGAAGGAACATGGAGGCAAATGGAAAGAACTGAAATTTTATGCTGTGGAAACTGTCGGAATTCACCCCAGAGGGGGTGATCGTGAAATAATTCTACGACAAAAAGAATCAAAGCATATCCTGAACTTCCGTACCTTAAGCCCGCATGGGTTGAATCAGGATGAAGAGTTACATTGCCATCTATAACTCCGCCTTTTTTTTGATTGCCCCATGTATGACTGATAACGGCAATGGGCAAAATTTGAATTGACCCCCCTTACCAATGTTTTTACCCTTTTGACAATTTATAAATTTTTCACATTTTTTCACTTTTAATTTTGAAACAATGACTAATACTCAATTTGCAAACAGGTAAATATATGAATCTACTAAGAGCGGTGAATATTGTTATTAATGACAAGTACACAGTTATCTTCCTTAGGATTGATGAGATAGAGCCATCCACCAGAGGGCTTAAAGAGAAAGGCAAAATAAAATGTTATAACTCAATGAGGTACATATTTGCCCACCAGAGGGCGTAACTGTATGAAATAATCATGTAAGGTACCTTTGTTAAGACAGCAGGGACTTGATAAGTATTGTGTAAAAAATGGTAACAATAGGAATAAGGTTGAATCGGCAAGGGAACATTTTGTTGTAAGGTTGCACTACAAGATCCATAATTCCCTGTGAAAGGAACAAGAAATGACGTCATTGTTTGTATTCAGTTATTTAAATCACAAAAAAAATGGAGAGTAGTTGTTTGTCAGTCCCGTGAGCAAGGTCTAAGTATAGACTGAAACGCGTAGGGAATGCGTTGCTGGCCTGCTGTTAATAAATACTAATTTCAACAACAGAATTGGATCGAAGAATCTTTACCTAAAAACTGCGAGTGCACGAGAAAACAGTCCCGTGGGAAACCGCAATACTATATATATATATATATATATATATATATATATATATATATATATATATATATATATATATATATATATATATATATATATATATATATATATATATATATATATATATATATATATATATATATATATATATATATATATATATATAGTTTATTCGATCAATAAAAATGACATTCACATCAACAAAATCACTAGACATACAATAAGTCATCACAGCATAAAACTTACAGTAAAATGAATTTTCGCCTGCCTATACATCAATTGTAAAAATTTATAAAATTCATAATTCATGTGGTAATAAAAATGTGATTTCCAATTTTTCATCAAGTCACAGATTAACCATTTCAGGCCTTTCATTACCCCAGTATTACAATAGCAAGCCTAGGACCAGCTTGCTTGCATATTCAAATTATCTTTCACAAGATATTCTTTTGCCACTTTTGCTCTCAGCCACCAAGCATGTAGCAAGTATCTTGAAATTGTAAATACAAGCCATCTTGTAGTGTCGGACCTAAAGTTCCAAAGGGCATCAGAGGGGCGCGAAAAAGAAAGCAAACAACAGGCGGGGATTATGCAGGTTTTCCTAAGATTTACATAAGCAGGGCAGAAAACGTTGAAGTGTTCTAAAGTCTCTGGGGTAGAGTGACAGGACGGGCACAGGGAGGTTACAGAGGCATTTACTCAAGTACTTTTCATTAAATTTAGAGGGAGAACCCCATACCTAAATTGAATATAAAGTGCATGTGCCTGTGGGGATTTAACATCCTCCATATACGAATCAAAAGTAAAACAGCCCTTGACATTCAGAAAGCTGGAAGTTAAAGTGCCAAGTGCCTTAACACTAGTGCATAATGAATCAACATACTCACAGTACCTTTTTTTTAGAAAGGGTACCATTTTTTTTATAATAGACTTTGGGTCCTCCCACATAAACCCCAATCTGAGTTTAGTAAACCAATCCTTAACAAAACAAGGCAAAGGCCCTGATTGTTTTTGTAGAATTAATAATTCTCCTATTGCGTCCTTTACTTGGATCTGGCTACTGCTGGTCCATAATCTTGCCAAGAACAAAAGTACCTTAAGAATAGAAAATAGCTAATGGGTTTAAGACTAAAGTCAAGATGTAGTGCAAAAGGGGTGTTTTTAAATGGGAGGTTAAGGATTGCCCTTAAAAATGTATTCTCAGTGAGCTGTAATTGTTTTAGGTACTCCAGGCCCCACATTTCAGCCCTAAATTAGGCAGCGCCTGGCCCTTTTGCTCGATGTAACTAAAAAATTGGCGAAATGGGACGAAAAGCAGAACCTTTTACCCTCTTTGCTATTGCACAGTCGACATGTTGAAGTGTTAAAACACTTGTTTCTATTTGGGGTGTCCATGCTATGCAGTCACTGATTCAGACTCCAGAGTAATCGAAAACCATATACACATACACACACACACACACACACATATATATATATACATACATACATACATTCATACATACATTTATATATATCTCATTACACACAAGGTTACCCCCAAGAAGAAGTCACGTAGGGAAGGGTTACCGCACAGAACATCCCAGGCGGCATGAGTTGCAGCAAGTGGCAGGCTTCCCAAAAGCCAAACACGTTTCGAGCATCCCATGTGCTCTTGATCACTGGCAATGCTGACACAAGGCGGGCTGAATCAGAACAAGCTTTATTGAAATAACGAGTCCCGCCCCAATGGGCGCAGACATTGTGGTACTTGAAGTCCGCAGAATAATGCCCCAGACTCAGCGTTCATCTTTCCCAGTGGAAACCCAAGCCAAAATGTCAGTTAAAATATCAAGCCTTGTTAGGTGAAAGTCCCGTTCACAAAACTGCATTCATGCCAATATTTTCCTGTGATTAAGGCCCCCTGCCTTCCAGCGAGCGTCAGTGTTTACCGGCACTCAGGATCCACTTAACAAGCGGCGGGACCTCTTCGCGACCGGGCCGGCTGCATTGAATCATTACACACAAGGTTGCCTCCAAGAAGAAGACACACAGGTAAGGGTTACCGCACAGAACATCCCAGGCGGCATGAGTTGCAGCATGTGGCAGGCTTCCCAAAAGCCAAACGCGTTTCGAGCATCCTATGTGCTCTTGATCCCTGGAAAGGCTAACCCAAGAGGGATAATTCAGAACAAGCTTTATTAAAATAACGAGTGCCGCCCCAATGGGCGCAGGCATTGTAGTTCTTGAAGTCTGCTCGCTGACGCTCGCTGGAAGGCAGGGGGCCTTAATCGCAGGAAAATATTACCATGAATACAGTTTTGTGAACGGGACTCTCACCTAACGGTGCGGTAACCCTTACCTGCGTGATTCTTCTTGGGGGCAACCTTGATATACACAATCTTTATACATCCAATCAACATGATGATGGCATAAGGGCACTGGAACTCTATTTGTTGGACCAGACCGATTGAGTACTATGCCCATAACAAAATGCTCTTCAGTCTAACAAGGTTCTGTTTGGAAAACAACTATTTTTGTTTAATTAACAGGTCTACCATCAAGTAAGGGGCGTAGCTATGGGGGAAAGTTTTTTCCCCTAGCTACACCTGCTTACACATGGGGTGGTAGGAGAGGATGATTCTACAGTGTACGCGGACACCATGGCACGTAATGTAGTAAAATGGGCCCGACACATAGACGACCTTTTTGTGGTACGGCGGGAGGACAGAGGGAGTTTATAACTAAGATCAACAGTAATGATATAAATCTGCATTTTACTCACAACATAAGTAACAGTTCCATCACTTTTTTCGATGTTGAAGTATACATGGCCAATGGGAAGTTAGAAACCAAACTAAATCGCAAGCCCACTGCAGGCAATACAAACTTCACTCAACCAGTTTCCACCCCAAGCATACTATATGCAGCATTCCCTACGGGGAAATGTTGGGAATTTGTACAATATGTAGCAGGGAACAAGATTTGGTGGCAGCACAGGAAGAGTGCAAAAACAGATTCCTAGAAAGGGGGTACTCTAAACACATAAATGATGATGCCATTAAACGGATCAGAGCACTGTCCCACAAGGACGTACTCCTGAAACCATCATGAGGCAAAAACAAATCATTAACTGTTACAGGTCCAAACACCAACAATCCAAGACTTATCCTTACTTACAATAAGCAGAAGGATAGTCTGTATACAATTTTCAAAAAGAATTGGCACCTAGTACTAAGTGACCCGATCTTGGGGGAGAAATTACCACACACCCCCTCAATAACATACAGAAGGGCCCAGAGTACCAGTGATTTGGTGGTTAGCAGCAGTCCTGAAATCAAGACCGGCACAAGCTGGCTTACTAACTGGAAAGGTTCTGTCATGTGCTCTACTTGCAGGGCATGCAAATATGGGATCAACAGAACTACTTTCTGTTCTCCATTTAAAACCAAGCCCTGCAAAATTGATAAACTGCTGACCTGCAAGTCTGAATTTGCTGTCTATTTGCAGGAGTGCTCTTGTGGACTGCAGTACGTAGGAAGCCCGAAACTGCAAGTCCACAAGAGAGTGCTCCAGCACTTCAGGGTCATCACTAACTCTGATGCGACCTACCCAGTGGCACGCCACTTTAAAGAGTTCCATGACAATGACAAATTAAGATACTATGTGGTGAATACCATGCTGCCATTAAGACGTGGTGGCAATAGGGAGGCCATTCTCAGATGTTTGGAGACCAAATACATTTTGGAATTTGATTGTAAAAGTCCCAACGGCCTGAATAGGACAGAGGATTTACATACATGGTTATAGTTCTAACCTATTTGTCGTACACATGAACTGATCTCATCTGTTTTAAATTCCAGTTTTTACCATCACAAGGGTTGTAGCAGAATAGACTCATCTATCCTTGTAGCAATAACTACCTCATATATGTGTATATATATCTCTCGCTCTCCTTTTCCTTCTTTACTCCATTTCTTTCTTTTTTGCACACCAGCACTTAATATGGATTATCTTTGTGGTTCAGGAAACCTACATCATTTAAGCAGTTTTTGCACAATCACGTAACATATCACAAACAACAGGATATTCGCTTTAGGCTTGGAATTTTTCGACTACTACAAAAGTACATAGACTGACTGTTAACAATGTGTAGTTTTACCAATTTGTATTTATACATGTATTTCGCACATCGTTATTAAGCAAAGAAATATCATCTGCTGATTTTCAGGCCTGGGAACTATGTTTTAGTCTATGATCATACTATTGAATTGTTTTTATATGGAAACAGCTTGCTGCCATATACCATACTCGAAAAAAATATTAAGTTGTTTTTATTGGACTTTTTATGATGTTTTTACTATGTGTATTACCGTGTATGTATACAGTCATTTTTGCGCATGTTGCACATATAACGGTCAATCTGCATAACATGCTAAAAGATACTGTGGCTGCTGTGGAGAAAACAGATGGGCAGTCTGTTTTCCCTTTTTTCTGGCTCTTGGCACTTTAAATTCTATGGGAAATGGTAGCACATCATATGTTCAAGGCATCTAGGGGCTGAAACGCGTCATGGCAGCTGAGCACTTTTGAAAAATAAAGAAAGTTATCTGCACGAAATAAGCGGCGTCCGTTCCCTTTCTGATTCCAGGGGCAAGAGATCATGGAGAAAAGGTGACGTAAATATATATGCATCTATTATCTTCAAAGCAGTTATTCCTTAGGCACCTCCTCTCCAATTCTATGGGGGCAACTTGCCTGTCTGCTGCCCCCTTATAGAGCTTTTTTACTTCAAGTCCATAACATTTCCAATTTTTCACAGTAAACAGTAATGGCGGCCATTTCATTTCTAACATTCCAACAGCCAGCCAATCAGAGCACAAGTATACAATTATTTTTTATCATTTATATCTCAAAATCTGCTGAATGGAATGATACTAAATCACATAAAGCACAACCTGCAGACTAAGATCTAACTTCCTATTGTGTTTTTATATCTACCCTTTTTTCTCAACCACCACTTGATGGATCACCCCAAACCTTTCCATGCACCAACTAGTCAAACAGGAAAACCATTTTTGGAAAGTTTGATGGAGATTTGTCAGCTGGTGCCAAAGTTTCTAACATTCCAACAGCCAGCCAATCAGAGCACAAGTATACAATTATTTTTTATCATTTATATCTCAAAATCTGCTGAATGGAATGATACTAAATCACATAAAGCACAACCTGCAGACTAAGATCTAACTTCCTATTGTGTTTTTATATCTCCCCTTTTTTCTCAACCACCACTTGATGGATCACCCCAAACCTTTCCATGCACCAACTAGTCAAACAGGAAAACCATTTTTGGAAAGTTTCATGGAGATTTGTCAGCTGGTGCCAAAGTTATTAGAAACACAAAATTGCTTTTCCTATGGAAAAGCAATCCTAACTATAACTACCTAACGGCGACTGTCACTAGGTAATATGTATATATAAATATGAGATTCGCAAAGAGGAAAAATAGAAAATGTCCTGGTGCAGATCCTCAGTTCCACGTTTTCCTCACAGGGAATGGTCCATATGATAGATCATGTGCTGAGAAAAACACAAATTACACTTCAAATGTCCATGTATAATCTTTTTATTTCACATTTGTCTTCTTGTGGTACACTTGGGAAAATTCCTTCTCAATTAGTATAAAAGTTGCATCACAGCCTCCATACACTTGATCAAAATTCATCAAATACTGTTACATATACAGCCAAGCCAACACGTGTTGGAGTCAGATTATGAAATTGAAAAAAAAGGAGTGTTACAGAGTGGTTTCTTCAAGAATGCTATCACACAGAAATAGTACATGAAGCTAGACTAAGAGCGAGTAAAATATGTCAAGACAATATTAGAATTGATTTTTGTTTTAGACATTTTTCGAAGTCCAACAGTGTCTATGAGATCTATGGTCTTGTGGTCGGTCTGTACTACTGACTTTCTAAAAGCGGGGTTTCTTTTAATGTAATGATTGCTTTTAAACTTTGGGTTTCTTTTAATGTAATGATTGCATTTAAGCTATGAGGACGGCTATTGTAAAAGGGGGGGGGGGAATAGAGCTAATCTTATACTGGTACATGGCCCTTAATTAATTTCTGTTGTGGTTCTCAAAGTGGGGTCCGAATAAGTATTAACTATTCGCTGTTTGCTGTTAATGTTGCTCTAACATCTTGCTTTTAAACTAATTTGTGGGTCAATATGGAACACAAATTACGTATCTATGACCCAGACACAAAAACTAAATGCAGTGTCAATCAGACTTTATCAGCGGTCCCTTCACTGACTTTTCGCAGTTAATTTTGTTCTAAAATCATGCTTTTAAACTAATATTTGGGTCAGTGCAGAACGCGAAATACGCCTCTCGGACCCGGAAACAAAAAACTTGATGCAGTGTTAATAATACTTTTTTGACGGTCCCTTCCTTGGTAAACAGCGTCTTTCATTTGCGTGACTAAATGCAGTTTTCTTGCTTACCATCACAATGCGATAAGGGTGTATAATTTACGGGTGGGTCGGTGCTCTCCCCAAATGCGTTTCTTAAAAATACGATCTAAATCAAAAACACACTGTGGAACAGACACTAAGTCTATTGCACATCAGGCCCGGCTCCAGGAATTTTTATTTGGGTGGGCCAAGGCTGCATTTGGGTGGGCCACTGCGTGCTCGATTTGTTGCTTATATGTCTGAGCAGGTCCTTTATCACTTCTTAGTCCTAAAAGGCCCAGTAAAACACACTCTTTTCCAAATCTCTTTCTAAATATTAGCACTCTCAAAAAGTGTTTTTTCCATGTAATGTTCCATTGATGGGAAGAGGAGGCTTCTGAGGTGGGAGTATGTATCAGGCAGGTGACACTTCTCAGGCTCCCTCTGTGCGAGCCTTCAGGGAGAATCCCTCTTCATTACTACCTCCACCAGACCCCAGACTTGCAACGCACTCTCTTACAGGCTTGATTATCCACTACTCCTCTCCAGTGCACCTTATCTCACAGCTGACCTTGAACCCCAGCCCCATATTAGGCACCATCGGGCTCCACTTTCATTTTTCCCTGTAAAAATATTAGTGAAATCACCTTGAAACTTAAAACATTGAATTTTGCAGTAAATATAATTAGCACGTACAGTAGCCCTTATGACCTGACTGCTAATTAAATAAACAAAAACAGAAAGGCCATGACAGGGTCGGTCTTTTTTGGCGTCACACCAATTACCTCGTTCTCCGTAAAGACATTTACTACCACCTTCCAACAGTGCCCCTCATCCCTCCATGGACCCCCCATTCACCTCCTCCTAGGATTCCCTCACTGCCACACGCCACAAGTGCCCTCATCTCCCCATAGCCCCTCCCCCTCATGACCTACTCCTCGGATTCCCTCACTGCCACCCTCCAACAGTGCTCCTCATCTCTATGTAGCCCCTCCCCTCATGACCTCCTCCTCAGACTTCCTCACTACCACCCTCCACCAGTGCCCCTCATCTCTTCCTAGCTCCCCTCCACCCCATGACCTCTTCCACTGTCACCCTCCAACAGTCCCCCTCATTGCTCCATTCCCACTACCTCCTCCTCGCATTCCCTCACTGCCACCCTCCACCAGTGCCCCTCATCTCTCCGTAGCCCCCCATTGACCTCCTTCTCAAACTCCCTCACTACCACCCTTCTCCAGTGCCCCTCATCTCTCCGTAGCCCCTCCCCTCATGACTTCCTCCTCAGACTCCTTCACTCCCACCCTCCTCCTGCACCACTGATCTCTCTGTCGCCCCTCCCTCAAATGCATTTCATTTGGTGAATAGCACTACTCATATCAGTGCAGGGTGTCACAGTACTTTACATCACACACACATTATACAGAGACAATCAATCATGCCGGTATGTAAGTCAGTCTGCAGGGAATGTCACATAAGCCATTGAGGATTGCGTGACTTTCAACCAATCAATGGGCCCCATTTTTGATTCTACACTCTTACCGGATGCCCACAGGGTTCTCAAGAGCCCAACTGCCAAAGTATACAATTATTTTTTATCATTTATATCTCAAAATCTGCTGAACGGAATGATACTAAATCATATAAAGCACAACCTGCAGACTAAGATCTAACTTCCTATTGTGTTTTTATATCTCCCCTTTTTTCTCAACCGCCACTTGATGGATCACCCCAAACCTTTCCATGCACCAACTAGTCAAACAGGAAAACCATTTTGGAAAGTTTCATGGAGATTCGTCAACTGGTGCCAAAGTTATTAGAAACACAAAATTGCTTTTCCTATGGAAAAGCAATCCTAACTATAACTACCTAACGGCGACTGTCACTAGGTAATATGTACATATAAATATGAGATTTGCAAAGAGGAAAAATAGAAAATGTCCTGGTGCAGATCCTCAGTTCCACGTTTTCCTCACAGGGAATGGTCCATATGATAGATCATGTGCTGAGAAAAACACAAATTACACTTCAAATGTCCATGTATAATCTTTTTGTTTCACATTTGTCTTCTTGTGGTACACTTGGGAAAATTCCTTCTCAATTAGTATAAAAGTTGCATCACAGCCTCCATACACTTGATCAAAATTCTTCATCAAATACTGTTACATATACAGCCAAGCCAACACGTGTTGGAATCAGATTATGAAATTGAAAAAAAAGGAGTGTTACAGAGCAGTTTCTTCAAGAATGCTATCACACAAAGATAGTACATGAAGCTAGACTAAGAGCGAGTACAATTTGTCAAGACAATATTAGAATTGATGTTTGTTTTAGACAAGGTGTAGGAATCACATGTCATCCATACTGGTGGGCAGTATATTTTAAGAGGGTTTGGTCTGGGGATACACAACCTTAGGATTTAAAGAGTATTCCATGGGGGTCAGCCTTACTGATAAAAATGTACATCTGCCCAAAAATACTCATTTTAGCAACATTAGAATAATGAAAGACTGAGGAAGTTCTAACTATATCACAAAACAAAAAAAGCTAAGTTCTAACTCTACCATTCATGTTTGTATGCAGCTCTTTGGTGACAGTTCATTGGTCACTGTCCTATGTTAGGATTGTAACTGCTGACCCTCAAGTAACACAAGGATCTCTGTGAAAAAGGCAGTAACCCACTGAGGTGCCACATAAAATAAATTTCATCTGCATTTAAAAACTACTAACAGACAAACAATTGCTCTCCAGCAGGATCCTTAATCACCAGGGTTATCTGGGCATTTTGTATTGTCTTATTGTTGTCCTGCATCAGCCATGATAATGATAAAAACTGTTCAAATGAAGCACACACGAAGAAGGTGTCCTTCTGGGCCTGTGCAGATTTAAACAAGAAAAACAAATAGTAACACATTCTCTTACCTACTACATAAAACAAACTTTGTGTCACAGCCTGATCTGATAAGCAGCTGCAGGGGTCAGGAAAGGTGAAGAGGAATAAACAAACTTCTTTTCTCCTGCACTGCATAGAAAATGAAATATCCACACAGCAGAACAGTATTCAAAGGTGACCATTGTCAAAGAAACAATTTGTCGCCTTTCGCCATGTGGAGATAAAAACTAAACAAAGCCTCGTTAACATATCAATGGTCTTTTAAAGACCTGTGAAGTACTCGGGTGCGGCTGCGATAATCTCAAAAACTGTCTTTGTGTGTGTGTGCGCGCCTGGGAAGCTGTCTCAACCCGTGCGCACGCACACACACAGACAGCCTTTGAGCCCAATGCTGCTGCGCGCCTGCCTTCAAGCCCTCACTGCGAGGGCCAAGGCTCCTGTTTGGGTGGGCCAGGCTCATGTTTGGGTGGTACCAAATCAAGCATCCTCTAAATGCAGGGGATGACCCTCTGGGCACAACTTGAATCGCTAGTGAGCGATTAAATAGTTATTCAAATAGTGATCCAAATAAGTTGATCCCTTATTTGTTGGTTTGACTGTGAATTTTATTCATAGGTAAACAATATGCAACATCTCCCGTGCACTGTTTTTGAACTCTTTTCTTTAAAACATCAGTGCACAGGAGATGTTGCATATTGTTTACCTCTGAATAAAATTATCACTATTTGAATAACCATTTAATCGCTCACTAGCGATTCAAGTTTAACCCAGAAGGTCATCCCCTACATTTAGAGGATACTTGATTTGGTATCTTACATTCACACTCCAAGAGTCAGAGAGTGATACCTAAGGAGCACACTACAAAGACGGAAACTCAGTACAACTAGACCTGTGCGAAACCAAATATTATACATTTTTAATTCATGTTTGGGTGGGCCTGGCCCACCCGGCCCACCCGCTAGAACCGGGCCTGTTGCGCATTACTTTAAAAACGGGATTTTCCATAAACGAGTTTCTACAGAAAGCATACTGTGGGGTATTAAATGCCTCCAATATCGTGAATTCGGGGTCAGGTACTGGCATGGATATCGCACAGTCGACCTCCGGATTTGGGAATGCTGTTTAAGTAGGGTGTCTTGATTCTTTCACTGGGGTCATGAGTTTCGCCTTAAAGGTACAGTCATAATTCTTTGATTTCCTGGTTACTATCGGCAAATGTGTTTAGTCCTTTGTCACTTGCTATGTTTCTGACTGTTTGTAGGTCCTTTTGAGTTCAGTCTTTTTTCTATTTTCATACTAATTTTGGAAGAAGTAATTTGTTATATTCATTATCATTGGGCTACACCTATCATTATTATGTATAAATTATAACGATTCAAAACTAAAGCTTTAACAAATTTCTTAGCGGCAGACAGCTTATAAATGGAAATAAGTTGTTTTTAACAAGGAAAGAACAAAATTGTTTTGATGTTGTATTATCTTGTACAGTCACTTATCTTGATTAAAACATTTCATGTTTTAGTTGATTTGGAATAAAGCAAAGTGACACTGAAGGATCAAACAATTGCATTTTCCCAGGGCAAATCAATGTTCAGACCCCCTTCGAATGTGTTTAACGAGAAAATCTAGAACACTTCTCTTTTTTTACGATTTGAAGCCCGCCTTTTTCCTCTGGTGTGTTAATTTTTTTCAGTACTCACCATCTGATGTCTTCTGGTTTATGATTGAACTCAATATAATGTTTCACCAGATGTGCCGTTATTTTAGATGTTTTTATGGCTGACCTATGCTCTGTTAACCTTGTTTGAATGGCTATGGATGTTTCTCCTACTTAGTATAGAGGGAGATCCACAAACACGCAACAGAAATCTGGGACCTCCTCGACTGCACCACCCCAGACATAGCATTCTTCACCGAAACCTGGACCAACACCACCTCGGGACCGGACATCGCCATCGCCATCCCCCAAGGATACAAGATCTCCAGGAAGGACCGCCCCATCCACCCAGGAGGAGGAATCACCATCGTCCACAAATCCAGCCTCCGCCTGAGCACACTCCCTGACGAGTCCACAGAACTGATGGAACACCTTCACTTCAAGATACTGGCCAGCCCCACCGCCACTTTCCGAGGAACCCTCATCTACCGACCCCCTGGACCCCGCGGACCCTTCGCCAACTCCATCACGGACATTATCTCCCCGCAGGCCATCGCATCCACCAACTACACCCTGCTGGGAGACCTCAACTTCCACCTCGACAATCAACTGGACCCCAACACCACATCCCTCCTGGACAACCTCCACAACATTGGTCTCCGCCAGATCGTGACCGAGCCCACGCACTTAGCAGGACACACCCTCGACCCCCTCTTCACTACAGGAAACTCCATCACCTTCAGCCACACCACCAAACTCCCATGGACCGACCATCGTTGCGTCCACTTCACCTTCAGAACACCCACCATCCACAGACACCAGCACCTGCTTCCACTTAGAAACTGGACCAAAATCACCGATGACCAGCTCACCTCCTCACTCAACAACTCCACCCCAACCATCGCGGAAAACGACGACCCCAACACCGCAGCCCGAACCCTGCATAGATGGATCTCGGACAGCACCAACACCATAGCCACCCTCAAGAAAAACAATACCCGTGCCAAGAAAGCCAGATGGTTTACCACCGAACTTCAAGAGTCCAGGCGCACATGCCACCGCCTTGAAAAGGCCTGGAGAAACACCAAATCCACAGAAGCCCACAACAACTTCAGAGCCGCCACCAACGCCCACCATCAACTCATCAGAGAAACGAGGAAAAAAGCGATTGAAGACAGAATCTCCACCCACGCACACAACAGCAAGGAACTCTTCAGCATCATCAAGGAGTTCGCCCAACCCACCAGCGAGTCTACCGACATCCCTCCCTCACAAGACCTCTGCAACAAACTCAGCATCTTTTTCCACCACAAAATCAAGAGCATCTACGACAACTTCGACAAAGACAACCAACACACTGAACCCTCACCAACCACCCCCGACACCCGGAAACCAGCGATTGATGACTGGACAGCCCTCACCACCGAAGACACACTGAAGACAATGAAGTCAATCCACTCAGGGGCCCCCACGGACCCCTGCCCCCACCACATCTTCAACAGAGCCGCCAACACCATCGCACCCATGCTCCGCCAAACCATCAACCGCTCCCTGGTGACCGCCTCGTTCCCCGACGACTGGAAACACGCCGAGGTCAACCCCCTCCTAAAGAAACCCTCAGCGGATCCCACCGACCTAAAAAACTACAGACCCATCTCCCTGCTCCCATTCCCAGCGAAAGTCATCGAGAAAGCCATCAACAGCCAATTCGCCACATTCATTGAAGAACACAACATCCTCGACTCCTCACAAACCGGGTTCAGAAAAAAACACAGTACGGAAACCGCCCTCCTCGCCGCAACAGACGACATCCGCACCTTACTGGACAAAGGAGAAACAGTAGCCCTCATCCTCCTCGACCTATCAGCGGCGTTCGGCACAGTCTCACACCGCACCCTAATACGCAGACTCTACGATGCAGGAATCCAGGACAAAGCCCTCAACTGGATCTGCTCCTTCCTCTCCGGCAGGACACAGCGGGTCAGACTCCCCCCTTTCCTCTCGGACCCCACACCGATCACCTGCGGAGTCCCCCAGGGCTCATCCCTCAGCCCGACGCTCTTCAATGTCTACATGGCTCCACTTGCCCTCATCGTCAGAACCTACGGACTCAACATCGTGTCATATGCAGACGACACCCAGCTCATCCTCTCCCTATCCAACGAGCCCAACACCGCCAGACGCAACTTTCGAGAAGGCATGGAAGCCGTCGCCAAATGGATGAAAAACAGCTGCCTTCAACTAAACACCAACAAAACAGAAGTACTCATCATGGGCCCAAACCCCGACGCCTGAAGCGACACCTGGTGGCCCACCGCCCTCGGAAACCCGCCAACCCCCACAGACCACGCACGCAACCTTGGAATCATCCTGGACTCCGAGCTCAAAATGGACTGCCAGATCAACTCTGTCTCATCTTCCTGCTTCCACACCCTCCGCCTCCTTAGTAAGACCTTCAAATGGATCCCCCTCGAACACCGAAAGACAGTCACTCACGCCCTGGTCACCAGCAGACTCGACTACGGCAACGCACTCTACGCCGGAATAAACAAAAACCTCATCTGCAAGCTACAGAACATCCAGAACGCCGCCGCAAGACTGGTCCTCAACCTGCCAAAACACTGCCACATCTCCCAGCACCTGCGCACACTCCACTGGCTTCCCGTCGAGGCGAGAATCACCTTTAAGATGCTCACCCATGCACACAAGGCCCTCCACGGCACCGGACCAGCATACCTGAACAGCCAACTCAAATTCCACGCACCCCAAAGGACCCTACGATCAGCCCAGCTTTCCTACGCCATGGTGCCCCGCACCTGAAAGACCAGATCGGGAGGCCGCTCCTTCTCCTTCCTCGCGGCCAAAGCATGGAACGCCCTTCCGCTCCACCTCAGACAGACAACATCGCTCCCCATCTTCGCAAGAAACCTCAAAACCTGGCTCTTCGACAGACCCCTTCCTTGATGGAATGGAACCTGCACCCCTAGCGCCTTGAGACCCTTACGGGTGAGTAGTCGCGCTTTAACAAACTCCTGATTGATTGATTGATTGATTGATACCCATTTACTGGAAAAGGAATGGGTAACAAATACAAAACAACAAATGTCCTTTTCCAAAATCTTTGGGGGGTGGAAAATCGTTATAGACCGCTAATTTATATAGCGACCAGCCTATGGGTGTGAGGAAAATCTTTACACAGGTTACCAAATTGACAGAACTACTTTTGTCAAATAAGAATTGTTGGACAAGGGCAAACTTTCACACATGAGCTTCGATATGTATTATTTATTAATAATCTTGTTAAAATATTAGTACAGTACTGAAGTGACTTCATACAATTTAAAACAAATGGTCACAATATTTAAAAACATAATTTTTTAATTTTTTTTAAACTTTATTTTGGGTTTTTCACATAAGAACAAACATCAACTTTCCCCGCACAGCATCAAAAACGGCACATATGCACATTGACAGACTCATTAAGGCACGGCTAGACGACCACAGGTCACACTGAAATACATATGCTTCAACGACATTACTCCAGATATCAGACAGCAGCTTGCCCCATGTGAGTATTGGGCCAGCACCCACTTTTCACTGCACCTCCCGTGCAGCTCCGGGGATGACTCCATGCTCCTCCTCCGTGCCCGAATCCATTGGTGAGAATAAGTCTCCACTCGACCCCTCCGACTCACTATGCGAGGTGCGATCCAGGACCCCAATCTCGGCACAGAGCATACGCCAACGCCATGCCAACAGGTCCTCCTGCAGTCTCTCATCCCTCCTACAGCTTTGCATGTGTGCTACCTCCGCCAGGGACCACTCCTGCACATCATTCAACCACTTGGGAATCTTTGGGGCCTTCTGACCCATCCAGGTAATAGCCACCCGACGCCTAGCTAGCACCAGCATCAAGTGCATCAATTTATAAGCCAGTTTCCTCTTCTTAGGCCTAGGTACTAAAGCCAGCAAGCAGTATAAGGGTGTCAGCTGAATGCGAATCCCCGTAGTGGCAGTGATATGGTCCACCGCCCTCTCCTAAAAACTCTGAACCATAGGGCATCCCAAGGACAAGTGCAGGAACCCCACCCCCCACTCCACATCTGGGGCAGTCATCCCTTCTATCTGGGGAGTAACGCTGCAGTAAGACCGGAGTAAGATAGGTGCTTTGCAGAAAATTAAAATGTATTAACTTAAAACGCGCATCACATGAGACCTTCTTCATAAGGGTCCCTATTCGCTTGCGTTGATCCCGCTCAATCGGAGCTCCCAAATCCTCTTCCCACGCCGCCCACGCCGGGGAGACCGGGGGTGCAGAGTCTCTCCACATAGCCGCATATAACAGTGAAATTAGTCAACGCCCCCTCACACAGGACAAGATAATGCCTAGAGTGTGATTCATTGGGGGAACCTCCAGATATTGTGTCCATAGCGACCTCGCCACATCTCGCAAACCCTGGTAATGCAGGAACTGTCCTCTACCCAGAGCGAAAGCCTCCTCCGCCTGTTCATAAGACAGGAAGGTTTCAGAGGGATATAAATCCGCCAGGGTCTCACATCCCTCCTCTCGCCAGACCCGATAGAACATCTGCTCCTCCAATGACACCATAGGCGCCAGGATCCAAAGCAACAGGTCCCCATAGAAGGGTGCAGAACGGAGCACCCTCTCCACGAAGCGGTGCCAGACATTCGGCGTATGCCTCACAATGTAGGGCAGAGTTGTACTCGCCCCCGGTCCCCTCATCAAGGCGACGTGAAGCTCTTGCTCCGTCGCTCTACCTGCCAATAACTGCGTCTCTCAGACTTTTATTCCCGCGAACCATCTGGTGGCCGGCAGCAGCTGTGCAGCATATTAATATAGATCAAAGAGTGGGGCTTCAAGGCCTCCTTAATCAAAGGATCGCACTACTGTATGGAGTGCAACCCGGCTACACCGGCCAGCCCAAAGCAGGGACATGAGGAGCGTATTCAGCATGCGAAAGACCCTAGGGGGAAGGGGGCACAATGTATTCTGTAATACTTACAGAGTCCTAGGCAACATCACCATTACCTGAAGAACCTCCTGTAGGTAAGCCCAATCCACTGTATCAAACGCCTTAGCCAGGCCGATTGATACAAGCACCATCTGTTCCTCCGACCCCTGAGCCTCATGTATGATATGATTCAAGCGCCTCAAATTCATGGCGGTGTTACGCCCAGGAATGAAACCGCATTGGACCAAATGCGCCATATGGGGGGCCAACCGAGTGGCCAATAACTTAGTTAAGATTTTAACGTCGGTATTAATCATGGTGATAGGACGATATGCGGAAGGGTCGGGCTTGTCCCCCCCCTGGTTTAAGAATCATACATATGTCTCCACTGGACATGCTCGGTGGGAGTGCCCCAGTCTTGAAGGGCTCGGTGTAGACCTGCTCTAGAAGACGCAACATCACGGCTCCGAACTCCTGGTAAAATTCCGGCGGTTAGCCATCACTGCCCGGCGTCTTTGCCCGCGGCAAGCGGGCAAGAGCTGCCCGCACCTCCGCCGCCGAGATCGCCACATCTAACTCCTTCTGGACAGGTGTGGAGACCGAAGGGAGGGTCAACCCCTGCAAATAGGGGGAATAGGAGGCCTCAGAAATGCCCGGGTCCGCAGTATACACCCGCTGAAGTTGGGACCTAAGAGCCTCCAAAAGCTCTCCTTCTGAGTGGACAACCTTGCCACAGGGGTCTCTCAGAGACAATATGCGTTCCGGGGTGTGTTCCCTACGGAGGATCCAGGCCAGCAGTCGCCCCGATTTGTCACCCTCCCTGTTAAGTCTCTGCCTGTATTGGCCGAGGGTGTACTTATCCAGACGGTCCAGTTTCTCCTGGGCTACTCGCTCATCTGCGCGCTGGAGGTCGTCAGGGATCCCGGAGATCTGGGCGCGCAATAACTCCTCCTCTGCTGTCTGCAAGTCCCTGAGCAGTTGTTTGCGGACTCCATAAGTCAATCCCATACTGGCACCTCTCACCACGGCCTTCAAGGCCTCCCATTTAGTGGACAGCGTCAAGTCCCCCACCTCCCAATTAAGATCTACATAATCTGTCAGGGCCTTCTCGACGTGTGCCTTGCCCACGGAGTCACAGAGGACGTCCACTGGGAATCTACAAGTACGTGGACGGGAAACCGGAGCCCCCCAATTTACCAAGCAGGTCACCGGGGAGTGATCGGAAAGATAGCGCGCCTGATGCGTCACTACCATAGACATGTTGCTGTCCGCGTTAGCGACCAGCACCCTATCAAGGCGGCTGTGGGTATTGTGAGTCGGGGATAAACAGGTATAAACCCGCAGCTCCGGATTAGCCTGTTGCCAAATATCGACAGCTCCTATGTTTGCCATAACCGCTTGAAGCTGTCCCATCATTCGGGGTTTCGTGCCCTCTCTCGGCGGGGACCTGTCTAGGACCGGGTCCAGAACACAATTAAAATCTCCTAGCCAGAAAATTCGCGCCTCTAGGTCATCTACCAGTACATCCTGCAGAGTTAGGAAAAAGCCCAGGTCATCCAGATTCGGGGCATACATATTCAGAAGGACAATCTCCCTACCATCCAAGCGAGCCCTAAGGAGCAAATATCTACCCTGGATATCCGCCTCTACATACAGCAATGCAAATGGGACCCCCGGCGCCACCCAGATCAGGACCCCTCTAGCATATGAGGAATAGGAGGAATGGAACACCTGGCCCGCCATTTCTTGACTAGTTTCTGCGCCCCCTCCTCAGTGAGATGAGTCTCCTGTAAACATGCAATCGAAACCTTGTGTCTAAGAAGCCAAGACAATACTCTGTATCGTTTCGTGCAGGTACCAAGCCCCCTCACATTCCAGCTGACTAACTTGTATCCCATTGTCCACCATGTGTGCCACCATCCCCCCACACAGCAATCTCAGCGGGCCTCCAACCCCGCGCCCAACGTGTCATACATGCGATGCCTACAACGTCCCCAACAACATATCCCCTTCAACCCCACCCCCTCCAACGAGCAATATACGAGCAACAACTGAACCCGCCGATATGCCCTCCCCACGCTGGTGCCAGGACGTACACAGCTGCCCCATCAACTTTCCTAACAAAACGAACTCAGAAAAGCAAAAGAAACCCCGGAAGACAACTACCCCCTCAACCCGAACCCCCCCCAGGCCGCTCTCCAGGACCTAAAAGAAGGGGTGAAAAAAAATCCTCCCCCAAACTCCACCTCAGTATGAACAATACCAGAGATCATCCTTAGCACAACCCCCCGACCCCCACCCGCGCCCACCACTCCCAAATCCCAGCATTAGGCAGAGCACCCCTCAACCATCACAGCCCTCTTACTGTCCAGGCAGTGTCTCGCAATTTGTCCAAAGTGCAGCAAAGTAGCGAATGCCATGGCTCCTCCTCACGATAGACCATCTGGCTTCTGCCCCTGCGCTCCAGCCGTCTCCGGGACCGTTGCACTGGTCGGGGAAACCTCCTCCGCAGAGGGCAGCAATGTATCAGGTACCAGGATCTCCCCAGGTGATGTAGGTTGGGACGCTGCCGGTACATCCATGTGTAGGAAGCCATCTTCTCCCACCATAACGTGGTTACTCTCTACACTCTCATCCTCACGGGATCCACGACGTCGTCTCCTAGCTGCGCCGCCTCCGTGGTTTGGTCCCCCATGTGCTCCGAACCATTGCCCGTTCTCCAGGAGGGAGATCATCTCCCCGGATCTCGAGCCACTCCCACACATCCGCTGGAGCTTCGAAAAAGTGGGCCTTCCCTTGGGAGATAACCTTGAGCTTCGCTGGGTAGAGCAGCATATACTGCAGGTGCATCTCCCTGAGCTTTTGTTTGAATGCCAGAAAGGACTTGCGCTGTTCCTGAACTAGCTGTGTATAGTCCGGGAAGATGGACACCTTCGCATTCTCAAAAATAAGGTCTTTGGTTTCTCTCGCCGCTCGCAGGATGCAGTCTTGATCACGGTAGTTAAGGATTTTGGCGATGAGGGCCCGAGGAGGGAAGCCAGGCCTCGGGGTGGGACAAACGCTCTGTGTGCCCTCTCTATCACAAATACGTCCGACAGACCCTCAGGGCACAGCACCGTATGAATCCAGTGCTCAGGGAAAGGTTCCGGGTGGCCCGCCTCCGCCCGTTCCGGGATACCCAGCACACAGATGTTACTGCGGCACGCTCTCCCTTCTGCGTCCTCCGCCCTCCGCTCCAGAGCCGTCGTCGTGGCCGCAAGTTGGGAGACCGTTTTCTTGAGGGACGCCACCTCCCCTTGCAGTTGAGTAATATTTCCTTCCACATCCGTGACTTTATCAGCCACTTTGCGCAGGTCGGACCGTAGGAGGTTCACATCAATGGATACAGTCTCGATCTGACGTTCCAAGGCTGAGTGGGATCCCTGTATCGCCTTTAATAATTCCTCTCATGATGGCTCCTCGGGTGCCGGACCCCCCTCCTCCTGCCCCGACTGGTGGGTAAGTCTCTGAGAAGGAAGCCTCTGCGTAGTATACTGTGTGATGGTGTTGAGCTGCACCGCCCGAGGTGTTCTATCCTTGGGCATAATGAAGTGCGGTGCCGGACCTCCCAAACGTTCCCTATCCGCTAGTTCGTCGGCACAGCAGCCCATGCAGATGACCCGCACGGGCTGGACTCTGGGCCACCAGGCCCACTATATCCACAGCCGGGCCCCCCACTGACCAGGGGTGTCACACGTGTAGCTCTGGCCTGCGCATCCCTAGAGGGATCGTCCTCTAGGAGCCGGCACTCAGGACCACGGCCACCTGTTCAAGTTGTCCCACACTCATGCAGGCCAGGTCAGGAGAGGACCACGGGAATGCAACTCAGGATCCGATGTACCATAAGGAGAGGCCAGGTCCAGCCACCGATTCACGGACGGCGTTATGTGGGTGCAAACACAGTAGACACCCACCGTCACCTCCAGGCCACCGGACAGCTAAGCACTGCACACCAAGGTGTATGGTCCAGTGTTAGTGGATAGCCCTCACAGACGTGGGTCCCCCAGCTCCAGGAGAAACTTGTTCCAGGGGCCAAGTACGCGGCTCCCAGGTCAGTCACAGGTAGCCCGCCTCCGGGCATTCGGGACTCAGGCCTTTGTCTATATGGCGTCCACCAGTACTCTCCCCATAGAAGGAGGGGGGAAAAGGCCCCCTTGATGGCGCAAGTGTCCTGGAAACCTGTCCCCCCACAGGTTCGACGTGAAGGTCCTGTCCCCAGCCCCTAGCTCGCTCGGCCCTGTCCTGAGTGGACAGGCCGCCTCCTCACCTTAGGGCTGGGCACAATTCGGATACAGGGGCCGGATCCCAGACAGCAGGAGGCACCCTGCAGGAGAGCAACCCTGCCGGGGCAGGCAGCTCCGTGGTTGGCAGACTCCCCCGCACCAGGCTTCCCGAGACGGCGCCGCCCGTCTCAGCCACCGGCACCAGCAGCTCCTCACCATTTCCTGAACCGGCCGGTACAGCAATCTGGGCTCCCGCCACCGCCTCCTCCGCCGCGAAGTCCCCCGATGGCAGTGGGGCCCTCCGGTAAGCCTGTGCTACTGCCGCGACTAGGCCCAATCCCCAGCCTCAATTTGTGGCAGTCAGCACCTCCACCACAGGCCCGCGGCCGGACGGTAGGCACAATCCACCCAGACGTCTCGTCCCTCGACGGCCTCTGTGCCCCCTTCCAGTACCGTGGTAACTACGGGGGGCCCCGATGGCAATGGGTCCCCCCGTGTCTGTGACAGCCGATGGTTGGGGCAGGCTGCAATCCCTGGCCTCGATTTTAGGCAGGCTCTGCGGCAGTCCAGTCGGGTCGAGCTCGTCGGCGATCCGGTCGCCCACAGCTTCAGGGGCACGGTCAGGGATCGCGGGTGCTCAAATCCGCACTCCGAGGTGGACTAGAAGGATCATTAAAACAGGATTTAAGCGGCGCCCGGCAGGGAGCCGAAGGAGCTCACCTCCTGTCGGCCATGCTGCTTGACCACGCCCCACATTTAAAAACATAATTGATGAGAACTTTTAAATTCACAATTTTTTTAGAGAAAATAAATAAATACATTTTTTGCAACACTACATTTATTAGCAAACAAACAAATTGTCGACGCGGCGTTTCAGTGATCTACACAATCTGCACCTTCTTGAGGACACTGTTGATCATTACAAACACATCTAGAAAGGTATACAATAACAATTAGTTAAATCAATGAACCTGCTCATATTTTTCTCCTATCTTAAGTGTTAAACATGTATATACTGTCTATTCATTTCATATGTCAATCCCTGACTGTTTATTCAGGTATATATTTATTCTGTCCCTCTTATTTGGTAACCCATCAAGAAATTCTCACAAGTCTATTTTTTATACAATTCTATTTTATAATTTTAGAATCGTTCAGAAATTAGATGTCTCATACCTATTGGGTCTGCACGGGACCTCCAATAGTCTGTGCGAATAAAAACTTGGGAGCTTTCAGATAAGTCAAGCTGTATTACGACGGAAAGAGAGACCATTAACTCTGCCCTTCATCTTTATCATGATCAAACCCTGACTTATTCAAAAATGTTCTTACCTAGGGAATATTTCCTTCCTGGCAAGTTTGTTCTGATATCCAGCCGTATTATTTTCCTGTATTATTTTACTGCAGGAAAATAAGATGCCGTTAGGGATTTTAATCCTTTCTGCATTATTCCTGCCATATATCATATAAGATAAACAATTACCTTAGAAAATGGTCTTGAACCTTCTCCTGAATTATTTATGAAGAGGCGGTATATTTTCCTATTTAAGGGAAATATTGTATCATCATTACACAATATTCCTCTTTTTATTGCTTGTTTCTTATTTCCTTATGCCCCAAATCCCACTTATTCTTACCGCTAAAAATCTTTTCAAGAGTGTGAGTGTGGGGAGGATGTATTTCCTCTTAAGATCATGGATTCCCTCTTTTAAATCTAAAACAAATAAGGAAATGAAGTCACTTATTGAATCTTATTTATGTGATCCTGTCACCTAATTTTCCCAATCAATAGGAATCTTCTTACCTTAGGTATTTCTCAAAAGTTTTTTCTATGGGGTCATCTCTGTCATTACTTCCTTTTATTTGAGCAATGCCACTGGTTTGGAATTTTTAAATTCGTCCAAACTGTGAAGTAACAGGTATAACCCATTAGTTTTTGTTCCCAAGGGCTCAAGTTTACCGTCAAAGTGCATTCCTCCCTCTAGTACTTACTTGTAGATAGACGAGTCCAGATCGACGTCCTCCTTCTCCCTTCTCTTTCGGCAAGTGAGTTTAGGGAAGATGTGGCTTCCTTTTTATGGCTTGCCTAATTGGCAATTGAACGCTCAATTGGCTATCATTAGGACTGATGGTTTAGTGTGGTTCAAACTAATCCAGTTTACACGGCCGCCATCTTGTTGTGGGTTTAAACAAGCCTGTGTATAGTCCTATTTATATCGACCTTGTATTTAGGTAAATTATAGTTCTACACAGGGGTGTTTTGTCTTTACTCCAATGTTATAGAAAGTGATTAATCGTTTTCTTAATTTTAGCGGGCCGTTTTGATTCTTCCTTTAGTATTTTTGTAATATATAGCCTAATTCTATCTTTACACCTTCCAGTATTCTCTCTATTGCCAACTCAAAACTGTAAATTGTAAGCTTGAATTTTATTCAATATTGGTATGGCCGCGCATTCTCTTGAGCGCCATTTTAAAGTGGTGAATTTCTTCCAACATTATTTCCTATGGCCCATTTTCTATGGCCTTCAAATTAGGAAGGAGAAACCCTTGTTGAAAAGGGAAGGGGTTCTAGGCAGACAAAAATAAAAGTTCCCTTTTCATGTAGTCTAGGAGAAAAGACTTGCGTCTCTGGGGGGTTACAGAAAGGAGCTTGGGGTGAGCCAACACACGTATTAAAGTTGTGACGGGACTAACAAATTCACAGTCAATTTCAATGTGCCTTAGTAAACATCATTTTGCCTATCTGAACATAGCGTAAGTTAATAAGGATGTCAACACTAAAGTGTAAATTGTATAAAAAAGGTTTTTTTTATTTTTAGATATTATTGTCTGTTCATACCATCTTATGAAACAAGTACATACATTTATTGAATAAAAAAATATATTAAAACATTTGATATAACATTTTATCTGACAAAATCAAAATACAGTTAAAAAAAGGTTCTTTCAATGCAACAAATTTATCACACAACAAAAATTGTCGACGCAGCGTTTCTGTGATATTATGTCGTCACCTTCTTCAGGACAGTGTGTAAGTTAAAATCACTATAAATTTAAAACACAAAAGGATAAAATGTTAACATTTCTACATCATTAGATGTATTGAATCTTTGGCAGAACAGAATTTACCTGTAGTCATCTATATAGTACAACAAACATTTAGGTATTTACTCGCAGATACATCCTATGATCCAAAACATTCTTATTAATTGGACCGTAACGGCACAATTGTTTACACTCTGTATATTACGGATATTTCAAAAGATTTTACAGTTGTAGGGTTGCTCTATTTCGAAAACAAACCTATATAGTATTTGTGAATCCCACAACTTTAGTTTGGTCACACCCTTTCACTTGCATCCTTTCATGCCTGTTATTCTAAGGCGGTTGGTTAGAGATAGATACCTATTTAACATCAGATATCACAACTCAATCATCATAGTCTTAAGTTATTATTATGATTTATAACCATTTCAGCTTTTACTTCAATCTGGGGTGTGTTAGTTTTATACATACCTCAAATTAAGCTGTTGATTGGTCAGTCGCTTTTTTTAAAAAGAATTGGCGATATGTGACCATGTCGGAGTTATCTCGATTTCTGTGAAATATTTATGTAAAAATAAACGGGGTCATTAGATCACCTCAAGGTATTGTTTTGGTTTTATCTCAATCCACCTTACTGATTGCTTTTTTACCTTTCTCTAGTAAGTATTCTTCATAGATGGAGTGGGTTAATATTCTTCCGCTCCTCCGTTAGTGTATGAAATCATAAAGCCTGTCGGGAAATTACATGTATTACTATTTTTACTAGTACTTTCCTATTCTATTCCCTGGTTTTTAGGGTAGAATCATAAATACCTGGGATGCTTTATAGGCGATTCTTATGCAAAAGACGGTCTTCCTTTTCTTAGCCCGGTATTTGGTTCAGGTTTTTATTTCTGGTCTTGAAGAAACCCAAAGAAATAAAAAGTATGGGGATTTAGTTGAGGATTAAAGCAAGGCTTTCTATCTTTAGTTCCCTGTTTCAAGGTCGATTGCTCTTACCTTAGACCATGTCTTTTAACAGCTTGCTCTTGCTTTTGTGGCGAAGCTTCTCTTAAAAACACAGGAAGGATTCTTATTTCATCTAGAGAAAAAACAGGGGGGAGAAATGTTTTTGGTATCTAGGTCGGCTCAGTCCTGTTTTAATTAAAAAAGTTTTAGGGTTTACTATTTTTTGGGCTCGGGTCTTTACTTACTTCGAATTTTCTTCCTCGCGTTTTCCGGGCGTCCACCTTGACCGTCTTGCAGGTAGTAATTACTATCCACTGGCAGTTCTAGTGCTTATATAGGCCTCCTAATAGGTTAATTGTGCTTAAACCATTCCACCTGTGGTTTTATCTTTCAGACGGGCTTTATTCTCTCGTTTAGTTGGCGGCCATCTTAACGTTATGTTTAGTTCATTGGGCGCAGTTTATATTCTTTCCTAATTTCGCTGCGAGTTTATTTACACTGTACATCTATGTTAGTGAGTGAAACGTTTTTATTATATTAGTCAGAAACAATGTAGTCTGCCGAAGTGAGTTCCCATTTATTACCGTGGGAGAGGTTCATGTTTAACTCGCTGGTGGAATGGGATATTCCGTGCGTAATTGTGGCGGCCATCTTAGAGGATGTTTGGGATCTGCCGTTTCAATATTATTGTCATATTCTTGGGACTAAATTTCTTAGTTTGTTTATAATATGTTCTATTTTGCATTTTTCTCTGAGTCTCTATATACTGGCTGCGCCGATTTTAATTTTATTAGATTTTTGGCGATGTTCATTTTCTGTGTCTATTCCTTAAGACCTAAGTTTCCGGTACACGATGTTATTTAAATTTACAAGATTTTTAGGAAAATTTAGTGCCGGAATCCCTTGGGTCTGAGGTCGTTCATTCGATATAGATCCCCTTGAAATGAGACCATTGATGAGGAGGCTAACCTAGAGCTAAAGGCTAGTTTTTCCAAGGATTACTAATTGTAAACAAGGAGTAAACAAAAAGTAAACCGTGACACCAGTGGGCAACTTCCCCTGTGGCTCTTCGCCATTTGACCGCCATTTTGGAATGGGAGATAGCCTTCAGTTTTGTGCTTTATAGTCCATTTTCTATCGCGCTATAGCCAAATTGTCGTTCTGCGCACTATTTACAATTAAATTGTCGTTCTGCATTACCAAATAAGAGGGAAAGAATAAATGTATACCTAAATAAACAGTCAGGGATTGACATATGAAATGAATAGACATGTTTAACACTTAAGATAGGAGAAAAACATGAGCAGGCTCATTGATTTAACTAATTGTTATTGTATATCTTTCTAGATGTGTTTGTAATGAACAACAATGTCCTGAAGAAGGTGCAGATTGTGTAGATCAACGAAACGCCGCGTCAACAATTTTTTTGTTTTCTAATAAATGTAGTGTTGCAAAAAAAAAAAAATTCTCTAAAAAATTGTGAATTTGAAAGTTCTCATCAATTATGTTTTTAAATATTGTGATCATTTGTTTTAAATTGTATAAAGTGACTTCAGTACTGTACTGATATTTTAACAAGATTATTAATAAATAATACATATCAAAGCTCATGTGTGAAAGTAGGCCCTTGTCCAACAATTGTTATTTGACAAAAGTAGTTCTGTATATTTGGTCACCCGTGTAAAGATTTTCCTCACACCCATAGGCTGGTCGCTATATAAATTAACGATCTGTAAGGATTTTTCACCCCCCAAAGATTTTGGAAGAGGAAATTTGTTTTGTATCTGGATGTTTCTCCCACATAACCTAGGTTACAAGGACATAGGAGGAGATAAACAACGTTTTGAGTTTTACAATTTCATAGTCCTTGTGTTTTTATGTTAAAGTTGTTCAGAGTCAAATTTTCTCCTGTTAGTATGCTGTTACATGATTTACATCAAGAGCATCTGACGGTACCTTTGATAGGTACATTACCATCAATAGTTTTTTGTATAAATGGAGGATCAGCTGTTTTGGAGATGAATCTGGAATGTACT
The DNA here is from genome assembly GCF_964263255.1 of Lissotriton vulgaris. Lineage (NCBI taxonomy): Eukaryota > Metazoa > Chordata > Amphibia > Caudata > Salamandridae > Lissotriton > Lissotriton vulgaris. The sequence continues at coordinate 2,034,191 of NW_028251781.1, read as the reverse complement.
AATATGTCTTTGATGTTTTTATTTCAACAGTAGCAAAGAGTGGTTTAGCGATCTTCCTTTGGTCAGGATTTCTGTTTAGAAGATGCCAATTAGAATTAATAATTTGTGTTTTTTAGAGTTATGGGTAGAATGTTTGGTAATGCACACCAATTTGGGGTCTGTTTTTGTTTTATTGCTGTTGAAGAGTTGATCTCTATCAAAGAACCGTGCTCTTTTATAGGACTCCCCCACCAGCCGGTGAGGGTAGCCTCTGGCCAGAAATTTCTTTTTCATGGTAACCGCTCTTGATTATCAAAATCTGTAAGATTCGTGCAGTTACCTCTGACTCTAAAAAATTAGGAAAAAGGGATGCTTTGTTTCTGGCATCTCGGATGGTTACTTTTAAAATGTACAATCACAAAAGAGGGGCGAGGGTCAAATTAGATTAAACTCTACCACCCTAGACCCCCAAGAACCTCAATTGTACACACATGAGGGGTGAATAGAGTAGGTAACATAAAAAATACATGTATACACAACAAACAGAGAGGGCCCCAATAGGGCAAATCACTCTATTTGAGAAAACTGCCCTCACTCACATACCAAGGTATGTGACATGCTTCATCATTGGGCCTGATAACTATACGCCCTGGTGTATCCCCACACAGGGCGGAGCATGAGGGAGGGGGAAAAAATAATAAATTTCTCTTAACACAACATATAGTCAGGACAAGTAGACATAGACAACACTTAACACATAAATTGGTGAGAATCGTGCAAACACCAAGTGATCTCAACCGAGGAGTGCGATGAAAAAGTGCAGTATGGGGAGTGATTAAAACTGATTAAAGGTGTCAACCAGAACACAATCTTTATTAAACTTTTCTTGACACCCATACCAGGATTAAAATATGAATGAAAAAGGATGGGAAAACGCCTCAAATAGATAATTAGGAACCTCAAGGCTTCCCTCCTACCACTGCCAGAGTCAATATGTTTCGACCGCTCTGTATGCACCTATAAGGTCACTCCGGTCTTCTTCAGGACCGTCGCATTCGGTGTCACTCTGGGTTCCCCCGTACTTGGGAGAAATAGTACCCCGACAGGGGGGTAGGTCAAATCGATCCGTACCTCTCCTGTATTGTATGTGAAGAGTGTCCCCTCAAATGCGGGAGAACATTCGCTATAGCAAAGAGAGAGAGGAGAGAGAAGGTGTTGCAATCCCTTATTAAAATACACCTACTCTTTCTTTCAATTTTTTTGTGTCATGTCTATGTCTATAGCCATTAAAATTCATTGTCTAGTGTAGAGTCATAGACCCCGATCGCATATTATGCACGGACTCCTGCTCAACTTGTCACTTGTCCCTGTATAATCAAATATGTACAAGACACAATTCCTTATAATTATCCATGTCCCTGCGTTAACGTAATCACTCATACCTAGTACCTAGCCCCACTCTATATCCGAGGGACCATCACTGTACTACAAACTATAACTCTTACTGTTTAAGTGCCCCCGCTCAAGGTGGTATATATTGGGTGGTTCACTTATTGAGTTTATATATATTACAAACTCGAACTGGTGTCCGGTGAGGAGGACGCCGAGGAACACAATCTGGAAAATAAGTATGGGAGGAGATGTTACCTTTGAAATCTCCGCCTCCTGGTATACGTCTGTTGATAGGAATGTCACAAACTGCTCTATAGCATTACAGTGCCTTCATCGAATGTTGGCTGTCACCTGCGCTGAAAGCGCTCACCCCCTAGAGCCCTCTCCTTACCGTTCCGTAGGCCCGTCCTGGCTTAATCACCTACAACCCGTAACACCGCGTAGATCATACGCGCCGTGTTTCCCCGTTCTCTAAATGTTGTAAACCAGCTGGGGCGTCCCACGTGACCGCGCTGGAGACGTCGTCACGTTGTGCGCTCTCACACTCGTACAGGGACCCATGGGAAATGTAGTTTGCGTTAGGGATACTGCTTCGCGTTCAGAGTTCGAGACTCCTATGGCGCTGCTTAATTTAATTAAAAATTATATGTTTGCATTACACATTTTCCCATAGACGACCCTGAATTAATAATGTTACTTGGTAGAGAGCCTTAAACAAAAACCCAAAACGGCTGTAGGAGGTTACTGCTAAAGCCGGTCAGTGGACAGGGAGCACTCGCTCAGAGACTGGGCTTGCCCCAGACACCATATAGGTCATTAAGTGAATGGTGTGTGATATGAACAAACCTCCCAACTAAGCTTCCTCCATGAGGGTAAGGTTATTAAAAACTCAGCTGGGAAACCTGGAGTTTTAGCAAGGGATACCCCCTAAATAGTGCTTCATTGTAGACTCACTCACGTTCATTATTAGCACCCCAGGGACCTATAAGTGGATGTTCGGGTAAGTTGTCAGGTAAGTTGTCAAATAGACCGAAAAACCACTTAGAAATAACGGGGAGGGCCAGACACTGAGGTAATCATGCATCATGGAAGACTCCAATTAACTGTAGAGGCTTATCTTCATTATCAATAGACTTCATTAAGTGATGGAACTAGACCGCCTGATTATTTAGTGGCGATCTACTGTCTGCTCAGTGCCTGCCATGGGATGTCATCATTTAGTCCTACCAAATGACTCTTCAATCGATACACCCATCTTCGCCGGACCAAAAGATTTTGATCATCTGCTTGGTATCTGCCTAGTTGGATTTTTTCGATGACGGTCCGCTCCAAGTCATCTATACCATGTCCTTTTTCCTGAAAATGAGCTGTGAGTCGAGTGTTGGTCTTTTCACATCTAATTGTACTGCGATGTTCTGTAATTCTCACGCGTACTTTCTACTTGTCATCCCCACATACCTTCATTGGCAAGGGCATGTAATCAAGTATATCACTACCTGGGAATTGCAGTTGGTATGGGATCTCTGTTCCCAGGGAGTGCGAAGGCCAAGGTCAATGGTTTTAGAATTGCGTGTAAGGTGACAGACATTGCATAAACCGCACCTAGTGTGACCAATCAGTCTTGGTAAACCAGGTAGTACATTAGTTTCCCTCACTCCCCCCAGATCCCTGGGTCTGGTATGTACCAGTAAATCCTTCAGGTTCTGACTGCCCCTGAATGAAAAGAGTGGTGTTTCAATGTTCATCCCCCCGGTGTTAAGAATTTTCCAATTCTGCATGACTAGGCGTTTAATATGGTGTGATGCCGTATTGAAGGTTGACACAAAAACTGACTTGTTCATTTCAGGTCTAAAATTTTTCATGAGTAGTGACTCTCGATTGGCATTGAGGGCCCTTTTCCTAGCCTTTTTGATTACTTTTAATGGTTAACCTCGTTGTCGTAGTTTTCCAGTCAAAACCTCTGATTCGGCCACAAAATCCTCCCTCTCCGAACAATTACGACGGATACGGAAGAATTGTCCCACTGGTAAATTCTCCCGTAGGGCGAGGATGGAAGCTCCCAAAATCCAGTAATGAATTCTTGTCCGTCGGTTTGTGGAAGACCTTGGTCTTTCAGGTGCCGTTGGAGGGTTCAATCACCAGGTCCAAAAATGGTAAATGGGTTTTGGTGACTGTCGAAGTGAAATGGAGGAATGGGTTCAGGGCATTGAGTCACTCCAAAAAACGGTCAACAGATGTTCTCTCGCCCCTCCAGATCACTTTTATGTTACCTACTTTTAAAATGTAACAGAGTGTTCCTAGCTGTTGACTTAACAAATAAGCCAACTTCTAATTTTCCTAAGGTGTGTTTTACTATGATGTCTAAAAATTCAACTTGATTTCTGCTGGTGTTGGCAGAAAATTTCAGATTTATATCTGTCAAGTTTAACCAAGTGAGGAATTCCTGTAGAGTCTGTTCCCCATCGGTCCAGACAAAGAAGATATCATCTATGTATCTGGACCAATGGGAAACAGACTCAAGGAATGGTGCCACCTCATTGTAGATGTAAATGGGCCATGTAGATGTTAGCTATAGATGGTGCCACTGAGGCTCCCATACTGACTCCTTTTCTTTGGCGGTAAAGTTGATCTCCAAATTCAAAGATGTTTTCAGTTAAAATTAAATGCAAGCCTGCCAGGATAAAGGTTTTCGAACAGGGTATATTGTATTTATCTATGAACCAGGTTACTGCTTTTAGGGCCTCTTTTTGTGGTATATTGCTGTATAGTGACTCTATGTCTAGAGTCACTAAAAGCATTTGTGAACACATACAGTAACCCAGGGACAACACTACAGATGGACACCACACCAGTTGTATATTAAAAATAAATATTCTATATATAGATTTAACACAAGACTACAAAAGACAAAAATCCACAATACTGTACTTAAAATGGTAGAATTAGCTTAGTTCTCTTTAAAATGTGAAGCTTTGAGTCAATGTATCTTAGGATGTGTAACGCTATACAACAAAAGATGATGTCTTTTCCTTGATGCGACGCAATGCGTGCATGCCCGACAGCTGTGCGGTGATGTTGCGATTCTTCTAAGCCGTGACACGCCCTGCCACACGCTCCTCCGGTGATGCGAGACCCTTCGGCAAGACGATGCGACAACTGCTGCGGCAACACCCTTGTTCAGTGATGCGACGGCTGCGGCGGCGACACTGTTCTCCAGTGATGCAAGACACTTCAGCGATGCGACACCTACAGCGGCGAAACCCTTGTTCAGTGATGCGACGACAGCGGCTGCGGTGGCGACACGCTTCTCCGGTGTTGCGAGATGCTTCTTTGATTCGATGTGACAGCTACAGCAGCGACACACTTCTTCGTGAGTCGCGCTTCCACCTCCTTGCGAAACACAGTCTCTTAGAAAGCTCAACACAACTGCAGGCACTTCCAAAGAACTTTTGGGGAGCTGGTGGGTGACGTCTTTTGTCCCTGAGACTTCATCAGGAGGCAAGCTCTTTCTCATGCCCTTGAAGATCCTTCAAAAGTTGCAGGAAGTACACACAAAGGTCATCTCTCCTTTCTTTGGCAGTCAGGCAAACACTGCAGGCCAATCCCCTAACCAGCATTTCAGCTTAGGGATAGTCTCTTCTTAGTCTTTCTGGTTCCTCTCCTTAGCAGAGGTTTCTTCTTGCTTCCCAAACGTGATCTAATCCTCTGGAGTCTAGGTCCCCCTTTTTATACACAGTTTCTCTTTGTTCTCTGAAGGCAGAGATGCTTTTGACTAGTCCATACCAGTTCTGGTCAGTCCTGAAGCACTCTGTTTACATGACTCCTTCTTTCATTTCACAGTGTAGGGCAGGGACATCAGACACACCACAGGAGGTGGAGCCAGCTTTGTGGAGGGAAGACACAGCCCTATTCAGGTCCCAGGTGCAACTCCTCCCACCCATCTGCATGTAGATCTCTCTGTTCAGCCCTGTGCTGACTTACCCTGTCTCCTAGCCCCTGTCACTCAAACTCCAGACAAGGAATACACAACCTAGCAGAGGCAGGCTTGGATAGTTAGACAAGAAAATACCTACTTTCTGAAAGTGGTATTTTCAAACACAGAATGTTAAAACCAACTTCACTAAAAGATGTATTTTATCATTCTGAGTTCAGGCATACTAAACTCGAATTTCTACCTGGTTGCCTGAGTCAGTTAGGATTTTAAGGTGTAATAATCAAACTGCCCATTCTGGCCTATGGGGAACAGATAGCCTTGCAATAGTGAAAAACGAAAATGGCTGTAATTCACTGTTAGGACCTGCCACACACATCAGGGCTAGCCCTAACTTTTACCTTCAATGCACCCTGCCCTTGGGCCTACCACAGGGGTGTCTGATATGAAGAAAAGGGAAGGTTTAGGGACTGGCAAGTGGGTGCACTTGCCCAGTCAGCATGGCAGTACCAGACTGCACACAGGCTCTGCAATGGCAGACCTGAGACACAATTTTACAGGCTGCTTCTGTGGGTGGTACAACCAGTGCTGCAAGCCCACCAGCAGCATTTGGATTTACAAGCTCTGGGCACGCTCAGTGCACTGTACTAGGGTCTGACAAGTAAACCAAATCAGCCAATCAATGTAGTCACTAATCCATACATCAATTTACCATAGGGAGCACTTGCACTGTGGCACTGGACAGCAGTGGCACAGTGCCCAAAGCATCTAACACCAGCAAAAACACATGAGGCAACAGCAAAAAAAATGGAAGGGAGACCCACGCCAAAGTGCCAGGTCTTACACATGATATGAATGTTGTCAAAAGAACTAAAATACATAATTTAGCCCAACCGGATAAAGGAAAATGTTGTAGGGAACGACACAAGGAAACAGAAGAAAGATGATAATCTCCTTTATTTAATAATATGGACAGCACACAGCCACTTCTGCAGTCTGTCCCCGCTCCAGCCCAACTGCCAGAGCTGTGATGGACTGTAAGAAATGAGAATGAAGGTTCAGGTTCCAATTAAGAACTGTGACGAACCAAAGCAAACATAACACCATCTTTCCCCTTAACAAACACAAAGGAGAGTGGAAAACACAGAGCAATAAAACAAAAGGGAAATAAAAAGGAAAACAAAATATTATACCAGAAAAGGATACACCACAAGAACAAAAGCAATAGCAAACCTATAACCTATTAGAAACAAAACAAAAGAAGGTACATTTCACGTTCTTAACACTGAGAGTTATATAGCAAGATACAATCTATAAGAACTTCAAGCTTACACAAGTGACCTTTGTGGGAAACAGCAATTCCTGTCAATCTAAAATGTAGTCTCTTAGATATCTGGGATGACTGATATTTCCTCCTACCTCCCCCCTTGTGAAGGCAGTGGAATCAGAGGTGTCAGAGACTGCTTCTTGACAAGCCTTGAAAGACTCTCCGTAGGAGCCAAAGCCTATATTGTAATCCTGTGAATGACACTGGAGTCCCCATCACCCTAGTCACTTAAACCTGCATTAACCACATGTCTTTCTGTCTTATTGGTACTTCCATGCTCTCTGCCCAGCTAACATCCACTGCCCTTGCTCACCCTCATCAAAGGAGCCTCCTCTACACAGTCACCCATCTTCTTAACCAAAGCAGCGTTGCCCTTGCTCCACCACTCCCCATTCTCCACCAATATAGCATGCCTAGAAACCTTTACCACCCTTGTGGCTGTGAAATATTTGAACCCATTATTTTTCTGCCCATGAGGCCTCTTCATTTTTACCACATCGCCCACAGGAAACAATATATCTCTTAATTTATTTAAAGAATCCTGTCTTTCTTTGCTCTTACTTTGACTCACTTCAACCTTGGAACGCACCGCTTCCATACCCGGTATCTTCTTGCCAGCCCCAGTCTTGTCAAAGACCAATGTTGGATCCAAATCACAAGAGGATTACCTGCCTCTTAAAGAAACGAACAGGCAGACTCTGGTGGATGCACGTGGCATGTTTACATAGCTCCATAACCTATCCAGTACTGATTTCAAAATTTCCCCCCCAGATGCCAAAACAACCTGAATGGTTTCTTTAACATTCTATTAACCCTTTCCACCATTCCGTTCCCTCGTGGGCTGTACTTGTCTACAGAAAGATGATTGATACCATGGCAGCTGACGAACAATTGCACACTATTATCAGTTACCAATGCTTGGGAAAAACCTTCTCTTCCGAATAGTAACAACAGAAAATCAAATTCACAATGATTTGTCAGCCTGATTACAACCCCTCCACTTCCCTACTATCATGTCAATTTCGTTGTCAATGCCAGGCCACCAGAAAAAATTACGTACTCTTTCATTCACGCCTGTCATACACACATATCCAAGGTGTGCCATCCTCACCAACCGAGCTCTAAGCGTGACTGGGGGAATTAACAGACTACCAAGCAACACCAATTCTCCCTCTATATACAACTCCTCCATGATTATATAATAATCATTGAACTCACACTCGCATTCCTTTCATGGGGCCAACCCCAATGTTGAATTTCCTCAGCATGAGTTGGCATGGCACATTTTTTCCATTCCCAGAAAGATACCGACCCCTCAGCTGCCATAATTCCATCTACCTTTCCAACAACAAATTTGATGTCCTCATCTTCAGACCTACCTTCACTGTTGCTAACTAGATATGAAATCTGCCCTCGAATTCTTTGCCCCAGCAATGTGTTTGACCAGGAAATTGAATTCATACATCCTAGCAGGAAGTCTTACCACTAGCCGTGTCCAATTCTTCCCAGACAATAGGTAAACTAGGGGTTTATGGCCTGTGCTGATTACAAATTTCCGTCACCACAAATATGTCACAAAGTACCTGGTTGCCCATACACAAGCCGGGGCCTCCCTTTTAATAGTGTTGTAGTTGCGCTCCACCAGGGATAAGGTGAAGGTTTGTGTTCTAATTAAGAACTGTGCCAAATCAAGGCAAACATAACACAAAACATATTCAATTACCTACTGTTAGCCAAGATCGAACCCATCCCGGGTTGGTCCTAATATCATGAGCCATAGCTTTGTACTATCTGAAGCTTACTTGAAATAGGTTAAACAAGACCCTCATTAGAACTTAACATCATTCTCATACCTACGTTCCTGGGATGAAGCCTTCCCAGCGTCTAGTGATACAAGGTTGTTGAATATAATGGTTTCTCCTGTGCTACAAAGTATTGCACTTGTGCAACATAAAAGCTGCAACAAAACTCTTAAGTTGCGCTCTGTTATACATAATTATGATAGGCTTGTAACTATTCAGAAAAGCTGATTACTATCCGCTCTCTTTTACCTGCAAGAAATAATACTTGAGACTCCAATCAAGGCATAATGCTGGAATGGCAAATCTTTCCTTTATTTTGCAAATTCTATTAGGTAACGCGTCATGCAGGACAATAGTCTCAAATTCTGAAACCATAAACATACGAACAATCTAAAACTCTGATTTGAAGGTCTAGAAATAGTGAAGCTGCGCAGTCAACCTTATCCCCTATGCAGCATGGTGCATCATTATATAAAGTATACAGACCCCATGGAGCAGTCAATTAGACATTTGATCCAGAAAGGATAAAAAAAATCATAATACATGACCCATTTATACACAGAAGGCACAAAAGGCTGAAAGTACACATTGCACACGATAGACAGTGACACATGAGACAGAGACAAGTGTAGTAAGAGGCACCGTAAAAGAGTGATTTAAAACACGAGATGAAGAAATTACGTTCATAAGATAGCATTAATACACATAAATTAGTTGAAATAATACATTCTTATGCATATGTTACTTATAGATGTATATTGATGAGAATTGTGATGCTATGTGAAGTGGCCTCGTGATTTTTATGCTTTTTGTTGAGAATGCACCAGTTAGAAAAGTCGGTGCAATAAAGTCCAGACTTGAGATTTAGCAAATTGATACTAGAGACTTTGTAATTTATGCAATATGAAGAACAACTTTAGTAAAATAAAAAATAAAAAATGTGCATTCGTATGGGTATTGTAATATATTGTAGTAGTAGAGTATTTCTAAAGTAAGTTATTTATATGTAGTTATTGTGTGAAATGTATACATTTTTCATTTAAATTGATTTCATTTCATTATGTTTGAAGTAAAGTCAGAGCTCATTTCATTTAAAGGTGCAATGAGAACTTAAAGGCCTTCACAAAATGTTTTTCTAATACTAACCGTTCCCCTAATTTAATACAATAGATTGTTCTTTGCAAGTAAAGTGTTACATATTTTGACCTGTACACTTCCACACTCTGACATTCTTCAAAGCTTTTACAATGCTCACAGTGAAATATTTTTGAGGGAATAGAATTTCACCTGTGGCTATAAGTCATAACTTTGTATTTCTTCTCTACCAATGTTAGGCCTGTGAGGCCTGGCAAACTTTCGTTTCTCATGATTAGCATGTGAAACCAGTCTGATGTTTCAATCATATTAGGTGACATGATGTGAACTGGGACGTATGATAGTCTTTTGGGGGTGGAGTAATGCTGCACCATTGGACTTTGCTATAGTTCTATAAAAGAAGAAACCCCAAAGGAGGGGCAACAACTTTACATTCTGATATTTACTACTTGGGATCCGGATTCTATGATGATCGATCTTTACTTTTGGACTGTTTGTGGATGCTACAATTGGTAGCTAGTTGACTGAGATCTTCTTTGCCGAATCATTTCTAATGTTTTCAAATTCCTGTTTTACCGTTAAACATTAAGTTAATAGACTCGCCCCTAATGGATTTAAATCTGACCCTTCCTTTTGTTCTGTAGGGCCTGAGCTGTTAGGAATTTGACCCATCCTTCTGCCTTAGGGTAGTGTGACTTTATACTCTGAATTTAATAAACATCTGTGGTATCTTCCGCCCCGGGTGGGAGAAGCCCTGCCACACCGGTTCAACCTCGCTTCTTCAGTGACCTTGTAACGCACCATCAGTGACATCATTTAGAATGTCACAGCTGTGAAGGTTCCAAGGTGAGCGCCCAGTGAGATCAGCTTGAGGAGCGTTGGAGTCAGCTGTGGCTGGGGTTGTCTCGTTCCTACGCATCTTGTGAAAATAAATGCCATCTTCATTTCACCCTCTATCGTTGTCCTGCAACTTATTTCAACTTGTCACACTGGCGACGAAGACGGGATGCAGGCGGAAAAGGAATGAAGGGCCCGACCCCAACACGCAAAGAAGTAGCCGACGAGGCTGAATCGTCGGCAGAAAAAAAAACAAAGCAGCACCTTGCACTCGCAATAGGAAGTTTCGTTAAGTAAACTCACCTGGAAAACAAGGTTGGTGCTGTTGCCCTGTGTTGTGGCAGTTGGGTGTCGGAGGTCCTGGCTCCCCTCCGCCGGGTCTGTGGAGCTGCAGGCTGGCGAGAGGTGTGGAGCAAAAGTCAAAGCAAGTGGCCGGTGGTGAGGAGCGGAACGAGACCTGGTCAGAACTCAGCCGTCGCCTGCGTGCTCCGGTGATTGCGTTTGCTGGCTGTGGAGGGTGCGTTCACTTCCAGCAGTGGGTGAAGGCTTGTAGGACAGCGGCGCTCCACCTGTGAGGCAGTCAGCAGCGAGAAACATGTTGAGGCACGGCAGTTGGTGAGCGGCAGGCGGGAGACCTTGGAGGTCTGGTGAGGCAGCCCGGTTCAGCCGCGAGGTGTGAGGACAGTGACTGTGCTCGCTGTTGTGAGTAAAGAGCAGGCAGTGGTAGCCGGTTTTCTGGGGGAGCCGTTTTTTATTGGAAGTCGTACTGGCGTTGAGACTGTTTTGGGCTCCGTGGAAACTCCTCCAGGACGTCGAGGCAGGGCGGAGTGCCTGGCAAGAACCCGCCGGTGACTTTGCGCTATTTGCAAGCGTTTTGATTGGTGATGGTTCGGTTGTGAGTCGGCAGGAGGCGAATCCACAGTCAATGCCATAACATCGTGGAGTTTCACGGGTTCCCAACAAGCCCAGTAGTCTGAGGGGAAATGGAACTGTGGTAGACAGGAGGAACACAGGATTATTCTAGGAGAGACCTTTTCTGACAAAAGTTACAGTGTGGGACAGCGCCATCTAGTGGGCTCCAGGGAGAATTTAACCAAATATGTCACCATGTGTAAAAAAAAATGTGCTACTTAGAAGGAGGGTTCTCGTTTGCACTCTAGTGTCTGAAGATCCTATTTAGAGAAATTTTTGTTTTGTGATTACCAGCATTGTGATTCCCTACAATGTACCAGTACACTACCCTAGTATAACTCTACCTGTGGCGATTGTACTCGCATAAGGGGTATCCCACCAGCCAGGAAGAAACCATGCAGGATGTCACACCCCCCCTTTCTTTTTATCAAGTCCAAGGGAGCTCACTTTTAAGTGGAGCAAATGGAAGAAGGTCTTCCAGAACTATGCTGTAGTGTGCGGACCTAATTTAGGCCTAGAAAGGAAGGTAGCATTGTTGATGCACTACATGGGAGCGGAAGGGCAGGAAGTGTTGGAACACCTTCCAGAATTAAGTGCTAACGAGGCGAGGGGTCTAACTGAATTTGAAATAAGTCTAAAAAAGTTAGACCTCCATTACCTTCCCAAAATGAGCACCATCATGGAGCGAAACCATTTCGGCAAAAGAGGGACAAAAAGAGGGGGAAAGCATAGAGGAATGTGTCTCAGATTTATGTAAACTAGCAGCGACATGCAAGTGTTGGGGTGCGTGTGAAGAGAGGATCAGGGACCAAAGTGCAGAATTGAGCGGGTGCGAGAAGAGTTGTGGGTAAAAGATGACCCGCCACTGGGGGTGGTACTTATTGTGGCTAAACAAGTAGAGCAACTGATGCAATGTGTTAGTGAAATCAAGCAAGACAGCGAAAGTAAGGTCAAAGTGAGTGAAGTGACAGCGGAAAATGACTGTGTGTTGGCAGTAAAGGATCAGAAGAAAGAGCAGAGAGAGACGAAATGGCGATGGAGTTTCAAAGGCAACTGCTACAGGTGTGGTAAGCAAGGGCATATGGGGAGCGACAAAGATTGTCCTGCTTTGAAATTTACATGTAGCAAGTGCAGTAAGAAAGGACATTTCAGGCAATGCTGCAGGAGCAGTCATATGTACAGAAGGCAAGGTAAAGACAATACCACACGGGTGTGTGATGAAATCGTCTTGCAGATAAAAAACTGACAGGTTAGCAATCCCAAAGACACAGTAAAGGTGGAAGAAACAGGAGTAGAGGCAATGTTTGACTCATGTTCCAAGATAACGATAATAAACTCAAAAGAATTTGAGAAGGTGGCGAAAGGGAAGATGACATCATAGAAAATGGATGTAAGGCCGGGAGGCTATGGGGGACAACCAATTAACATGAAAGGATACTTTTGGGGCACTGTAGGTTACAAGGACAGACTGACGGTCGCAAAAATGTACGTATCCAAAGAGGGGGACAACATACTGGTATGGCAAGCCCAATAAGAATTAGGAATATATCTCGACCCTAACAAAACTCCGCAGATATTAGTGCAGGAAGTAGGTGAGACGTTGAAGAAGATAGAAGAAGACTTTAAGGAAGTGTTCAGCGGACATATAGGATGCCTAAAAAAATATTCCCAAAGGATAACATTGAAGGAAAATGCAGTGGCAGTGGTAGAAAGAGTCAGAATCCTTCCTATATCTATTCAAGAGGCCTTGAGGTAAGAATTGGTGAAACTATGCAACCTAGGTGTCATCGAACCGGTGGAGGCTACAAAGTGGTTGGTGCCGATCGTCGCAGCAAGAAAAAAGATGGATCAGTCAGACTATGAATCGATCTCAGGGCTCTAAACAAAGAGGTCATTGTCGACAAATTCCCACTCCCAAATATCTCGCAAATTATGAGCATGTTGGAGGGAGCTAAAGTATTTTCAACGTTGGACTTGACATCGGCCTACTTTCAGGTCAAGCTTCATGTGGACTCGCAAGAACTAACAGCGTTCGTCACACCGATGGAAGCCTACAAGTTCAAACAAATGCTGTTCGGCCTAGTCTCGGCCGCAGCGGTATTCCAGAGAATAATGAGCAGCATCCTTAGAGGCATTCCAGGGGTTTTGTGCTATCAGGACGACATGCTGATCTTTGGTGAAAACGACAGACAACATGAAACCAGATTGAGACAAGTGTTGGAGAGATTCAGAGAGCAGGGTCTCACAGTCAAGAGAGAGAAGTGCAGGATTGGCTGTGAAGAGACAGATTTCTTAGGGCACAAGGTAACAGCAGAGGGAATTCACCCCAAAGCTGAACTCCAAAACACGATAACTAGCTTGGTTCCTGCCAAGAACAAATAAGAGATAAAATCATTTATGGGAATGCTGGAGTTCGTACAGAATTTTGCTGACAGAACTTATGCAATACGCCTTTTGCTTAAAAAAGGTGTGGCGTTAAGTTGGAGCGAAGAGTGCCAGAAAGAGTTTGAAGATGTGAAAAAAACGCTTGCTGAAGCTCCGAGCCTCAAATCATTCATACGAAAGAGGAAGACGGTATTGGCCACGGACGCGAGTTCAAAAGGCCTGGGAGCTGTTCTCACGCAGGTGGGAGAGAGTGGAGAAGAAACTATAGCCTTCATGTCAAGATCCCTTCGGAAGGCTGAGGTCAACTACTCAGTGATAGAGAAGGAGACCCTAGCAGTACACTGGGCAATTAACAAATTCCGAGACTTTGTCTGGGGAACCAAGTTCAATCTGAGAACAGACCACAAACCGTTGGTCGAAGTGTTCAACAGGAAAGGGCTCGACGCGATTTCGAGTAGAATCAGGCGCTGGGTCGTAAACCAGCAGGAGTACACCTTCGACGTCGAATATGTGCCGGGAACAAGTAATCTTGCAGCCGACTGTCTCTCACGCCTCGTAGGAGAAACGAAAGAGGAAATGGATGTAGGCGAGGAGAATGATGAAGACAACGACGGAATGCAAGTGGAGAAGGTGTGTGTAATCACACAGGGGGCCATTGGAGAGGAAAGCTGGAAGGAGGCCCTAAGAGCTGATGAGCTTTTGAAGGAGGTGTCCGAAAGGGTCAAAGAAACTTGGAAAGTCAAAGACAAACAGAGTGAAATGCTACCTCCGTTCTGGATGGTCAGGAACGAAATGTCTATCGCAGACGAGTGTCTGCTCCGGGGCACAAGAGTAATTCCACCTGAGACACTGAGCGAGTGCCTGGTTGATTTGGCCAATGAAGGACACCTGGGGATTACCAAGACTAAACAGAGGATGAGGGCAGACTACTGGTGGCCCAACATGGACAAAGTAATCGAGAGGCAAATAAGGGACTGCATACCGTGTTCAACCAGTGACAAAGTACTGAAGCAGCACACGCCCCCAATGCAGTGTAGGTCACCCCCGGTGAGTCCTTGGGTAGAGGTGGCACTGGAAATTGTAGGCCCTCTGTCGGGTGAGCTTCTCACCCCTTACATCTTAGTGCTCATGGATATCTATTCAAGGTGGCCAGAGGCGAAGATGGTGTCTGAGATCACTACCAAGGTGGTCATTGAATTTCTGCAAGAACTATTACTCAGGGAGGGTCTACCTACCAGCCTGTTGACTGACATTGGAGTGCAACTCTGCTCAAAAGAGATGAAATAGTTCCTCGAGAAAAATAGGATCAAACACAAGCGCTGCGCAGTGTACCACCCTGAGACCAATGGGATGGTCGAGCGGTTCAACAAAACCCTCAAGGAGGGCATCTCGTTAGCAAGGGCCAGTGGATTAAATTGGAAAGAAGAGGTAGGGAAACGCTTGGAGGCCTACCGGCTGACCCCCCATCAGACAACAGGTGTCACGCCCTTTGAACTACTCCGGGCGAGAAGATCCAACACAAAGTTAGCATCGGGGTGGATGGGGTGGCACAAAGGGTGGCTGGACATTCTAGAGAGACACAAAAGCAGGACAGGGAACGCAGAGCTATGTTGGACAGGAAGATCAGGTTTGACGAGCTACACTCCATCAAAGAGTCAGGGTTCAAGGTAGGAGATGTGGTTAAAATCAAAGCGCTGACAGGCAGGGCGAACTGGTCTGAATTCATTAGGCCCACCAAAATTGTGAAATTGTTTCAAAATGCTGTTAAAACACAGGAGGGGAAGATCTAGAACTTGGAAAGAGTTGTAAGTTATCATACCTCTCCAGAGGACAAGGAAAATGGGGTGGAGAGAGTTGACAATACCCAGATGAGGGGTGACCTGCCCGAGAGGGTGTGTTCTAGGGAATCCTACTTTTTTCGCAGGGCTAGCCACAGGGTGGTTAATCGCCCAAAATACCTGGAGCAGTATGTTACCAAGTAGTTTTGCAGTAATTATTCATCTGTTTTTATACCTGTTGTGTTCCTGTATTGTGTAGAGAAGGGGGATGTGTGGTATATTCCGCCCGAGGGGGGGAAGCCCTGCCACACCGGTTCACCCTCGCCTCTTCAGTCACCTTGGAATGCACCGCCAGTGACATCATTTAGATTGTCACACCTGTGAAGGTTCCAAGGTGAGCGCCCAGTGAGATCAGCTTGAGGAGCGTTGGAGTCAGCTGTGGCTGGGGTCGTCTTGTTCCTACGCATCTTGTGAAAATAAATACCATCTTCATTTCACCCTCTATCGTTGTCCTGCAACTTATTTCAACTTGTCACAACATCCTTAAAGAATTTGCCTAAATGCTAGGTGCTTAAATGCAAGCTGTAATATTTTTGACCAAAGTCTTTCAAGAACTGTTCATTCTTAAGAATTTTGAATCCTTAATACAATAACCAAATTAATCTAAATTTGTCTGAGTCTATTATTGAGTCCTGTTGATTTTTCCATTTTGCCTGTAAATAGTGTTTAAAGGGGTTGTAGAGAGAATCATTGAGCCCTATCAGACCATCTGAGCTCTTGGCTTGCATAATTCTCACTCAACGTAACTTCTTTAGGAGGTTGGGTCTTTTAGTCGCTATTCTTTATTGTTACAGCATGGTCTTGAGAGTGGTTTATCTAAATCTGATTTAAAAAAACTGTAAATTGGCTGTCAATTAATGGTCCATATGTCACAGCTAACATGGAGTTAGTCACTATAAGTTCCACCCCTCCTATCGGTGAAATTTGCCTCTGTGGTAAATGGAAGCGCTTTAAACGTGAGCATACAATAATTCCATTTTAGGCACTGCTTCACGCTGCAACACATCTGGTAGTAGAGTTATGGTCCTGCCTAGTGTACTGAGTATTCAGGCTGCCTTAAATAGCCCTTAGCCTGAGTCTAAAGAATCCACAAGTTGATGAAGGACAAAGGATTACATCCATATCTATGGCTCGAGTTTAGGCATACACTTACTGAAAAGGGTGAGGAACTACAATTCCCTCATTATGGGACATTGGGTTTGAAGATTCGAGAAAATGTAAGGAAAAGAATATACGAGACGAAAGAGCCTGTAAGACCACCTTTTCTTGAGGCTTTGAATACCTGGGAGCATATTGCTCAACAGAAAGATAAATAGAAATTCCAAGGGAGATATAGGAGAACAGTTGATCACTACGCAGAAGCTGAATGGGATTCTGAAGAGAAAATGTGGAGAGTCGATATAATACATGGAACACAAATATATCCAGTGTTAGAGGTTGAGGAAGGAGTTGGGGGTAAGAGAAAAGATAAAAAGAAACATTTAGAGACAGACAAAACCAAAAACAGGGAAGAAGAGAGAAGAGAGTTACATAGATGACGAACTTCCGAATGAGTTATTACTAAATCACCCACCACCTTATAATAAGTCATTGAACCGAGGCATGATGCAAATGAGTACATTGGAGGGACCTAATACTCCCTTGATGCCTAAAGTACCAAAGGAACCAATGCTTATTTCTCCTGCAAACAGGAGGACAGAAATGTCAGCTCCTATAAACGTGATTGATTCAAATGCACCAGGCGCCATATTACAGATCGATTCTATCAATGTGCAATGGTGAATGTTTTTATTTTTATTTATTATATAGTGTGATACTAGGCTCTCTCTTGGATCTGAAAAGACGAGAGCACTATGTGCTTTTTAAAATACCCCTCGCACACTAAAAAGTCCTTTGGTGTCATGCTTCATCATAGGGGTCTTCCCGTCCCTCTACGGGGCGGGGCGTGCTGCGACCTACGAACTACGTGGGGGCACTAGTTATTGTGACAGGAGGCTATGTGATGGTGCAGTGCAAGTGATTCAGTGAAGTGTAGGGACCTAAATATGTGAGTGCAAGTAAAAAAGAAAATTTAAAAATTCCCTGGCTAGTAGAAAAAATACATTTTATTCACTTCTCTGGCTGGCAACATTAAGAAGGGGGTTTGGGGTAGAGCAATTAGCTTACTGCCTGGTCAACATGTTTCGTAAACAGTCCCCTACTGCTTACTCATCAGGACCTTTTAGTGGTCCCTCCTACACACTGCTCGGTTGTAAAGTGCTAAGCCTACAGTCCTACAAACAGGTAGCAAAAATCGGCTGCCTGTTTGAGCTTCAGGGCATGAGCTGGCCCTTAGTGAAGCGTGATTGGTTGCCAAATGTTATCAAAAATATTGACCTATTGCGGTCTCTGTAAAGGAAAAATGGAAAAAAGAGAGAGAAACAAAACATATTTATGTATATGCAAAGTTATAGGCGTATAGCACATATCGTTCGTAATAGCGGAGATCACACTGATCATGGGTGACCTCTCGTTGCTGAAACAAGCACACTGGGTTTCATAGACAGAGAGGCGAGTTAAATGTAACTTCCTCTGACGGTTCGTTTGTCAATTTTGGCCGAACACGTATCATACAACCCCGTAAATGTGAGGGCAGACTCATCTCATCATGCACACACCCGTGACTCGGTACATTTAAAAAGCACCCTTATAAGGGGAAAGACTTTAGGAGACCCGATCTATGCGATAAAAACACTAAAGATATACAATGTCAATGAACAATGTCGCTAGACCAAAGTAGAGATGTTATACATACTAGTTCGACAATTGTTGTATACCCCATGATCTGGCAGGCGAAGGGTGTTCCTCGCGGTAAACTGTAAAAGAAAACCGCACCCTTTCATACATTACGTGTTCGTCCGTAATTCGTTTTTGCCTCGTGGACCAAGTTTTTAGAGACTCAGGGTCGGAGTCTATTACTTACATTTACCGCATAAGTGCAATGCCTCATTCCTACCATTGTGCCGCTCCGTGGACTACTGGCGTCCTGCACTTGACGTCTATAAAAACCCAATGAGATTGCATTGTCATCTCTGTTGCTCAGTGACGGCAAACACTAGTGCGCTAACCTAAGATGGCCGCCGACCACGGAACATCTGGTGGGAAGAGAATTGGTTCTCGGCAGTCTTTCTACTAATCCATGGGAACGAAAAAAGTTCTGTGTTGTGAGCTGTTCCAAGGTGCAACAACAACTGTTTATATGTACATCTGCGCCTCGTTGTGTTGAAAAACTGGATTTTCTTGAATTTACATGGGTGGATGTAATCCTAAAAAGAGATGGAATGTAGATCATATCTGGGGCATTGCACCCTGATAATTAATATACACAGTCAGATATTCACAGTGCACTTATGTATGACGAAAAAAGGTTTAGACATATTAGTGCACTAAGACGAAGTCTGGATAGTATTGGGGTATTGCCCAGCGGTGATGGCTGATGTACATAGTCAGATAGTTACAATGTACTTCTGGTAAGCACTAAGATAGCAGTAGGATGTGTGGTATGTTGTAGTTGTCACTCCCATGGTGACCCAAAATGTATTGTAACCTACAGTTGCTGCACAGACATTTTGCGCCATGGAGGTTACTATGTTTCAGGTGGTTTTCAGAATCCCTCTTAATTGTCAGACCAGATTTGAGGGAGGACGATTACGGACTCTTACAGCTGACCCCAGGGTATTTCGTCGTTCAGACCATTTTTATTAGACTTGATACGGAAGACCCACCGCTGTTCTTTTTCCAGGAGGTGATTCTCATTGTCGACCTGTTCTATTATGGTCCAAGAGATGTCCTCAGGTTTGTGGCCGCTTTCTAGGAAGTGGTTAGTCAGTTTTGTGCTTGATTTCCTGCAGTTTATTGTGCTTTTATGTTCCCCTATCCTAGTCTTTATGGCCCTGCTCGTCATGTCTACATATTCCAGATTGCATGGGCAGGTGATGAGATACACGACATTGAAACTGTTGCAGTTGCTGAAACTTCTCTGTTCCCACGTGGTCCCATTGTTGAAAGTTAGTTTCTTGCTCTTCTTGGTCAGACAGCATACTTTGCACCCAGCACATGGGTAGTGTCCTTGTACATAGTTTGGATTTCTTTGCGAGTTGGTTTTGTCCACTTTTGGTCTTGTGTGTACCAAGATGTCTCTTAAACTTTGTGCTTTCTTGTGGGAAAAGATTGGTTTTGGTATCTGTAGACCACCACTGTTCAAAATTTTCCAATTCTTGTTGATGATTTTGGTCACTTGGTTCGAGCTCGTATTATAAGTGGTAACACAGATGGGTCTCTGCTCTTCCTCCTTAGGTACCCTCTCTTCAAGAAGGCTTTCTCTGCAGTTGTTTCTCGCCCTCTGGTATGCTTGGTCAATGATTTTTTTCGGATACTTACGGGTTTCCAATTTCTTCCGTAGGTCTTTGGACTGTAGTTTGAAATTTCCAATTTCTGTACAGTTCCTGCGGAGGCGCAAGAACTGTCCATACAGTAAATTGTCCCGTAGATGTTTGGGATGGAAACTTTGGTACATTAACAAGCAGTTCTTGGAAGTGCTCTTAAAGTGTGTGGTGGTCATCAGTCTGCCATTTTTGGGAAAGATATTCAGATCCAAAAATACCAGGTTGCTGTTCGTGGTGGTGCTGGTAAATTTCAGGAACTCATCCTGTAGGTTCAACCAGGTTAGGAACTGTTTGGAAGTGCTCTCATCTCCATCCCAGATGATAAGGAAATCATCGATGTACCTTTTCCAGGTCCTGATGTTGTTTCTGAAGGGATTTCTGGGGTTCAGTATCTTAGTTGCCTCCAGATGGTGCACATAGAGACCAGCTATGCTGGGAGCAAATGTGCCCCCCATGCTGGTCCTGTGCTTTTGGAGGTATAGGGTGCCGTTGTATTAAAAAAAGTTCTCTTTTAGTGCTAGAGAACAACATTCAATGACCACATTTCGTGGGGTCTGGTACTCCCAGTCGTCTTCGAAGAGTACCTCCTCATTGTGCGGCAGGCTAGTTTATAGGCTTTCCACGTCACAGCTGATTAAAAGCTGGGTGTTGGGATCAAATGTCAATTCCTCGAGTAAGTTCAGCACGTCTTTTGTGTCTCTGAGGTAGGTTGATGTCCTTTGGACCATTGGTCTGAGAAATGCATCTGCAAATCTTGATACTGGTTCTAAAATCGACCCGATCCCTGAGACGATAGGACGTCCCGGGGGGTTTTGCAGATTTTTGTGGATCTTTGGTGGAGTGTACAGATAGGGGGTTTTTGGGTTTCTTTGACATAGAAAATCTCCTTCTTTCTTGGTGATCCAATTGTGGGACAATGCCTCCTCCACCATTGTGTTGATCTTGATTGTTATCCTTTCAGTAGGATCAGCAGGGAGGACCTCATAGTTCCGTTGGTCTTGTAATAGTGTTGTACATTCCTTGTCATACTCTTCCTTGCTTTGTATCACAGTTGCACCCCCCTTGTCCGCTGGTTTTATTACAATTTCTTTGTTGTTACTCAATTCCTGTAGTGCTTTTTGTTCTTCATTAGAAATATTTTGGAAGACTCGTTTGTTCAATGGGTCAAGTTCATCAAGATCCTTCATAACCGCTTTCTCGAATGTCAGGAGTTTGATTGGAAGTGTGTTATCCATAGGGGTGAAGTTAGATTTAGGTTTGAGCCCAGTGTCTCCTTGCTCAGTATTGTCCTTCTTATCTTTAAAGAAGACCTGGAGTTTCAGACGTCTCATAAATTCTTGAACCTCTTTGCAGAGGTGGAATTTGTCCATATTAGCTGTAGGGACATAACCTAAGCCCTTCTCCAGTACTCTTTTCTGAGGTTCAGATAATTCGATGTCAGTGAGGTTCACCACTAGGCTCATTTCTGATTCTTCGATGCGCCCGTCATGCTCCTTGTTAACACCATCGGGGTTTCCTCCTCTCCGGTGTTCCAATGTACGGTGGTGCCCCTCCTGTTCCTCCCCTTGTTCCGTCCTTGGCGTACGCCTAAAAAAGACGCCGATTGAGCAAAATAGCCATAGTCTTGCTGCTGGTATCCCCATGGTGGGATAGGTCCATGCGGATGCTGAAAAGGCGGTGGGTCGTATTGTTGTTGAGGGTACATCAAGTGTGGCGGATAGTTGTTCCATCCCCTTGTGCCACGATAGTTAGGTCGTCGGAGGTTCCTTCTCATGCCTTGGTATCTAGGGCTTTTGTTTCTACTCGAGTTGGAACTGTTAGATCCAGTGTCGGATGATTCATCATCTGTGGCGTTGTCGCGTGATGGTTTGTAATCATCTTTAATGTAAGGATAGATTCTTTCTTTGGTCCACCGGCTGGAGTCTTTCTTTAATTTTTCATATTTGTTTTCTTTGAGAGTTGTTTCAAATTCATTCAATGTTTTATTGAGTTCGTCTAGGTACTTCTTCAGGTTGGCTGGAGATTCATAGTTTTTTTAGACATATTTCAATTGTTTGTATCTCCAACTTGAGTTCAGTTGCTAGTCTACTAGCGGTCTTTATTATAAGCACAATCCAATCTCGTGTGCATCGCCACGAGATTTGTGACCAATCAATTTTAAAGGTTTTGTCATCAAGAAATATGAATGGTTCATTGCGAACTATGAGGCCTGATGGAGCAGTGTTAACTTTTAGATATTCTGACATTAATAACCCATGAATTGCGGTTTTAATCTGGGTTCTCCTCAGTTCTTCCAGTTCATCCCAGTCGTTGTTTCTTGTGGAAGGACCCGTTGAACTGAGGCCTTCAAATGTTCCTAGGGTCGACATTAAATTGGAGATTTCATCCTGTGTCGGGTACTGTCAAATGTAGAATCACGAAGTGGTTTTGAGGAACAGTTTCTAATGAACTTCCGCAGCTGCACGCTGCCAGTAACTCCAAAACAATAGAGGAAGGGTAGAGGTAATGATAGAATCACCCTCCTAACAGATTTATGTACCGAGTCACGGGTGTGTGCATGATGAGATGAGTCTGCCCTCACATTAATGGGGTTGTATGATACGTGTTCGGCCAGAATTGACAAACGAACCGTCAGAGGAAGTTACATTTAACTCGCGATCAGTGTGATCTCTGCTATTACAAACGATATGTGCTATACGCCTATAACTTTGCAATAACATAAATATGTTTTGTTTCTCTCTCTTTTTTCCATATTTTCTTTACAGAGACCGCAATAGGTCAATATTTCTGATAACATTTGGCAACCAATCACGCTTCACTAAGGGCCAGCTCATGCCCTGAAGCTCAAACAGGCAGCCAATGTTTGCTACCTGTTTGTAGGACTGTAGGCTTACCACTTTACAACCGAGCATTGTGTAGTAGGGACCACTAGAAGGTCCTGATGAGTAAGCAGTAGGGGACTGCTTACGAAACATGTTGACCAGGTAGTAAGCTAATTGCTCTACCCCAAGAACCCCTTCTTAATGTTCCCAGCCAGAGAAGTGAATAAAATGTATTTTTTCTACTAGCCAGGGAATTTTTAAATGTTCTTTTTTACTTGCACTCACATATTTAGGTCCCTACACTTCACTGACATCACTTGCACTGCACCATCACATAGCCTCCTGTCACAATAACTAGTGCTCCCAAATAGCTCGTAGGTCGCAGCACGCCCCGCCCCGTAGAGGGACGGGAAGACCCCTGTGATTAAACATGACACTAAAGGACTTTGTAGTGTGTGACTGTATTTTAAAAAGCACATAGTGCTCTCGTCTTTTCAGATCCAAGAGAGAGCCTAGTATCACACTATATAATAAATAAAAATAAAAACATTCACCATTACACATTGATAGAATCCTTTTGTTTATATAAATCTGTTAGGAGGGTGATTCTATCATTACCTCTACGCATCCTCTATTGTTTTGGAGCCATATTACAGATCCCCTTCTTTAATACAGATAGCGATGGTGCACTTAAAGCGCCAGCGTTATCAACAGAGGGTGTTCCATCATTTACATAGGGGTGTGCACTATGCACATGAGCGAATTTCTTAGACTCTGCACCTGTGCAATATTACAGACACGGGCGCCGAGTCAAAGACGCCCTCGGGAGACGCACTGACAAAAAGGTGGCGCCTCATGAGACAGCAGTCCTTTGCAGTGGGTAAAGAGGTCCCATGGACCCACCAGACATCCCCTTGCAGCCGGGTGCAGTCACTGACTGCACCCGCCTGCAAGGGGATCTCTAAACCCCTTTGGAAGTGCAGTGGGGTGTTGCCTGCACTGTGAAAACACAGAGCGACTGCTCCATGTTTTCACATGGGTGCGCTGCCCCTAGGGCAGCATGAGTTCGCGGCTGCCTTGGGGGCAGTGCATACACTGTTTTTTATCCGGCACACCTTTTGGAAGGTGCACCAGCGCAAACAGTGATAGTGTGTGATACGGCCCTAGATGTTTTAACTGTTCCCGTTACTATTGAAATCTCATGTACCCCTTTACAAATCTGGGCCACAGGCAAATAAAATTCATAATTTGGATTTACCTACTGGAGTAAATACAGTACACAGGAGTTCTTCAGATTTGACAGTGAAATCATTGCTTCACCCGCCCGTGGTTCCGATGAGGACCTGTAATGCCGTCCTTGTGAATACTATCCCTAATCAGTCACAAGCTGACATGACACAACGAATGATGCAGAGGTTTCCACCTTTTTACTGTCCCAGACCAACTGTATTTCCTGAAATACATTATCATGCATCTGATATGACTTTGCCAATGAGTGTTTCAGTTCTAGAATAATCTGTACTAAATATGCAACCTGCAATGAGTACACATTTTACTAGTGGAAGCTCACATTCAAATAGTACAGGAGAGCTATTGGGGTTCACTCCTGAAGAATTGTATTTATCGCTTAAAGGATACAGTATCCCAAATAATCACAGTTCTGTAATGATTCCAGCTTCAGTTCCAGCTCCAACTATAAATTCAATCTCGTCTTAACCTTCTGTTTCTAGTTCATCTCATGTTTCAGATGCAAATACAGGTCCAATTTCAGTTCATAATTCGGTTCAGACAAATAAATCGCTCCTGGATATGAGTTGATTAAAGTTGAAGTAGAATAAATAATACAGGGAACACTTAGCCCTGTGAGATTATGGGCATATGGGGAGGAGGAACTATTGTTTCTCTTTAAAAAAAATTCAAGGCGAGCAGATGTGACTTTTGAGAGATTTTTTTAATTGGTTTGAACATATGGTGTAATATTCGAAATTCAAAGGGTTTTCAGAGATCTTACAGGATGGATTTTACTGACAAAGACATTGAGATCATGAAAACACCAGGAAGGTAATTCCAGATAAAAGAGCTAATGACTTTAATTAGAAAACGGGCTGATAGAGAAAAGTGGGTAGGCAGACAGATAAAAAGAAGGAAATAAAACGAGTTTGAGTGCAGTTACCATGTAACATTTTTGGTGGCAGGGAAGGGGACATGCAAATGCTCTCTATGAGTGAAGTACCTGAAGGAGGGTATTTCCATGTACCATTGAATAGACAAGATATTTTGTCATTTACAAATGATTTCCCAAGATTGAGTGAAAAGCCAGTGGACTGGTACAGGCAGGTCAAATGATTTGTGAAAATCTCAAATGTTTTGTGGATTGATTTGAATATTTTACTTGAAATTGTGTTTCCCACAGATTTGTGGGCAGAATGCAAGATTGCTGTGGATTGGCCAGAGGTAGAACCTCCAATGGATTCTAGAACAGGTGCACCATATGTAGAGGTAAAGAGGAAATATCAGCAGGAGATAACTCACCTGAAGACTAAGGCTTCCCTTAAAGAAATTGATTGGATGGAGAGTGACAGAATGACCAAAGAACCGAAAGAGTCAATACATGATTTTCATGAGAGGTTAGCACAGATTTGTAAGCAGTATAGTGGATAAGATACTATTGCGGACAGAGATGTGGGACAATTCGTTTATACATTTGTCACGGGTGTGAGACCTGAGATTTCAGAGATGATTCAACAACAGATAGTTTGGTGGCAAAGAAAATCTGTGGACAAAATATTGCTATTTGCAAAATATTGTGCAGATTATATTGACATGTGGCATAAGAGACTCAAGGAGAAATTAATGATTACACAGATAAAAGTGATGCAGAAAGGACAAAATTTGATGGGTTTTAAGAATACAAGACAGGCACAGAGAGGTTATAATCAGGTTCCAATGATGCAGGGTTTCAAGAGCAGAATTTCCAGTCGCAAGGTAGAAATCATGGTGGTCCTGTGGATCCTAAAACAGGTATTATTGAGGAGTCGCTTTTGAAAAAGATAAATCCATGTCACACGTGTGAGAAGCTTGGACATTGGAGACGAGAGTATAAGTCTGTTGAATAACAGATGAAGAATGTGGATTATGCACAGTCTCAAGGGGATAACATGGAACAGCAGATGCAAGGACAGAGATTGCAGAATTCTAATGTGACTCGGCATATGCAAACGCCACAAGCCCCTATGCAACAACTGAATGTTGAGGTCCAAAGATAAAATTGGAATCAAAATGTCGACCAGAATCAGAATTTAGCACAGCAATAGTTGATTGAATTGGATGACACTGACCAAAACCTGTTAGCATAGCGGTATCTGAGGGGAAGAGAACTGCTTGCTTGGCGTAGCACTTGAAGTAGACCAGCGTGGTCCCCATGTGGATGGAAATACTAATTCATTCCTTGCTGACACTGGTGCTACCTGCTCTACTGTGAGAGCAGCAGAGGTTCCAAACCGACCCCTCTTGGAAGAAAGCATCCAAGTTATCAGAGTTACTAACAGAAAGATCTCTACCCCAATTTCAGAACCAGTGACCGTTAAAATCGAATCCTTTGACGATCATCACTGAATTGTGGTGTGCAACACAAGTCCAGTGAATCTGCTTCAACAGGATTTGCTTTGAAAACTAAACTGTTCAATTTATTGCACACCCAGAGGAGTTGAATTCCATAATAATGATGAGGAGGTCATTTTTAAACTTTCCCAACAGAAATCAGATGTCGGGATGTATCCTCTCCTGACGTGTGAGGATTTACTTGAAGAATTGAGAGAGACTGTTTTACCTGAAGTTTGGGACTTTACAGGTAAAGATATTGGACTAAACAAAGGTGTTGAACCAGACCAAATTACAATCAAACTCAATGTAGAGTTCCCACGAATCTCACATTACATTTTGTCACCTGAAACCATTACACAAATTCTCCTTGTGATTGAGCAAGGGATTCTAAAGGAGATAATGGGAAGTATGAGTAACTCTCCCATTATGGACTTGCAGACGCTGTATGGCAAGTATTACATTGTGCAGGATTTGCAGAAGGTGAATGCCATTGTTGTTTCTTGCTGTCCTGTGGTACCAAATCCAGCTCTGATTTTATTTCAGATTCCATGTGAGGCTGAATGGTTTTCAGCCATTGACTTATGCCAGGACTTTTTCTTGATTCCACTGCATGAAGACAGCTCATTTCTATTTGCTTTCTGTTTCGGCAGTCATGTTTTGGCATGGGGCACAGTCCAACAATAAGGAAAGCCCTTCAATCTTTAAGCAGATACTCCAAAAGAATCTTGAATCTTTAAAAATGCTGAACCACTCGGTGCTAGTGCAGTACATTGATGACCTACTGGTAGTGTCAACTACGAGAGAAGCTTGCAAGACTGATACTATAGCCTTACTGAATCATTGGCAGAGAATGGACATAACGTTTCCCCAATTAAGATATAGTTTTGCAAATTTGAAGTCCTGTACTTAGGACATCACATAGGGAAAGGAGTGATGAAAGTGCTGCAGGAAAGAATGTCAGCAATTCTTAACCTGAATCCTCCAGTTACCCAAAAAGAAGTCTGCATGTTCTTCAGAAATGTGGGTTATTGCAGACAGTGGATTCCAAATTTCTCTTAGACAGCAAAGCCTCTACAGAGGCTGACACACAAAGACATGTCGGATCCAGTACCCTGGTATGTCAATTGCATGATGGCCCTCACAAAGCTGCGAGAGAGCCTTTGCAGTGCACCTGCTTTGGGAATGCCTGATTGTAATAAGTGCTTTGCACTGTTCTGTAGTGATATAGGAGATTGCTGGCTTTCAGTGCTGACACAAATGCATGGAAACAGCAATACGCCTAACCCTTGATCCTGTGGTGGCCGCTTTTCCTGGATGTCTGAAAGTGGTTGCTTTTATATGCATGAGTCTTGAACAGTGAGAACATATGGGCATGGGTCATCCACTCTCAGTATTTGTGCCCTATTAAGAGGAGATACTGCTGACTCGAATGCGAACACAGTATCTGACCAACACTCACCTGACAAAGTATGAGGACTTTTTGTTGGATGCATAGAATGTAACACTGAAGAGATGCATGGTGTTGAATCCAGCTACACTGATGCCCTTGCCTGGAAATGAGAGCGTAGTGGATGAAGCTGAACATGATTGTTTGGATATGACTGAGTTCTGTACTAAACCCTGCCCAGATATTTCTGGTGAGCCACTGTCTAAATCTGATCATGTGTTGTTTGTTGACGGTTCCTGCTTGAGAGGCAATGAAGAAAATCTGCAAGCTGCGTATGCTGTGTGTACTGTTGGAGGTGTTGTGGAAGTGTCATGGTTGCAAGGAGTGTTTTCTGTGCAAGTTGCAGAACTTATAGCTCTGACACAGGCATGCACCATTTCAGAACAACTCAGTGTTACAATTTACACTGAGAGTCAGTATGGCTTTGGAGTCATAGATGACTTTGGGCAGTTGTGGTCACAGCGTGGGTAATGACATCTTCTGGTTTACCCATTAGAAATGGGGAATGCATGAGGAACCTTTTGCAGTCCCTACAATTGCATGCCCAAATTGCTGTTGTGGAATGTGCTGCTCACCGACAAGGAACCGACTATGTCACAGTTGGTAACCAGAATGCAGATGAGATGGTTGGATATTGTGCACTGAATGTGCATACATTTAATGAAGAGATCTTGACATACATATCCAATATCACAAATCGTACCTTGGTCATGTCAGCTTAGGCATGTGGGAGGAGGTTAGGAAGCTGCAGGATGAGATGACAGAAGCAGAACCCCAGGGTTGGGTGTGAACCGGCTGTACTTAGAGAGAGGATGATGTCTGGATTTATGTTGAAGAACGACCAGTATTGCCTGACAGCTCATTTTTGCCAGTGGCAAGGCACTGCCATGGTCCTACGCATTTTGGGAGACATGCAATGATGCGTCTTTTTTAACAAGTGTGGTACAATCCAGGATTTAGAGCAACTGCAGATATGCAATGTCATCGCTGCATGATATGTCAGCAATAGAACCCGGGAAGAAGGCCACAGGTTGTCATGAGTCATATTGGTAAATCAACAGGTCCTTTCAGCTGGATGCAAATGGACTTCATAAGAATATCCCTTTGCAACGGTTTGAGGGTAAACAGTCAAAATATCGAGTAAAAAATATCGAATGGACATAATATCGAGTTTAAAATATAAAATGGACAAAATATCAAATGGACAGAATATAGACATCAAAAATATTGTTTTTAAGGTAAGTAATGTAATATCGAATGTTAAAAATATAGAAAGTTAAAATATCAAAGTATATAATATAGGTTATTAAAATTATGAAATCGAATGTTTTATAGTGTTTTTTATGTTATTATATGTGTGAAAAGTGTGTATTTATGTTATAATTTATTTTAATTAATGAATTTAGTTTTTTTAATTTTTGTGTAATTTAATTCTGTAGCGGGTTGTGGGTTTATAGGGGAATAGGGTGGGAAGTAATTTAATTATAATTAATTAAATATGTAAATTTATTTATTGGTATTCATTTTTAATTAATAGTTAATTAATTTATATTTTGTAATTAAATCAATTTTAATTGGTAATTAATTTTAATTAATTGATCAATTGCTACTTATATAAATTTTACTAATTTATTTTCTGTAGCGGGTTGTGGGTTTATAAGGGAATTGGGTGGGAAGTAATTTATTTATAATTAATTAAATATGTAAAATTATTTATTGATATTTATTTAAAATTAATTGTTAATTAATTTTTTATGGGTAATTAATAAAATTTTAATTGCCAATTAATTTTATTTAATTGATTAATTGCTAATTATGTTAATTTTACAAATTTATTTTCTGTAGCGGGTTGTGGGGTTATAGGGGAATAGGGTGGGAAGTAATTTATTTATAATTAATTAAATAAATCAATTTATTTAATTGTATTTAATTTGAATTAATTGGTAATTAATTTTTATTTGTTAATTAATTAATTGTTAATTTGTAATTAATTTGTATTAATAGGCAACTAATTGTAATAATTAATTTTTATTTGTAATTTTAATTGATTAATTATTATATTATATTAAATTGGTAATTACTTTTAATTATTTTTTATAGATATTAATTTATATATTTTTAAATAATATATGAAGTATTTACTTTCCCTACTGTTGCACTCTCTGGAGTGGGAAGAGTAATTTTTACCCCTATACTATCCAACACTTCCCTTCTGTTGCACTCTTTGGAGTGGGAATAGTAATTTTAACCCCTATGCTATCCAACGCTTTTCCTACTGTTGCACTCTTTGGAGTGGGAAGAGTCATTTTAACCCCTTCGCTATCCAACGCTTTTCCTACTGTTGCACTCTTTGGAGTGGGAATAGTAATTTTTACCCCTACGCTATCCAACGTTTTCCCTACTGTTGCACTCACTTGAGCGGGAATAGTAATTTTTACCCCTGCGCTATCCAAAGCTTTCCCTACTCTTGCACCCACTGGAGTGGGAATAGTAATGTTTACCTCCACGCTATCCAACACTTTCTCTACTGTTGCACTCACTGGAGTGGGAATAGTAATTTGTACCCCTACGCTATCCAACGCTTTCCCTACTGTTGCACCCACTGGAGTGGGAATAGTAATTTTAACCCTATGCTATCCAACGCTTTCCCTACTGTTGCACTCTTTAGAGTGGGAATAGTAATTTTAACCCCTGCGCTATCCAACGCTTTCCCTACTGTTGCACTCTTTGGAGTGGGAATAGTAATTTTTATCCCAACGCTATCCAACGCTTTCCCTACTGTTGCACTCTTTGGAGTTGGAATAGTAATTGTTACCCCTACGCTATCCAACGCCTTCCCTACTGTTGCACTCACTGGAGTGTGATTAGTCATTTGTACCTCTACGCTATCCAACGCTTTCCCTACTGTTGCACTTTTTGGAGTGGGAATAGTAATTTTTACCCCTACGCTATCCAACGCTTTCCCTACTGTTGCACTCACTGGAGTGGGAATCGTAATTTTTACCCCTACACTATCCAACGTTTTCCCTACTGCTGCACTCACTGGAGTGGGAATAGTAATTTGTACCCCTACGCTATCCAACACTTTCCCTACTGTTGCACTCACTGGAGTGGCAATAGTAATTTTTACCCCTACGCTATCCAACGCTTTCCCTACTGTTGCACTCTTTGGAGTGGAAATAGTAATTTTTACCCCTGCGCTAAGCAACGCTTTCCCTACTGTTGAACTCTTTGGAGTTGGAATAGTAATTTTTACCGCTACGCTATCCAACGCTTTCCCTACTGTTGCACTCATTGGAGTGGGAATAGTAATTTTAATACTCTTGCTATGCTACAGTGATAATATTGTATATTTATTAATAATATTATGTTAATATATATATATATGTTTTAACAAATAAAATGGTATTATTTTTTTTATAACTTAAATTAATTATTTAATAATTTTAAGGTTATTTAAGTATTTTTAAGTATATTTTAGTTCTTTATTTTTAAGATTTTTTCAATTTTACATTCATTTTAATAAATTCGATATTTTTACAAAGTACATATTTTTAAACGATATTTTTGATTCGATATTTTTGTACTTACTTGTTTGTAGATAGGACTTCGATATTTTGGTAGTTGATATTTTGGAGTCGATATTTTAAATGCCTATATTTTTGTATTCGATATTATGACAGTGATCCGGTTTGAGATATGTTTTGGCCATCGTGAGCATTTTCTCAAAATGGATTGAAGCTTATCTTACCCGTAGAAACAATAGTCTCACTGTGGAAAAATTGTTGTTAAGGGAGATGATTCTGTGTTTTGGATTTCTGGCTTCTCTGGAGTCAGACCGTAGAACCGTAGAACTCATTTTAACAATGAGTTCCTAAAAATGTTATGTGCAGCACTACAGGTTAAGCAGAAGCTTCATTTCAGTTACTGACCGGAAACGTCTGGGTTGGTTGATCAAGTTAATGGCACATTGAAATCCATATTTGCAAAAGTGTGTGCTTCTACGTCTCGGAAATGGCCATCTGCATTGTGTTGTTGAGTTTGAGAAGTACTCCAGATAGGAGGAAAGGATTGTCATCTAGTGAAGTGATCATGGGACGTGTGATGAGGCTGTCATCTGTTTCTGCGGATGCATTAGTCAATATCACAGATGACCTTCTATTGGACTATTGCAATGGCCTCGCTGATGTGGTACGTTATGTCTCTCACCAGGTTGGAGAAGCAGCCCTTGCAGTACAACAGGAGCAGTGCCTTGACCTCTGTCCGGGGACTGGGTAATGGTGAAGAAGCATGTGTGAAGAATGTGCTGGGAACCTTGCTGGAAGGGGCATTTCCAAGTTATCCTGGTCACCAGCACTGCTGTTAAGTGTGAGGGTCTCCCAAACCGAGTGCACACAGCGCATACTCACAGAGTCCCAAGTCCCCTGAATGATATAACACCACCTGCTACTAATGTGCCAGTGGTTTCAGTGAAAATGCATCTAAAGGTAGCCATTGCACACCTATTTAGCATTATTTCTACCCGTTTATCATTCTCTTCTTTATTTCGCTTGCAGTCAGGGACCGTGCCTCGCCTCATTGCACGGGGTTGTAGAATACATAAATATTGCAGCATAACTTTGTTGCAAACCCCTTTGCACAGCTTCAAAAAATACGTTGCAAGCTTCTCAACTTTAAAATTATTTTATTTGAAATCTTCATAAGTTATCCAGTTTGACTCCATTAATCATGAAAAAGCTGTCCAAATATCCACAAGCTTCACACAAAATAATTGTGCCCATCCAGGCCTCCTATTATATTGCGTCAGGACATTTCATTCATGACTAGCAGCCACAATCTTATTTCCAATGCATTTCAAGCACCTTTAATTGCTCTTCGTCAGGGGAAGCTGTTTCAATAAAGTAAAGTAAAACCCATGTTAATCCTCTATTATTTCTCCAACATATTCATCTGACCTTACATACTGTAAACATAACCTACGTATTTCTCCCCTTTTAACTAAATAATTCTCACATTGATTCACCCACACAGCCCTCCTACCAAAATCAAAAATAAAACATGGGTTTTACTTTACTTTACTTTATTTAAATAAAATAATTTTAAAGTTGAGAAGCTTGCAACACATTTTTTGAAGCTGTGCAAAGGGGTTTGCAACAAAGTTATGCTGCAATATAAATGGTTTCAGTGAGACAGAGAGGTTAAGTCAGCCAAGCTGTTGGGGACCAGCAAGCTACTGGGACAGCACTCGTTGAGCCTAAAGGGGGTTTGAGAGAGTCAACTGTATGTACCAGAGGGTTACGATCAGTAGAGTTAACTACGAGTGGTGCAGACCCCAACAAAGGGCATAGGTTAGTAAGACAGTGAGTAGTGCCCAGAGACCATTGCCCCAAAAGAGGAGACATTTTGAGAAGTTGCCTCACTGCAGGAAGAGTACCACCCACTATTCCTGAAAGCTCTGAGCCACCAGTTCAAAGTGGCACAGATGATGAGCAAACAGCTGTGAGAAGATCAAAAAGAGCAAAAGTACCAAGCCAAAGTTACGCATTTCCTGAATGGACTTATTTGGCTGTTAATGAGGGGGATCACGTGTTCTACAACTTTTGTTTTAACAGTACGTGTCCAATTAAACTTCCCGGAAGCACACTGTGTTATTGATTTGAATGTACTCATCAACAAAGCTGATAGCAGGGTTCTCCTTACACAAGAAGAGTTCTACTTTTGCTATAATTTTTTTTAATGTGTCAATATTTGGTAAAATACTCATGGCATTGCTGCTATTTTTGATTTTTCTTTAGTCAAAAGGTCTGAATCTTGAGTAACCATGCGGTCCGATTGTGGAATCCCCTCCAAATGCAAAAGTATATGTACTGCAATTCTTTCAATTATTGTTTTGATATTTATTGCAATCTTTATTGTTTTAAATGTGCCACATTATGTTTCTCTGAAAGTTAATTATTTCTTTGAGATCTTCCAAAATAAATGTTTCTGATTTTGTTGGCATGAATGACAATCCTTTACCCAATGCTAATTTAAAAATAGATTTTAGCTCAAACGTTTATGCTGTTTTACTCAAAGAGTAGGTGCATACTATACTATGGATGTTGGTGTTGCTACGTTTGCATGCCTACAACAATTTACCACTGGCTTCTAGAATTTCTTGAAGTGTGCTATGTAGTCTGTTTCATGGTACTGATCAATTATTATATTATTACTCAAATTAAGATCAGATATTTTCTGACATTTCTGTGCTTAGACATTTAAATCTGCATCCTGAAGTTTCGACAACTGAAACTATGGGTTACATATTCTGACCGACTCAATCTTTGGATATGGCTTATACACTTAGATATAACCTGACATGTAAACAAGTGAGAACAAAAAATAATGTTTATAGATTTTGTGGAAAGTAGATGGAATCACGAAACTAATAATATTAGTACATTGCCTAAATGTACTCCTTGGTGTTTACTACAAGAAAAAAACAAAATCATAGAGGAAATGGTTTAATTACCTCTGGATTGGCAACACCGAATTGAATTGAATAAAAACTGGGGAAGATATTTAGAAGACGTAGATACTATTTTCCCAGGATTATATTATGTCCGTGGGAAGAGTGCCAATTACAAGTTGCCGAAAGATGGTATGGAAAGTGTAATATGGGAATAGTTTTTCCAAACATTTATCAAGTGAAAAAGATAAAAGAAGAGTTAATGGAAAAAAATAAGAGAAAGAAAAGAAGTGCAAATATGAATAAAATAGTAGGTGATATATTTGGAGCTCTGATTCCTTCAGTGGAAGCAGCATTAAACTCTCAGAAATTTAGAAAGCTGTCTGCTATTGTTGATAAACTTGCCACCAGTACTGGGGGTTTTTCTATTGTGAATGAAGAGATGATGTTGATAAGATTGATGGTGTTTCAAAATCGACTTGCCTTGATATCCTTCTAGCAAAGGAAGGAGGAGTCTGATGATTGTTTAAAGTCCAGCACTGTTGTGGGACCATACCAGACAGGTGTAAAGATCTGCAAGGTTACCTTAAAAAAATTCTGATTTGAACAAAGACCTTGGGACTGCATGTATAACGTGTTTTGTGCCCTATTGTTTAATTATTTTGTCCACCATAAGCGTGGAAGGGTATAATCAGACGTGAGTCCCTTGCTCATTGCACCATCAGGATTAAAGCAAGCCGGGCCGAAGACGGCTGAAATGCAAGAAACCGGTCCCCGGAAGCTTGTTTCCTTTCCAGTGAAAGAATTGGCTTGGTAGTTTGGTTTGCCCTGTTCCCATGATGCACTGGGCCAGGGACAGACTAATTTGCATATAGCCAGGTCCTGAGCTGGGATGGTGCAGTGAGCTAAAAAACGGTGTTGGATTAAGCCCTGATCTCTTGACTGGGTGAGAGTATTCTGCTTAATTCAGAAACTCTGTCCATCACCACCCCCTGTTGTTTAACTATGATTATTCATGACTGTGTTTACTTTTAAAATCCTCATTTAAAACAAGTTTTCGCCGTATTTTAAAAGATCGAATTTAGCACTCTAAGTACATTTGGCTTCTTATCTCGCCAAGTACCAATTTAATTGCCGTGTGCCCCGGTCCACCACGGGTGTTTCCCGGTTGTGTGGCGGGCGCGTAGGTGAACAGCTGCTCCCCGAGCTGATTGGTTGAATCCTGGTCAGGTGGGACGCCAGGCTCCTGAAGCGGCCATATTTAAGAGGGGCAAGTAGAATAGCTCGGATGGTCCTTACTCCCAGTGCATGACTATTATGCGCTTGGGACTGCATGTATAACGTGTTTTGTGCTCTATGATTATTCATGACTGTGTTTACTTTTAAAATCCTCATTTAAAACAAGTTTTCGCCGTATTTTAAAAGATCGAATTTAGCACTCTAAGCACATTTGGCTTCTTATCTCGCCAAGTACCAATTTAATTGCCGTGTGCCCCGGTCCACCATGGGTGTTTCCCGATTGTGTGGAGGGCGCGTAGGCGAACAGCTGCTCCCCGAGCTGATTGGTTGAATCCTGGTCAGGTGGGACGCCAGGCTCCTGAAGCGGCCATATTAAAGAGGGGCAAGTAGAATAGCTTGGATGTTCCTTACTCCCAGTGCATGACTAATATGCGCTTGGGACTGCATGTATAACGTGTTTTGTGCCCTATGATTATTCATGACTGTGTTTACTTTTAAAATCCTCATTTAAAACAAGTTTTCGCCGTATTTTAAAAGATCGAATTTAGCACTCTAAGCACATTTGGCTTCTTATCTCGCCAAGTACCAATTTAATTGCTGTGTGCCCCGGTCCACCACGGGTGTTTCCCGATTGTGTGGAGAGCACGTAGGCAAACAGCTGCTCCCCAAGCTGATTGGTTGAATCCTGGTCAGGTGGGACGCCAGGCTCCTGAAGTGGCCATATTTAAGAGGGGCAAGTAGAATAGCTCGGATGGTCCTTACTCCCAGTGCATGACTAATATGTGCTTGGGACTGCATGTATAACGTGTTTTGTGCCCTATGATTATTCATGACTGTGTTTACTTTTAAAATCCTCATTTAAAACAAGTTTTCGCCGTATTTTAAAAGATCGAATTTAGCACTCTAAGCACATTTGGCTTCTTATCTCGCCAAGTACCAATTTAATTGCCGTGTGCCCCGGTCCACCACGGGTGTTTCTCGATTGTGTGGAGGGCGCGTAGGCGAACAGCTGCTCCCCGAGCTGATTGGTTGAATCCTGGTCAGGTGGGACGCCAGGCTCCTGAAGCGGCCATATTTAAGAGGGGCAAGTAGAATAGCTCGGATGGTCCTTACTACCAGCGCATGACTAATATGTGCTTGGGACTGCATGTATAACGTGTTTTGTGCCCTATGATTATTCATGACTGTGTTTACTTTTAAAATCCTCATTTAAAACAAGTTTTTGCCGTATTTGAAAAGATCGAATTTAGCACTCTAAGCACATTTGGCTTCTTATCTCGCCAAGTACCAATTTAGTTGCCGTGTGCCCCGGTCCACCACGGGTGTTTCCCGATTGTGTGAAGGGCGCGTAGGCGAACAGCTGCTCCCCGAGCTGATTGGTTGAATCCTGGTCAGGTGGGACGCCAGGCTCCTGAAGCGCCCATATTTAAGAGGGGCAATTCTTTCCGCGCCCAGCGGACGTGCCCAGCGAATGTGCGCCAAAGTTGCGCCAAAGTTAAGCCCGTCTGCGCCCGTCCGCGCTGAGGACGCGCCAGGGGCCAGACGGGCTGGACCTCGCTTCCCCCTCCATGGTAATTGTGAGTTGTACTCTTACTCTACTCTTTTGGCTCTTAGACCTGTGCCAAGATGGTGCCACTTTAGTTTACCTCCAGATGATTTGGTTAATATCCACTGTTGTAAGAGGACTCTAAGTTTTAGACGCCCTCGCTATCCTCGTCATAATAATCCTGCCACAATTGGAAATCAGCTGCCCGCTGCGGGCCTGCTGTTAAATGCTAGGTCCCTGGTGCGAAATAATGTTGCATTTAACGATTTTGTTTCTCAAAATAAACCACCCTGGGTTTTTATCACCGAAACCTGGGGCTCTGAAACCTCTGGCCCAGATCTTGTTAAGGCAGTTCCCGAGGGCTATTCCCTGTCCAGACTCGATAGGACAAGGTGCAGGGGTGGTGGGCTGGGAATCTTATTTAGAGACATCTTTACTTGTTGTACCAAGCCTCTCTCTTTGCCCTTAGACACCTTTGAGGCACTGTATTTCTCCATTAACTTTCTCCCTTCTGATTCTTTCTCTGGAATCCTCTGCTATAGACCATCAGGCCCTAAAACGACTTTTCCTTATGAAATTCTTAAACTTATTGAGCCTTATGTTGACAGACCCCATTTTACTATTCTGGGTGATTTTAACTTCCATTTAGAGGCCACAGATTCGAAGGATACTTTAGCACTTGTAGAGGGTCTAGCTGCATGTGGACTAGACCAATTGGTCAACGGCCACACACATCTGACCTCCCATACGCTGGATGGCATTTTTTCTAATGATGCTAGACTTAGGACTGGCACCCCTATTCCCCTTTCTTGGTCCGACCATCTGGCAGTTCCCTTTCATTTTAAAGTAAACTTCAACCTAGGCAATAATTCGAAAATTGATGTTTGGTCCACAAGAAGGAACTATAAAACTATAAATGATAACACTCTTTTACCTTTTATGAATGACCTTAGGTGTCCTTCTCTGGAGGATCCAAATAGGGCTGCTTCTGGCCTCTCTAATGCCCTAGCCACTGCTATAGACTCTCTCGCCCCGGCCAAACGACATTACTCAGCCCGAAAGAGCCCCTCTCAACCTTGGTTTTCAGACCGCTTAAAAACCATGCGTCAGAAATGTCGGCAACAAGAAAGGTCCTGGACTGCTCATCCTGTTCCACGGGGGAAAGCCCTGCATAAATCCCTTTTTAGAGATTATAAGAAGGCGATAATGGGAGAAAAAATGCATTATTTTACTAACATGACTACATCCTTAAAATCCCCTAGAGACCTTTTTAACAATATCGACACTCTCTCTGCACCCAGACCGGCTGACCCTACCATCGAAACCCAGGAACTTTGTAATAGCTTAGCGAGTTTCTTCCATGATAGGATTGCTGGGATCTACAGTGCGCTTGAAATTAGAAATCAAGAGCTAAACGCTAAGGCACTAGGATCTTCCTTTTCAATCCCTGATATAAATGAAAAGACTGATGTTTTGCTTAAACCATCGCTCACATGTTTTCCCCCTCTGTCTCTAGAAGATCTTAATCTTTTACTGGATGCCACAAAGTCCTGCTCGCCTCTTGACCCCTGCCCATTAAAAATCTTAAAAACTTGCAGAGGGTCGGTGCTTCCCCCTTTATTGGAAGTTATGAACTTGGTGATCCGAGAGGGTATTTTTCCCTCTTCCTGGAAAACCGCCATTGTTAGGCCTTTGCTTAAAAAACCCTCCCTAGACCCAGGGATCCTGAAGAATTACCGTCCTATCTCCTTACTCCCGGCCCCAGCCAAGATTCTGGAATCTTACATAAATCAAAATCTGTCCACTTTCATTGAAAATTCCAACATGCTTGACAGCTCCCAGCACGGCTTTCGATCAGCTCACAGCACTGAGTCTGCTCTCACTGTTGTGACAAACAAAATTCGATCCGAGGTTGACAAGGGACACCCTTCGCTGCTTGTGTTATTAGATCTCACAGCAGCTTTTGACACCCTGTCCCCGTCAATACTGATCTCCAGGCTCAAGGACATCGGATTAGGAGGCTCTGCCCTCAGTTTACTCTCCTCCTTTCTCCATCACAGGGAGCAGAGTAAAAATGGGCAACTTCCTCTCCGATCCCCAAAAGGTGCAATGTGGGTTCCTTAGGGCTCCTCGTTGAGCCCTCTACTGTTTAACATCTATGTTACCCCACTTGCATAGGTGATAAGATCCTTTGGCCTGGACGTGCTATTGTATGCTGATGACACACAGATATTGGTATCCATCACCCAGCCAGTTTGTGAGATTGCTTCCAAGTTTAGAGCCTGTATGGAGGCAGTCTCCAAATGGATGACGTGTAATTTTTTAAAATTTAACGGCGAAAAAACCGAAGTTATGGTCTTCGGAGGGAGCCATGATCTCTGGTCGAAGGATTGGTGGCCTATGTCCCTGGGAGATTGTCCAACCCCCACTCCTATTGCTAAGAACCTTGGAGTACAAATTGATCCTGCCCTTTCTTTCGACCCCCAGGTAATAGGACAGTGTCAACTTGTTGTGGCACCATTAGAATTCTAAAGAAAATTGCCCCTTACTTGTCCTTGGCAGCCCGGAAACAGGCAACAGCTGGCCTAGTACTATCAAGTCTAGATTATTGTAATGCCCTTTATGGTGGCATCAATAAAGGCTCTATCCATCGCTTCCAAATGGTGCAAAATGCGACAGCCAGATTGGTCTTAAGCCTTCCTAGGAGAGCGTCTGCAACAATGGCCAGAAGGGACCTTCACTGGCTTCCGATTCCATCTAGGATCTCTTTCAAAATTCTCTGTCTGGCCCATGGTGCTATCCATGGCTCAGGATCTGAAGGCATTAGATCTCTTTTGTGTGCCTACACCACCATTAGAACTCTTCGTTCATCTTCGAAGAATAGGCGTGTGGTTCCTAGGTTTGCTAAGGTTAGATGGTTAGTGCCTTTTCCACCTTGGCTCCCAAACTGTGGAACTCCCTCCCCCTTGAGCTTACCAGTCAATCCTCCTCAGCAATAATTAAAAAACTTCTTAAGACCTGGCTTTTCTCTCAAGCATATTAGGTTCTTGCTCTCCCAATGGCCTTTTGGTCTAGTTATCTGGAGTCTGGACTTTCATGTCTGTCTGTATTGTGCCTTGATGCCCCTTGGGGCTAAGTTTTTGTGCGGTATAAAAATGCCATTCATTCATTCGAGAGTAAAAGAAAGAGGTTAACGACAATACACCCATAACCTGTGACAAGATCTGGTATGGTAGGTAAGGTGATGGATTGATTCACCATCAGATAAGGGCTTGATCCAGCAGAACTTTAAAAATCGTAATACACAACACTTTAATACACAGCATACAGGAAAGGCTGAAAGTACACCTTGCACATGATAGACATAGTGACACATGACAGGTACAAGATGTGTGACTATCTGTGAGAGGGATAGAGTGAAACTAGTGTAGAGTATGCATGTACTTGTAGAATAGATGGACTTTGGTTCTTATCTGGCCTAAAGATAGGATTTCCAGGAACAGGCAGTCTGTATTGCAGGTTAGGGTGCTTTGAGGAGAGGATACTTTCAAGGAGAGGGTGGAGACATGACAGACCCACCTCCTCTGTCTTGCTGCTTTATTTTTAACTCCCATGGGGTGATACCACCACCTTCAAAGCATTGAAATCGTTTTTAATCTCTTGCCACATGACCTCCTTCTCCATTCCACTGAGGGTGCATTGAGGCAGATGCAGTTCTCTGTTTGGTTCTAAAACAAAGGTAGCTGCAAGGTCTGTCTCCTCCTCAATAAAATTCCTCTTCCACTTGACTGACATTGACTTCATCATGCTAGCCGTGGTTGTCAATGGGTCTCAGTCAGGTAGCAAAGAGAAATGCACATATGATGTCATTTCGGCACTCCCTGGCATTTTTGTGAATTGACACCTATGAAGATAGATTTCCCAGTTGGCAATGTGACCTAAAAAGTAACTTCCATCTGGATAACAGACCAAAGAACTCTTCTAACATTGCCTCCAAATTTGATCATGTTTTCCACTGAATGAAGGAAAATATCCCTTGAATGAATAGTATCAAGACTAAGATTATAGTAACAGGAGTGTCTGAGCACATTGAACCACATTTCAACTGGGCCCTTGGTCTACAAACCCATCTATCAACCTCCATAAAAGTTAAGAATCTGATGAGGTTTCTCCACTTTGATCTCATGTTCACCTAGCAAGTTAATGCTACAGTTAAAGTTTTTACTCTGCAGATATGCTTTCTTTGAAGAATCCTTAGCATTGTTCATCTAAATGGTCACCAAACGTCTCTGTAACTTGCAAAAGATGTATAAATGAATGTAAAATGTAACTCAATATATAGTCACTTAGTTTGAGAGTCTGGAATTTCAGAGTTTCATGTAAAACCCGTATGGCATGACATCTGATATATATTTTTTTTTTTATCCTCATTTTTCGAAGTTTATGTACAAGGAGTTTCGGGAGAACTTTGTTTCGACGTGTTTGTGCCGTCCCTGCCCCATAAGTGTTGTCTGATCGGGGAGCATCCCTTTTTGAGTTTCGTATCCAAACAGGTTTCTCCTTTTCCTTTGTCATTTCCAATAATTCTGTTTCGATAATGGGGGAGATAGCCTGCTCGGCTACTCAGCGGAAATCATTTCCGCTATAATTATTATTGCATTAATCATTGGATTTTGGATTTGGAGACCATGTTTAGTGTGTTAATTGGTTGTTTGGATATATTGTTCCCATATTGCCCAGAATTCTAGTTTCTTACTTGCTTTCCCTTTCCTATCTAGTTTATTAGTTTTTATAACAGAATTTAGCCAATTTGTATGTGTGGGAGGGGATTGTTTGATCCAGTTTAAGCAGATTTCTCTCCTAGCTAGCAATATTAACATGAATAAAAGTTTTTCTTGTTTTTTGGACATTTTTCTCGGTTCTATATCATTAGTTAGATGAATCCCAAAAATAATTAAGATAGTACTTACTCTATTTGAGTTCCCAATACCATGTCAATTGTCTTACCAACTTCCTGCCAGAAGGAAGAGATTGAAGGACATTTTTGGAACATGTGTATATCATCTGCTTCCTCCATTCCACACTTCGGACATGATTATATACTTGCTCCTTTGGACTGTGAACAGGTGATTTCTTTTCAGGTTTGCTGGGATGGCCGGGATGCCTATCACCCCCTCCCAACACAATCCCCAAGGATGGGAAGACGGACGCAGTTCTGAACTTTTGGAAGGCGGGAGGGAGTTACCCTCCCGGCCGTATTTATTAAAATATGAAACAAAATTAAAACATTAAAATAACAGTTTCATATCATGTACAATTTTTCATTTATACATTACGATGCAGTCACGTTTATTGGCTAACCTTAACAAATCTCTAATACAAAGGTTCTCCTAGCCGAGTCTAAACATCCTGCAAATGCATACTTTCTAAATAAAAATTGTACATCCTAACATTACGGGCCAACGGCAAGGTCGTAACCGGTGTCTGATCCCTACTACCAGAACTCCCCCCTCACGGTGTGAGGGCCGGGCGCACAGAGGACTGTACCTCTGTGCCAACTTCCAATTTCCCTTGTCTTAGTGGGGGCCCCTTATTTAACTCGACGCCATCTTAATGGTTGTCCGAGGACTCGTGTGAGGTGTCTAGAAGGTAGCGTGGACCCCCCTCTCCCACCCCACACTGTTCACCACATCCGCCGTCGCGGATATCCTGGCCCCGGGAAATTCCTAGGAGGGGCATCGAGCCGCCTCCTCCCCTGGGAGGGGCCTATGACCGCCTTCCCTTCGGCGACCCCATACTTAGTGGGTGCCGCCTCCCCGTGTGAGGGGCCAATGGCCGCCTCCCCCCGGGCACTCCCATCCATAACGGGTGGAGCCCCTCCTCTAGGGATCTTGAAATTACTGCTCACCGATCATGACCTTACCGCCCGACCAAAATAAATACGACGTTTTTGAACCTAATGAAGAGAGCGATAAAGCGGTTAAACTGAGCATTGTAATATTCGTCCACTTATCTACACATGCAACACATTTTAATTAGGCTGTGATACTCCGCTAAACTGAGTGAGAAAATTTTTTATGAAGCAAATCATTTTATTGCAGTTCAAACATTGACACCTTTATTACACACAAAACCCTGGAGAAAAAGATACTATCAAAGCAAATCAACTTCATTGCACTACTAGCGTTGCCATAAGGGGCTGGTGGGTGGGACAAAATTGCTCCTTGTTCCGTCGAGGGCTCACGTGCAACGAGAGGGTGCAGCTTCCAAGCACAGGAACAAGAGGATGCTTCTTTGGATTGTTGCTCCTTTTATTCCTCTTCGGGAGGGCGTGTACCCTCCTCTGGTACGCCTACGGGGCGTGGCC
Organism: Lissotriton vulgaris; assembly: GCF_964263255.1. Taxonomy (NCBI): domain Eukaryota; kingdom Metazoa; phylum Chordata; class Amphibia; order Caudata; family Salamandridae; genus Lissotriton; species Lissotriton vulgaris. The sequence goes on along the minus strand of NW_028251781.1, from coordinate 1,990,797 downwards.
AACGGTGTAGGTGTCTAGGACAACCCTTCTTGGGCGGGAAAAGGCGCGCCCCGGCTACGCCGCTTCGGGCATACCAGCCGAGACACCCCCCCCGCCCAAAATGGTTTCCCGGGGGGATCCGGGCACCCTACCATACGTTCGGGGGGACCAGTGGTCGCCCCTTTCCATATGGCCGGGATGCCTATCACCCCCTCCCAACACAATCCCCAAGGATGGGAAGACGGACGCAGTTCTGAACTTTTGGAAGGCGGGAGGGAGTTACCCTCCCGGCCGTATTTATTAAAATATGAAACAAAATTAAAACATTAAAATAACAGTTTCATATCATGTACAATTTTTCATTTATACATTACGATGCAGTCACGTTTATTGGCTAACCTTAACAAATCTCTAATACAAAGGTTCTCCTAGCCGAGTCTAAACATCCTGCAAATGCATACTTTCTAAATAAAAATTGTACATCCTAACATTACGGGCCAACGGCAAGGTCGTAACCGGTGTCAGATCCCTACTACCAGAACTCCCCCCTCACGGTGTGAGGGCCGGGCGCACAGAGGACTGTACCTCTGTGCCAACTTCCAATTTCCCTTGTCTTAGCGGGGGCCCCTTATTTAACTCGACGCCATCTTAATGGTCGTCCGAGGACTCGTGTGAGGTGTCTAGAAGATAGCGTGGACCCCCCTCCCACCCCACACTGTTCACCACATCCGCCCTCGCGGATATCCTGGCCCCGGGAAATTCCTAGGAGGGGCATCGAGCCGCCTCCTCCCCTGGGAGGGGCCTATGACCGCCTTCCCTTCGGCGACCCCATACTTAGTGGGTGCCGCCTCCCCGTGTGAGGGGCCAATGGCCGCCTCCCCCCGGGCGCTCCCATCCATAACGGGTGGCGCCCCTCCTCTAGGGATCTTGAAATTACTGCTCACCGATCATGACCTTACCGCCACAGGCCGGATAGTTGACCGGCTATCCGGACCCCCCACACTCCTACTGAAGGTCATGATTATACAAACCCCTTAACCATGCTATGAAGTCTCCTATGAGTAAGACATTCCCCTCCCGGGACAGATGAACCCCATCTTCGAGATACATGTTATCTCCCCGAATACATCCATGCGGAATACAGTGCAACTGTCCTGAACGAAACAATCTACCCAGCTTGTTATTGACTTTCTTTACTGAATGATTCAAAGCTGACACAGAGAGGGCCCCCCGCCACACCTTCCTTGGAATCATGTGTGACCATGCTATCGTGCACCCCGGAATCCTCTTTGCCAACCAGCTAACAGTGGATAGAACCCGCTCGAGGAGTACTCGCCGACCGAGCGCCACCAAATCATTCCCACCCAGATGCACTATGATTATAGACGGCGGTGACCTTGTCCGCCCTAACAGTCCCTCGACAAAACATTGAAACTGGTCAATACAGAGCCCGCCCCTTCCGTGGAAGGTCACCCTGTACCCGTATTCCCCAGCTGCGTGAATCATGTCACCTGCTTTGAATACGTCCGCGGCACGCCTCACGTATGAGTGGCCCACGACCCACAGCACTCTTTCCTCAGCCGGTGATCTTTGACCGCTGGTCCCCAGGTGTCGGGTCGACTGCACAGTCCGCCCCGCCTCGCAAGCTCGCGAAACTGTAAACCAAACAAAAGACAAGAAGCGTGAGTGCATGACATTAGCTTCACAACATGTGCAACCGCACATACCTTTTATAACAGTTCGAGGACCATCGCCCCAATTGTTTCACCATTTCCACACTCTGACCCCTGGCTGTAGCTTCTGTAGCAGCCCCTATCCTGAAGGAATGGGTCCCAAAATCGCTCGGGTCCAAGCCCGCTGCCGCGATTGCCAACGTTAACACCCGCTGAAACTGAAACCTTGTCAGTGGGGTGGCGTTGGTGTGTCTCAGCAAGCTTCCCCCCCATGCTACCGCCCTTTGCGCCAGATATTCCTCAACGCACTGCACCGGGCACATGGGGGACCCTCGCATGCGCTGGACAACCATACTGTCTCCCATCGCACCCTGATCAGTTTTAGACCTGGCTATCGTGATTACCATTGAATCACCCTTGATCCGAACGTGTTCCCGACACAGGCCTCCCCCCACATCCTTCTTATTTCTTGCCACCAGCTCGCTCACCCGCATAGCCCCATGGAATGCTAATGCGAAAGCGGCCCGGAATAGCACTGCTTCGGACTGGGAGGAACATGTCGCGGGGAGCACCGACATCAATAGGGACAATCTTTCTAACCCAATCGGGCGCCTCTCGTCTACTCTACGACCCTCGAGGCGTTGCCACCCTCGCAGTGCCTTCTTTACCAAAAAGGACGATGTAGGGTCCCTGATGCCATACGCCTGCGCCATGAATGCAATGGCCGCCCGGTGCCTATTGGCCGTTGCTGCTGATCGGCCTGCCTTGTGGAGTGCTACCAAAAACTTCAGCACATATTCCTCCTGCCCCCACTTATCCCCTCCTGCTGGACCCAAAAATGCACAATAGGAACGAAACGCTCCTTCGCACGCCTTCCATGTCCTAGGGGCTAAGCTGGCTCCCACGAGGTCCTGTAATCCGGGGCACCGAGTGACCAGAGAGCTTCGGGAAATGGTGCCGCCACTAGATCCGCGGAAGGTAGATAACCCCTGAAGGCCTGCATGTGGGAACGAGAGAGTGCATCAGCCGCCTGGTTCAGTACACCCGGCACGTGCTTTGCCCTAAACTGAACGTTCAGCCTCATGCACAGTAGTACAATTTCCTTTAACAATCTCAAAATCCACTTGCAGCGTGCTGCCTGGTTATTTATGCATTCAACCACGGTCATGTTATCGGACCAAAACACCACAGAGCGATCACGGAATTCATCCGGCCATGCCTCCAGGGCCACCAAAATGGGGAACAACTCAAGAAACCCAATGTTACCTGTGAGCCCACTGGTGTGCCACCACGTCGGCCATGTTTGCGCCGACCATCGATTACCAAAGATGGCGCCAAATCCTACGCTCCCTGCCGAGTCGGTCCACAAACCCAGCTCGTCCGAGGATGCTGGTGGTTTGTTCCATATCACTCGACCGTTGAAATCTGCCAGAAATGCCAACCATATGCGCATATCCTGGCGAACCTCAGCATACAGTCTTGTGCGGTGGTGCCCTTCTTTGAGACCGACCATGGCTTGTGCAATAGAGCGGGAAAAGGGGCGGGCCATTGGTATCACTCTGAGGGCAAAGTTAAGCTGGCCCACCGCTTGTTGCAACTGAAGGAGAGTTACCTTTTCTTTGCTAATGCACAATTCTAGCGAGGCCCTAAATTTCATTACTTTGTCCCTGGGCAAACGGAAGCATCCCTCCACTGAATCGAGCTCAATTCCAAGAAACTCGAGTGAAGTAGATGGGCCCACCATTTTCCCCGGTGCCAATGGCACGCCGAATCGTTCCATGAGATTGCAAAAGTCCAGTAAAGCCTGTGCACATTCCGTGTCACCGGCTGGCCCCAAGAACAAAAAATCATCCAGGTAGTGCATGACCTGTGTATAGCCCGTAGCTCTGGTGAACGCCCATTGCAGAAAACAGCTGCATTTCTCAAAATAAGCACAAGAGATGGAGCAACCCATTGGCATACATCTATCCATGTAATAGCGTCCTTGAAACACAAAACCTAACAGACGCTGATCCCGAGGGTGTTCCGAGAGCAACCGGAATGCTGATTCAATATCGGATTTAGCCATCAGCGCTCTGGGCCCCAGGCGATTCAACATGGCGACGGCCTCATCAAATGATGCGTACCGCACCGAACAGACTCCTGGATCAATCGCATCGTTTACCGAAAGACCCCTAGGAGCCGACAAGTTATGAATTAACCTAAACTCACCTGGGTCCTTCTTGGGGACTACTCCCAACGGTGAACAAATGAAATTAGGAACTGGCGGGTGCCTATATGGGCCGGCAACCCGGCCCTGGGCAACTTCCTTCGCAATCTTGCTTTCTACCACCACCGGGTGTTGCTGAACGGACAGTTGATTTTTACACAGTGAGTCCCCCTGAAAATCCCCCGCCGGGATGTGGAAACCATATGAGAAGCCGTCCCGTAACACCCCAGCGGAGACATGATCAGGGTATTCGTTTAGCCAGGGGATCATTGCCATGATATCTATGGGGGTAGGTAGTGGTACCCCTTGGCCGATGTTAGACCTGTTTGGCACCTCCTCTACCCCCGGTATCCCCATTCTTGGCTCTGCACGAACTCTCAGGGTGTGAAGAATGTCCGCATCCTGCACACTCATGCCTGAACTTACATGTCCCCTGTGGCCTCATGCACTTGCCTCTGTTAAAATTCCAGCAAACCCCTTTCCTACCCCCATTCCCACCACTCCTGGGTTGGTGATCACCAGCGGGGCTTGCTCGAAAGGGCACCGCCGAATGATGGCGGGAAGGCGCCGACCCATACTCGCCGGGCGAGGACGACTTCGTCGTGCCCGGCAAGAGCTGCTTCTGCCAAGAGACGGATTCGAGACAGTCCCACGTCAGAGATGAATCGTGCTCCTTGGCTTTACGAAACTTACTATCATAACCCCTCCATTGATCCCCCTCATATGTGTCATAGAAATCCATTATGCGTGTCTGATAACAGGCCAATTCACTCAAAATCTCTGGCTTACGTTCACCCATAATGGCAGTAAACATCCCAAAGGCCTTGGCCCAATTAGAGATCGTCTCATCTACCCTGAAGCCCGCCATTTTTGCGCGCCACACACTCGGATGCCACAAATCCTTTTGAGCCTTAACATACTCGATCTCGTGATGGTCAGTCAGGAGCAAAAACATATTCACATATTTATCAGCCCAAATCATTTCCTTCGTGGCCAGTGGAATATGCTGAACTACTTTTTCCCTCCTTGAGGGCAATGACCCCCCATTTGCCATTGGCAGTGGCTTCTTACCAGACTCCATAGCTGGTCCCGCTGATTTTCCACCGCCAGCCGCTGGTTCTTCCGAGGGAATCTGTGAGGGAACAAGAGGGAGATTCGCCTTCGCAGCATCTCGCGATTGCCGCAACTGCTTCATTAGCAACCTAGCCTCTTTGGCTGTGTCTCCGGGTGCCGCTGCACCCTCGGTATTCTTCCCAAGCCATGCGGCCAACTGGGCGGCCAACTCCTGAGGCATTTCCTCCTCGCTGGTGGGCGTAACTACAACCGGAATCGGTTGGCCTGCATCCGGGATCGGTACCGGGACCTCGACTGGACTAACTGGGCTTGCCGGGGGTGACTCGGGAACTGGGCCCCCCCCCCCCTGCCGCCCTATTCCTGGCCCTTTTACCTCTCCCTGCGGGGACTACTCCCGGCAATGCTGGCCCGATGACTTTCTTCGATCTGCCCGTATTGTTCATTGCCGCCATCTGCTTTTTCATGCTCGCCATATCTTTCATCAGCATGCGGAGCATCTGCTCCGTCCCTGCCTTCTTTCCGGCCTTCTTGCCAGGCATCGTTGTCAGATACACGACCCTTGCTGCCTAGCTGCTCAACGAGGTCCTGGATCCGGAGGTCCGAAGTGAAGAGAAGGCTTCTGGAAGAGAAACACAAAAATTACAAGTTCTCAAAATTGCTCCTTGTTCCGTCGAGGGCTCAGGTGCAACGAGAGGGTGCAGCTTCCAAGCACAGGAACAAGAGGATGCTTCTTTGGATTGTTGCTCCTTTTATTCCTCTTCGGGAGGGCGTGTACCCTCCTCTGGTACGCCTACGGGGCGTGGCCAACGGTGTAGGTGTCTAGGACAACCCTTCTTGGGCGGGAAAAGGCGCGCCCCGGCTACGCCGCTTCGGGTATACCAGCCGAGACACACCCCCCGCCCAAAATTTTTTCCCGGGGGGATCCGGGCACCCTACCATACGTTCGGGGGGACCGAGTGGTCGCCCCTTTCCATTTTATTGTAGACCAGCAGTGTTCAAAAGATTTCTGCCAAATAAGTTGTAAGTCTATTCCAGGCATTTCCTTCTTCCATATTGTTTTAGAAACCGTGCACTCTTCTTCTCCAGCCATTATGAAAGCCCAATACCACCTTGATATTTCTTTTTTTATTGGAGTGCTTTTGGTCATTTCCCTTTCTAGATCTTCTTGCCTGTTTGTTTTTCTTTTAGGGAATTGGCCCAGCTGGTCAGTTGATAGTATTTAAATTTTGATAAAGAATAGTTAGTGATTAAGGATATTTGGTCCCATGTAATTATACAGTTCTCTACCAGCAACTGTCCCCAGTATTCGATTTTTGTGATTTTTAGTGGTATGGCCAGGGAGTTGTTTAAACAATCTGGTGTGCCAGGAGATTCCAAATTGGAGCCAAGGAGCTATAATATGGTATCTTTACTGTGTTTCTAATTTGGTACCATATTTTTACAGCGTTGAGTATAGTCTTTAGTTTTATTTTTTTGAAAAAATTAGGGTGGCCAAATTTGAACAGGAAGTGATCGAATTTGCCTGTCATGCTCTGTAAAAAGGTCGGGTAGGAAATGAATTTCCCAAGTAGAGGTCTTGTGTTTTTAAATTGGAACGCCCTATAATATTCAAATAGATCTGGGCTGGCAATACCTCCGTGCTCTTTTTCCTCCTTAATTTATTCCCAGAAATTCTCATACTCTTTGATGACCATATAAAACTGGATATCTCCCCTTGGATTTTCTTTAGCTCGTTTTTCTTGAATTCTAGCAGGTTGGTATTGAATAGGTATGTAAATTTCGGTAAAATTATCATTTTTATAATGTTGGATTTTCCCAGGAAGGTCAATGGAAGGCCTTTCCATACTTTGAGTAGTCTCCTTGAGTCTTTAAGGACTCTATTCAGATTTAGATGGGGGACTTTCTCCAGTTCTTTAACGAGATTTATTCCCAGGTATTTTATTGTATTCGTGTTATATGGAGTAATGGGGTTTGAATTCCAACTCATGGTTTCCGTTTTTGTTTGGTTTGTTAGGTAACCTGACACTTTACCAAAGTTTAGTATTGTATTTTCTATTGCCTCTTTGGAGTTTTCTAAATTATCTGTGAATATCATCAGATCATCTGCATATAGTGCGACTTTTTTTTCCCAGTTTTGATGTTTAAAAGGAGTTATTTGAGGATGACTTCTCAGCATACATGCAAGTGGTTCAATATAAAGATTGAAAAGAAGTGGGGACAGTGGGCACCCCTGTCTTGTCCCTCTTTGTATCTCGATGTTGTTGGTTAGGTTTCCGTTAACTAGAATTTTTGATTTCGGGCTGTTGTATATTTCCCCTACCATATGGCCAAAGTTCTTCCCTAGATTGTATTTGTTTAAAACTTGATTTAAGAAGGTCCAATTGACTCTGTCAAACGCTTTAGCTGCGTCAAAGGTGATTATGGTGAGGGTTTTTTTTTCGCTGATGGCTATGTCTATAGACGCGAACAACTCATGTGACATCTGATAGATTTTGCTGAGTTCCAAGTTTTGAGATCGAAAAAAACAAAAAACGAGTGGGCAGAATGCTTCATTTAGTCTCAGTCGCTGATGATTACTTGGGCTTCATTCAAGGTCATTGTTTCTTTGCTCACTCTGGGGTTGAGGTCAATGAATATCAATAGTATGATTCTAATTTTGGGTAGTCAACTTTTTTGAAACATTTTTGCACTATTTAATTTAATGGAGGCATTATCAGGAATAGCTAATCTCTGGAATGCCACACATCCAGTGAAATGCTGATATTCATATTCTTCCCTAAGATTTTATTCACAGCCCTTTATTGACTACATTTTGGCAAATTCAAGTGGTTTTAAGAAATTCAATACTTGATATGGTTCATAGCACTCCATAGTTATTTTTTTTCCTTGTTTCAGGAACATTGAGCTATTTTAATAATCAAAGTTTAACAGTGGTGACTCCTGCTTAAACACAACTGACTAACATATTGATTGTTCTACTAGGTGGTTCAGTAATTTTCTGTGTAATAACAATTTGAGCATTGTGCCGGATGGGTTTCATATAAAGGTACGGGCTGTGACAGACTATGGGGACCATCATAAGGAGTCTAAAGTGCAACACATTTAATAACTCTACAAGAATAATTAGCTTCCTGTAAGGATTAATTACTGGCAGGAACCTCTTGAAAAATATGTTTTTTTTCAAAAGCAGACTTCTGCTCAAGATCAACAATAAATTCCATGGCAGATTATTAAATATAATCTGGTGATTAGTTTAGGAAACGCCTTTCATGAAGGCTTAAGAAAATAATAATAAATTGCATAAGCTATGAAATTGCAACTATACATTTACCAATTACTCTAACAAAATATATTTAGAAACAATTGTGAAGATTTAAAATTTAGGTAAATAATATGATAGATCTATTACTACAATCATGATCTCCTTCACAAATGAAGGCTAACTTTGATATGCCTTCCTCCAAAGAGGAAATACAAAAGAAATTGGTTCACTGAAGTCAGGTTCAACTCTGAGACCTGATGGCCTAACAGCCAAATGCATAAATCAGCTATTTGGTACTTCTTAAAAGAAGTATTATAGGAAGATTTACACCGAGGCAATCATCAATTTATTTGCTGCATTTTCAAGGTCATTTATGAATTATAAAAACTTTAAATAAGAAAATATAGGTGGTCATTCTGAAGCAGTGGGTAATTTCATACATTCCTCATGTAATTTATCCCAGTTTCATTCTAGGTCATAAGGCGTGTAATTGAAACTGCTTGTACAATAAGCATGATTTATGATGTAATTCAAGATGAAAATGTTGGCTTAGTCACTATAGACTTTGTTATAGCATTAGATTCAATTGCAAAGAATCGTATTTGGGCAGTTCTTGAGAGCTAAGAATAATGTGTCATATTTATTAATTTTCAAAAAGAGGAGTACATCATACTATTATTGCTCAGCATACTATCTTATAAGCTCCTTCTGCAAAGAAGAGACCTAAAATAAAGATAAATAATGGAAACTACTCAAAGTGATTTTTAACCAGATTTTTGGACATATGCGAACACTACTAGTCTGAAATCTGATTCTCTGCTCTTTATAAATCTTCAGAAAGTTGAAATGTTGAAATGAATGTCTTCCTAGAAAAAAGTACACCAATCCACATTTTGATTTCAGACTTTTATATTAGATACTGAAAAGTCATTTTGCTCTTGTCATATGTACTTAGTGTACAATTCATGAAAAAGAGATCTATGATTCTGAAACAATGTTAAAGTTCTAAACAACTTTAAATTGATTATAAAAAGTCAAATATAACTCAGACAGTCCACTTCCATGATTACGGTGCCTACCACCAGAAGCATTGTGACCTAAGGCCTGAAATCCTTGTGGTCTCTACTTTCCACATAATGGAAAACTTGAAGAAATGTTTCACAACATGACTGCTAAAGCCATTTTCGTGTCATTTTGATATCTTCTGTTTGAAAATGACAATCTATTTGGAATCAAATGAACATCAAATCCAGTAGGAGTAAGCCTTATGATAGGTAAAAACAGCTTCGGAAAGTTCTCCATATAAATACATACTTGACAATAGAGAAACAGTAAGACAAACAAACATATAGAGATATAGAGATATAGATCGATAGATAGATAGGGGCCTAAGGTATCAGGAGTATTTATTCCCGTGTTTAGTGGGTACACACCCAGTGCTATAGACAGTGGTTCTAAAGTATACAAAAAATGAGATGGATGGAATGCTTCAATTAGTCTGAGCCACTGGTAATTGTTCCGACAGCATCCGAGTGACATCTGCATAATTATATTATTTGTGTTACAAAGCTCTTATCAAATGCCATGAATCCTAGTGCACTTAAGAAACATATGCAAAACAGAACCTACGTCTGCATCACAATGCCAGCTTGTATCATTCTGGAGATTATTTTTTGTGCATGCACGAGAACAGGGGTATAGTATAATCTGTTACAGAAAAATTATTAAGGTTGTGTTAGACTGGCTGAACATGAAGTGGAGTGTATTTTGGCCAAAATTCTATTCAAGGTATTACCCAATTAAGGATGGTTCAGAATCCCATGAACGCTCAATGCTAGACTTATCCCTATCAATTCTATGGAAACTAATAATCTTATAAATAAGGGAATTCTATTGGCTGTGGTTATTTGAATATTAGTAGAATGACTAATCAGACTGGAAGAGATTAAAGAGGCTAATAATATCAAAAGAGTAGTGATAGGAATTAAATTAGTAAATTATAATATGTTGTTTATTAGGTAAATCATAAAAGACAAAGTAGAAAAATATAAATGAATTTGCAGTAATTGTGAAACAGTAATGATGCCCCCAGTAGTTTAATAACCTTCAAAATAATCACCTAACTTTATTCTTGATGGTTGTACCAAATAGGGGCATTTAAAAACTATTAGAAACTAGATAGGGTTTTAACAAAGTTCAACAATGAACAATAGTGATACGAAGCCAACATTTCGGAGGGTTAGACATGATAGAATATGTTTATGAGAAAAGGAAAAAAATAAAGGAAAGTTTCGAATTAAGCCAAAGTTCATTTTAAGTTGAATCTGTATTTTGTATGGATACCACCTTTTGCTGAATTCCTAAGGCTTAATGATAACTGAAAACAAATTGGATAACTTACCTCTCTAGTAGATTTAGATGATTTTACTCAAAATATGGATATCATTGCTTTTATCTCTTTCCAAACAAATATAGAGAGCAAACTATCAATTTTAGTAAAAACATTGTTCATCGATTTTAAGAGGTAATATCATAAGGTATAAGTTTATGATAGGAAGAATCATCATTTTACCTCTATTCAGACAACGCACCATGATAAAAACATAGGGGACCATTTTTGTGCTAAGTAAGAGACTTTGGATAAGAGTTCTGTGTTTATATTTAGAGTGTCTCTGATAGAATTTGCATACCAGACCCCTAAATATTTAGGTCCTTATTACACATGGTTTAGTGTATTCTGACCCCTGGGTAAAATCTTCTTTGCGCAGGGGTTGGAATTACAATTTGAAAGATATTTGACGCATCCAATAATTATCAAATGCATCAAATACCTCAACCTTAATTAAATTACGGTAGGATAAACCTGCCCAATTTTTACAGGGGAAAGGAATGCAGTATGTATCATATTATGCAGATTTTGGTGTATTAAACACTATAATCTGCATGTTATTCCCAGAAACTTATAAATAGCTTCTATTATTGCTTCCTAATAAATAATGTACTCTGTGGTATCAATATTTATAAAGTGTGATAAATAGCACCTATACTTATAACCAGGGCCTTAATCTTCGAAGAAGTCCATGACAAACTGAAGTTTTGAAAAGGTCACTTAGTACAATATTTATTAAGCTGCAACACTTACATTTTTCTACATTAAGGGGTTCACTAGGATGTAGGGCGGATCGCCACTGCCCGCATGGCAATGGCAATCCACCCTACATCCTTCCCCACCCGCCACACATTTCCCCTCTGCCATATTAGTATGGCAGGGGTATCGTGACGGACGGGAATACCGCCTGCCGCTTTTCCGCCAGGTCGACAAGTCGACCCGGCGGAATTCACTCACGGGGACCCGTTGCGGGCCCCGAGGGTATTGGAGGGGAGGGGGTCACATGGGAGTACCTGTGGTACCCCCTTTGCATTGTCATGGACATGTTGGCACCCTGTGCATGACAATGCGCACAGTGCATTCCCAGCATTATGGCGGCATTGCTGTGAGCATCGACCACCACAAGGCTGGGAATGCAGGATGCCACCGCCACGGTGGCAGTGGCACCTAATCGCCAGTGCGGGACCGCCGCACCACTGGCAGCCAGTCCCAGCACCGCACGAAAGTCCACCCGCCATCCTAATGGGTCTCAGAGTTTATAGCCAGAAACTTTGAAGAATATCTGAAGTCCATCAAAAAGTGCGGCACAAATGATTCCGAAGACATACTCAACAAAATGTCATTGTCATAGCCTGTAAACTTTATATACTGTTCCTCAAAGTTGAATACAGAAAAACTATAGGAATTTCAAATTTGAATTAAAAAGGGTTCCAATGCCAGTACCTCTTCTTAAGGTAAAGTAATGAGATTGGAAACCATTAGTAATAACATGAATCTTAGGGGAAGAACATAATAAAGAAACCATATCTATATATTTTTGACCAAGACCATGGGATTTGAAATGGATTGTTAATATACCCTATAAAAATGTGTTTTCAGAATCTAGAGTGATTGTTGCCATTGGTTCTTTCATCTTAGATTAGAAGTTGTAATATTAATATTTTAAAAAGTTCTAGAATTATCAGTTAGGTTACACCCCTTAACAATGCCAGATTTTTCAGGAGCAATGTGTTTTGCTAATACGTTTTCCAGCTGAAGAGCTAGTACTCTAGCATAAATTATACAGTCAGCATTTGTTAGTGAAACTGGCTAATAGTTGTTACAAGAAGAAAGTCTCTATATTTCTTGGGAGAGACAGCATAGCATCAGCAAAATATCCCTCAGACTTATTGACTAAGGGTAAGTGATAAATCAGAATAAAAAGGTTGGGAATTAGTAACTCAGATAACTGGAGAAAGAATCATCTGGTAAAACTACTTGGGCCTTTCCATGTTAGAAGATTTTTTAAGTGCTTTATATCATTCCTCAATTTCCAAAGTCTTTCCCAAAGATGGGAAACCAATCCAAGAGAGCATCTCTATGTCATTTTTTAATATAGGAATTCAAGATACAATTTGAAAGAGTGTACTCTGGAGAGTATAAATTTCAATAGAAATCTGAAAAACAAGCAACAATCTCAGAATCTCTATAAAATGTGCCTGCCTCATCATTTGATATTGATTTAATTGCACATTTTTATTTTTTATATTTGAGTTATATTGCTAGTAATGATCCAGACCTATTTCTATTACCACCATAGCTAGCACAAAGATGTTTTAGTTGAGAATTTATCAAATTATACTTTAGCAACAAATAATTCCTCTAGATTAAGTATATTGTTGTTAGATGTAAAATGAGCCTGCTTCAGCATTTTATGATGTTTAAGACTCTGAAGCGATTTAAGTTAATCTTTTTTCTTTTTAGTAAAGATATATTTGATGATATATATCCCCTTGAGGCTGCCCTAAGCACATCCCAAATCATTCTTATCTCAGAATAATCAAATCTATTGAATTCAAGCAAATATTTTTCAAAGTTTTCATAACCACCTATAAATGTTTTATCATTTTGTAAGGAATTATTAAAACACCATCTAGACTTTATTTGCATTTGTTGGAAGAATATCTACATCAGAATAGACAAGGGCATGATCTGATGTGAGAATGGACCCAGTCTCAGAATTAACTAGATCGTGAATTATTTTTCTACGTACGAACAAATAATCACTTCTGGTCTGGGACTGATTTGCCTGTGAGTAAAATTAATATTCTCTTAGGGCAGAGTGAATAAATGCCAGAAATTCACCAGAGCCCTCAGAGAGATCATTCGTTTAAAACATTTATAGGTTTTAGTTGGTATAAACCTGACTGTTGAACATTTATCCAGGAAGGGGTCAAATAATTGATTACAATCCCCTCAAAATAAACTTACCTTGTGATAGTTCTGTTATTTTATTTGAGAGAACATTCCACAAATCAGGGTCAGGTTGGGTTGGTCCACTTGCACGCATACTGCAAACAATGAAGTAATACATTTGTATATTAACAACAAGCCACATATTCTTAAAATAATTTTTCTTGAGAAATGAAAGAAAAAAGAAAACTGTAATTACATAAAATAGTCCCTCCAATTTATTACCAAAAAAAGGTGAATACAAAATATCACCCACCAATTCTTTCTTACGTTTGTCAATATCACAGTCACATGTTTCATGTAGTAACACTAATTGACCCTTAAGTGTAGAAATATGAATCAAAACTATTTTGCTCTTAGTGATATATTTCAAAACCTTCACATTCCATGTAACAATCATAGATTAAACAAATTAAAAGCAGTTGTCTCATATAACTCAGTACCTCATAGAAACCAGATAGAGAAAATAGAAGGTTACACAGAAGTAACTTTACAAAAATCAGCAACAGGAGGAAAGGAAACTCTAATATCAAGAAAACTCTAAAATAAAATAAATAAAGGTGCCCAAAAGGGAGTAAGGGTAGTGGAACACCTGAGGGAGGATGGGGGCTTCTGCACTCTGACTTATAACTGAACTGGAAATATTCTAATATTATGAACAAAGCTAAGCAGGTTGAATAGAAAGGATAACCTACCTATAAAATGGCCAAATTAAATATTAGGAGATGATATAAACAACAAATTGGGTATCAACAATACAGCAGGACGTTGAAGGAACAACATAGTATGACGTTCTGAAAAATAATACAATAATTAAATAAATAAATCAAAAGGAACCTTAAAAATACCAATATAATGCAGAAGATATATTAAATAAATAAAACATCTCTAATAAACATTTCAGAATTAAACTATAACTGCTAATAACAACTATTAGCAGTGTTTTTGGATGGATACTTTCAGCTTTTTAGGATTTTCAAAGGTATATATGCTTTCTCCTAAAGAAAATTTGAAGAAGCATTGATGAACAAGTCAATATCTGGCATTCATAGCCTTAGGTTGAGGCCTTATGGATATGAACTGCTTTCTGCGACTTGCTGTGCCATTGAAAACATCCTGAGAGAAGAAGTCACTTCTTCCTGGTCATTTCAGACATTTTGTAGACCTTGCTGCAGAAAGAATATTCATTAAGTAAAATGATAGAAGAGAATGATATTGCCCCTTGGTTTGGAGTTATAAGAAGAAGAACGTTTTAGACTCAATCAATGTGCTCTTTGAATATTCGAAAGAGAAGATAGCTGCAAATTGGCAATGTGAGGGTTAGTCTTTGACAAAATGTTATCTTTTTTTATGTTAAGTGAACTTATATAGAACGACCGTAACCCAAGGGTGTTTTGGCGCTAGTTCAGAATGATAAATTTACTGAGACTAATCTAGTTGTGAGAGAGACATGTTTTCAGTGCTTTCCTCCAAGAGAACAAATCTGCGGAGGATCGAATGTGAAAAGGACGTTGATTCGAGGGCTTGGCTGTACAGATAGCAAAGCTTCTGCCGCCGTAGATAGCTTGTTTGAATTTAAGGACTAGCTCTATCTTCGTTCCCAAGGAGCGAAGGGTTATGGTAGGAGTGTACCATCTGAAACTCTGCCTTAGATTACTTAAGTCACAGTCGTGAAGTGCCTTGAAGGCAGTGCAAAGAGCTTTAAATTGAACACGTTGCCTAATCGGAAGCCAGTGGAGCTTTCTGATTTTATTTTGCACAGACTTAAACTTAGGCATGCCTGTCAGCAGTTAGCTGCATAATTTTACAAGAGTTGCTATTTGTTCAGATGTTGTTGTTGCACAGTAGCCGCCCATGGAGGGAGTTCCGTGGGGCGGTGAGGCGGGGAGGGGCAGAGTGAGGGGGTGGTAAATACCGGAATATAGATGAACTGAGATAAGTAAACATTTAAATAAATGAAACAAATTTTGTTGCGCGCGCTGCATCACATTTTGCCATGCAGCGCGCACAACGAAATTTGTTTTATTTATTTACATTTTTACTTACCTCCGTTCATCCATATTCTGGTGTTTACTACCCCCAACCCTGCCCCTCCCCCACCCGCCTCACCGTTCCATGGATCTCCCTCCACGGGCCACTACTGTTGTTGCATACTAACATAAAGACTGTTACAATAGTCAAGTTTTCACAGGATGAGGGAGGTTACTGCTATTTTTTTTACATTCCTGGGGTAGTAGGTGTAGTATCTTTATAATCATCCTAAGTGTAAAAAAGTGGACGATGTCACTACATTCACCTGACCCCAAAGGTAAATCTGTTGTCTGTTAGTACTCCTAAGCTTTTTGCTTTTTTTGAACTGGCATTGGTAAGGACCCCAATTCGTCTAACCACCATCTTGGAGACCAAATGTTGGAGTGATTCCTGAAAATGATCACTTCGGTCTTACCCGAATTCAACTTTAAGCAATTTTCACTCATCCAAGTGCTTACTGCCAGCATACAGTGTTGAAATGTATCACTTATTTCTCTTCCCTGGTTTGGCATCAAAGATACAACTATGTGTGTAGCATTGGCAAAACATGGTAAATAAAAGCCAAACAATCTGATTAATTGAACCAAGGATGATATATACACATTAAATAGGGTAGAGCTAAGCAATGACCCCTGAGGGACACCGGACAGAAGAGAGAAAAGATTTGCGACGCAGGAGTCCAGGGCCACAGTATGCTTCCTTTCCACAAGGAAGGAATGCAATAGCTTCCATTCCATGCCTTGGACTCCTATCTCTGTCAAACGGTCCACCAAAAGATCATGATGGACAGTGTAGAAAGTCACCGGGAGATCTAACTTTATCAAAGTGGCATCACCCCGACGTCCAGGGCCTCTTGGATTTCTTCAGAGGACTTAATAAGAGCTGATTCTGTACTATGGCCTCAACTGAAGGCATATTGAGTGGGATCTAGTAGTTGGTGGTCCTGAATGAATCAGGGTATCTGACAGTTCATGGTCCTTTCTACTAATTGTTCAGGGTAAGGAAGGCGTTAATTGGTTTGAAAGTTGATAGGGTCTTTTGGATCAAGATTCTGTTTTTTCCGAAGGGGGGAATGCATGCCTCCTTCCACGCTTTGGGAAAGAGTCCTGATTTGAACATAGAATTGAACAGTAAAGTGAGTATTTCGGCTATTGGTTCAGGGGCCATTTAAACCACTGCTATGGGACAGGGATTGAGGGGGAGCCTGAATCAACGAGTTGGAATAAGTCTGTGTTTTTTTTCCAATGAGACCTGGATGAATTCAGTAAAAGCATTTGGGAGCACCAGTGGGCTGGATATCGTTTGTGTGCTCTCATTATCTAACACAGACAGATAGAGAGTCATATTTGACCCTTCAGAACCTTCTGGAATATCATACAGTCTCAGATTGTTTCTCTGTTCTCCAAGTCTTCTGTAGACCTCTTAAATTATGCTCAGTCTCTTGGAAAGTTTGACAACCTCTGGTATTAATTTTCTCAACTTGCTCACTCTCTGTTCTACAATAGAAACTCTTTTGTCTAGCACAGACCATTTTCCTTCTATTCTTTGTAGAGTCTGATTAGTTTCCTCCATAAAAGGCTTTAAAGTTTTAATTTCCTGTGGAAGATCCTCAAGAGTCAATAATGAAAGGGACTTTCTTTGCTCTCCTAACCAATGTTAAAGTACTTGCTTCTTTGGAAATTACCCCAGCCTGATAAGATGAAAGAGATGCACGAGAGCTATTACTAGAGTTAATATTTTTTTCCATGTTATCAAAAAAGTATATTCAATAAAATTATTGAAGCTGACAGTGATGGAATGATGAAGTAACGGTTAAACACAGAGACTGGCTAACCAACTATACAACCCTATGGGGAAAAACAACTGATAACATCACAATGTATAGCCATACAATTAGCTTGGCATGGATCCATGTGGTAAAGGAGCAAAGGATTAAAGATAAACAATCATTCAAGACACATATTTACAACAAATATGAGATTCAAGGTGTGGCCCCTATTATCTGGCCCTCACTTCCTCACCAATAAATCATGACAAAAAGGTAAATGCAGACATTTAGAAAAGGACCACCATAAATAGAAAAATCCCAAAGTAACCTTCATAAAGGGCAATTTGTTCTCTTAGTAGAAGACTTAGTTGCTTTTATGTAATTTGAAATGTGTTTTCATAAATAGGCCAAATTCTGGAAGTTCAATCATTTAAAGAGGTGTCAAGAATAAGCTTAAAATCCATCTCAGGAATAGCAGTGGTAGTTCCTCACCGCCGGCATTGAAAATTGAAGGCTACCTCAGGAAACAAAATGGTGGGCACCAATCATCTCTCCTGAAGGAGAAGAGATATCAACCCATTTGATGTGTAGAAGACATTTATAAAACTTGTTAATGCATGTCAAATTAGCCTGACAACATCGCCTGTACATGCAGCTGCTCTAACATGGAGGAAAATGCTGCCCTCTGCTGACAATCACTAAAGCCATTGGAGACTCTCAGGAGCATTAAGGACTTGTGGCCATCTTCTGTGGCATCCAGTCCTGCCTGCCCCCCCCTTTCTTGTTTTCTGCCCTGCACTCTATGCATCCAGCATAAAAGAAGAAGGGGAAAAGGTGGTCTTCTCTATCGTCACCGCCACTACTATCCAGACATTTATTGATATTTTGCTTGTGTTGCATTAGGTTTTAGGTAGGATATAAACATGAGGCCACTGCGGCCTCCAGGTATGCCTCTTTCCCTTGGAGCCCATGGGATCTCTTTCCATTGCAGCCCACGGGACAGCAAACAGCCACCATTTTTACCACAGGTTTATCAAGACCACCCATCAACTCCCCAGGTCCAGATAGGGACCCAGTACTCATGTGTCACTTAGCCAGGCTCCATCTAGCTACATCTCTACAACATTTATCCATGCTGACTCTCCCCCAGGATATCGGATCCAGCTGTGTTGCCCATTTGTGCTCACGGCCCACTCCCGCTCCATTGCTGTCCTTAGGTTACTTTGTGGTTTTTCTTTACACACTCATGTTCAACAAATTGTTTACTTGGCAAAAACTGCTCTGACTATGGCTAGTTAACCTTTTCACAAAACAACAAACAAGTAGAATTGGGCCTTATTTCAAGTTCAGATTATCCATTAAACACTCTAGACTTTTTATAGTTTATTCTATTATAAGTGGCTAAATTACAAAGCTATTGATGACAAAGCCAAAAGGTTTTTGAAAAAAGGATCTAATTTGTGATGAAAATCCTTCGATTTATAACAAAAACACTCAGTCTAAGTCAATGTATCAAAATGTGGAGCATAGCATTCCAACAATTTAGATTGTGGCAAATGGTTCCAGAAATTTAGGGGCCAAGTAAAAAGTTGCAAATTACGAACAAACAACTGCTTAGTCCTAGTTAAGACTTCTCTCTTTTGGATTACTTATGTCATCCAGAGGACAAAGTAGGTAGGACAGTAGCAGCCGGTAACATTTGAAAGCCGTGAGCGAGTGAGGTCAATGGAGAAATGTAATGTTCAGGGGGTCCACCCCCACCCCTAGGAAATGTTTAGAAATGATTGGCAAATGATGCATTAGCTCAAAAATTTTAAGAAAGAATTTAGTGAGAAAGCAAGAAGATTATCAAGCTATTATGAAAGTGTAGTTTTGAAATATTTAAATGCTTTAAAAACTTACCTATATCTTACTGCATTAATATGTTCAACCTTTATTGTAGTGTGCAAAATGTATAGCGCAACAATTTAAGGCCCTTTGAGTCTGTGCTTGCCCACTTTCTTGCACTGCCTGCGACATCAACTTTGAAAGAACATGCCCTAAACAGGTTTGGGAAAGCACCCAAAGCTGCTGACCGCAATAAGTCATATACAAATATGTGCAGACGTGGCTTTAAGTAGAATGAAAAAAGTGGGAGTGGCTGAAAGAGACGTGGTTTAAACATGTCAAATAAATTTCTGTGATTCCCATGGTGTGCCACCAGCTGGTATTTTGGTTTCTCTCTGAGCTTTATGTTATTCCAACCAGATATAGGGGCAGATTTACAAGCTCCTTGAGCCTCTTTTACGCCGCCGTTGGGTCACTTTTGTGACGCAGTGGCGGCGCAAAAGATGTGCCATGGTGTGGGGTATTTACAACGTGGCGCATCTCCCAAATGCATCACGTTGTAAAGCCCTGCGGCCGAAGGAGGCGTTCCATCGCAGGGGGGGACGTTCCAGCGCAGGACCGCCTCCCAAAAGTGGCTGACTGAAATCTACAAGATTTGACTCAGTCACTTTTGGGCCCATGCTGCGTCAAAACCCTGCACCTGCTTGAAGCAGGTGTAAGGATTGACGCAGTATTGCGGAGATAGAGCCCCCCAAGCCTTGCTGGAGCTGCGTCGCACTTGTGACGCAACTCCAGCAATGCGCCGCTTTTACGGCATAGATACATGACGCATCTGTGCCGATTTTGCCCCATGGTTCGCTGCATTGTAAATGTGGCGCATCCAGGGTGGCGGAGCTGCGGCTCATAATTACTGGCGCATCCCTGCTGATATGCAGGGATGCGCCAGTCATTGTGAATGTGCCCCATAGAACATAACAACTGACATACACCTGAATTCTGCTAGGACTATTGGCTTTGTCAATGGTTGCTAGCTGTTTCAAATGAATGAGTAATAATGACTTTGTCGTAAATAATTAATATTGAAAATGTTTCAATTATGAAATTTTGCGACTGAATAAATAATATTGAGGCTTCTGGAAGGAATATTGATCTTCAGTAATATGAAATGTATGCCCCTTTTCTCTCCACATCACGCCCATTTAGATATCTTAAATCTTATCTCTTTCCTCTTCAGTAAATGGCATATGTTACCATTGCTCTGTGTGCTCTGCAGAGAGGCCAGCCCACTGACAGGCACTGTGAGAAACGTGCACTGCCTTCAGCCTCAGAGCTCTCAATCATGGCTTGTCATAAACACCTGGCACGACTCACTTCAAAGTATTCATTACGCAATAGTAATAAGATGCACAAAAAGACACTGAACCATCATGCTGGAAGTAGCAAATACTCTTAGGTAATGCAAGATTAAGTAAAAAATGTGACATAGAAACAGTAACTAAACTGCTGACATGCATTACCCAAACATTTTTTAACATTCATTGTTCTGAAAATAATCAGCGTTTTAGACATTAATATTAAGAGCATGAATGTAGAACCCAAAGGGACCCACTTCAATGCCATATGACAGAGCCAGATCCCTAGAATTACACAACCACAAAAATCAAGCATGTTACAGCATCTAACTATAATTAAAATCAAAACATGTCCAGGTTAGGGATAAAACATTCTAGAACCAATGCTCCGATCAATCTAAATAAATCAGGACCTTAATAAGCACCAACTTTGCACACAATAATCTAGGCAGGCATACTCATAGCATTTAATGGCTTGTTTTACATTTTTTTGGTATTCCACAAATCAGGACACTATTAGCACAGATTCCTCCCTTTGCATTTGACTCAGATATTATGATCAACTTCACAAGGAAGCAAAAGCCCTGCCCCTCTTTCGAATCATCTTCACCAGGGAACAAATGCAGCAGCTCCACTTTAAAAGGGGCCAGCGTCCTACAGCCGTGTGTCAGTGAAGGGGGTCAGCGTGAGTAGGCGTCTTGTCACAATATACCTACTACAATATAACACTTACAATTAACAAGGACAATGCACCAAATCTCACTTATGATGCATATATCTAGTCATACCCTGTGACGAATAGGAATGGGTGGGTGCTACCTGTGCATAATGTCTGACCTTATGCAGGGATGCACCCTGCAACTCTCAAAATCGTGACGCTAGCATCGTCACTGGCCTACTTTGGATAGCACCACAGACTCCAATGGCACTGAGGAGCTTTAGAAAGGTAAGCCCTAGTCATGTGTCACATTGCAGAAAGTTGGCTAACTACCTGTTTCTGTTTTCTGGTTCAGAGTGAGATGGGGCAGGCAGTCTGGGACAGACACCCCAGAATTATATATCAGCGTATCTCTAAATAAATCGATGTATTTCTGATTTTTTGCAGGAATTTCAAAAGGGCGCAGCGCCTAGAGGCCTAATGTAGAAAGCGCCCCTGGGACAGGAACTCTTGGAAAGAGCATCGCCATTCTAATTTTCTTTGAAACCGTTCTTGGAAGCTTGTAAAAAAAAAAAAATCATCAGTGGTTAAGATTGGCCTTGATCTCATCTCCTCAAGACTGAAAAACTGAAAAAAAGAGAATTACGGTGTCATACTGTACTGTAAACTAGCCAAGAGGATGAGAAAAACTGTGAAAAGGGGGAGGGAAAACTGCTCGCCATGAAATTTGTTTTCAGAAACAAGTATGAAGTTGTTAAATATGGTGATTACAAAGGGAAAGGGCTGCTATTGAGATGCACACTGAGCTGCAATGTAACAACATATCTCTTCAAAATCTTAACATCAAAATATTATCTCTTTCAAAAAATACACACCAACATAGTTTACGCTTCGAAATTGGTCCATTTTCTTTAAACAGACATACTTCACCTTTGCCTTAAAGTTTCTATTAGCTTGCATTTCTTTGAATATCCGTATGTGTATTATTAGTCCTGTCATTTCTATAATCCTCACACAATCAGGAGGTCATCTCACAGTACTAATGAAAATGTAACCTAATCACAAACCTCTGAGAGCATTGTAATCTATGACGAATAAGTACATGGGATATTGTCATCACCGACAGTAATTTGATGAATTATTTATGTATGGGATAAAGTATCCTCTGCTGTATATTATACGAATATAAGATTGTCCAGAACTAGAAAATCGAATGAGATGGACGGCCAAGTTACATTATAAGGTCATGGAACTCTTAGGTGACTTACAATATTTTGATACCTATGGTAGAGGGGACTTTTCTACATGGTCACACCATTAACATTCACAATAACAGCTTGAATGCATTGTTTATTCTCATCTGAGACAACATGTTGACGATATGTCCAAGGAATACAAAACATAGATTGAGAAATTCAACACACCAGTACGCAGCTAGCAATGTGCCACAAAAAACATATGATATGTGGTATTTATTTATTTATTTATTTATTAAGCAACTTGTATCGCGCAAACTAAACCCGAAGGTGTCAAGGCGCCTATCAAAACAGATCAAAAAGTTTGCAGAGCACCACTAAAGGTATGCACGTGTAAAAAGGTGGGTCTTTAGAGCAGATCTAAAAGCTTGTAGAGTGGGGCTGGACCTTACTTCCAAAGGGAGAGCATTCCACCATTTAGGGGCCAGGTTAGAAAAGGCCTTGCCTCCCCATCTTGTTTTCCTAACACGAGGTACATAGAGAAGAAGTTTATGAGTGGAGCGGAGATTTCTGCCAGGGTTATACAGAGACAGGATCGATCCAGTGCCTGTAGGGCTAGTTTTAGCTAAGGCTTTGTACACCATACACATGGATTTAAAAAGGATACGGTCCCCAACGGGGAGCCAATGGAGCTGCTTCCGGGCTTCGGTGGCAGAGGCACGTTTAGGTAGGTCAAGAACAAATCTCGCCGCCGCATTCTGGACCACCTGCAAGCGCTGTAGCTGACTCTTATTCAGTCCTGCATACAGCGCATTGCAATAGTCCAACCTGGAGCCCAGAAGTGCGACAGCAAGTTGCTTTCTTGCCTGGAGTGACAGATAGTGCCTGATTTTCCTTAGAATGTGGATAATCCCCCAACAGGTCGATACAGTCCTGTTGACCTGTTGGCATATACTAAGGGTGGGGTTGATCATAACCCCCAGATTTTTTGCTGAGGAGGTAGGATCGGGACATGCGCCCAGCGAGTTCGGCCACCACTCAGCAGACCAGATCTTTTCCTTTCCTCCGAATACCATCACCTCCGTCTTCTCCCCATTCAGTTTTAGTGAATTGTGAATCATCCACTGGCCGACTGCCTCCATACAAGATCTAAAATTGGCGGCAGTCGACGTAACTGACTGGGAGAGAGAGACTAGGATCTGGGTGTCGTCCGCATAGGAAACTACCTCCATCCCAAAAGATCTAATAAGTCTGGCAAGGGGGTCACATAGATATTAAAAAGGGTAGGACTAAGCGCTGACCCTTGAGGGACCCCACATTGCACAGACAGGGATGGAGATAGAAACGATCCCAGCATGACCCTTTGCTCTCTATGATCGAGAAAAGAGGCAAGGAGACCCAGGGCTGACCCGCGAACCCCAATCTCCCTCAGTCGAGATGTTAACACCGAGGGGGATAGGGTGTCGAAGGCAGCTGTGAGATCTAGAAGGATCAGGAGGGTGGTCTGTCCCTCATCAACCCTGGTGCGGATATTATCCAGCACTATGGTGAGGGCAGACTCGGTGCTATGTTCCCTCCTGAATCCATGCTGGGAAAGATCCAAGCAGCCCGAGCTCTCCACGAATGCAGACAGATGTTTGTTCAAATGGGCTTCTAGCATCTTCGCGGGAGCCGGGAGCAGTGAAATGGGGCGAAAGTTTTTTAACACCCCAGGATCCAGAGAGGGCTTCTTAAGCAGAGGTTTTACTACAGCATTCTTCCACTGCTGGGGAAAAATACCTTCCTTCATCACCCTGTTCATGATGTCAATCAGAGGGGGAAGGACGGATTCTTTGCACTGCTTGAGGATCTTTAGCGGACAGACATCTAGCGGAGAGCCAGATTTGGTTTTGTTGAGCAGGATCTCAAGATCCTGACAAGAGAGAGGAGGAAAGGATTCCAGATCCTGATGTCGAGATAGTTCAACATCATCAGGCTCAAAAAGAGCAGGCATCAAGGGCATGGCGGTCAAGGGTCTTTGAACCTCCAGGGCAGTGTAGATGTCCGCGATCTTAGACTGAAAGAAGGCAGCTATCTTGTTGCACAATTCCTGTGAGGCAACCACAGGGTCAGGGGTCTGGAGGGAGGTAGGGGAGTCAACGATCCTAAAAAGTTCTCTAGGAGATGAAAGTGAGGAAGTGAGGGCCGTAAAATATTCTTGCTTGGTCTTAATCACTTCCAATTTGTAGTTTTTAAGCAGGACCTTATGAGCTTCTCTATTATTAGGGGCCCAGCTAGAGTGCCATAGGCGTTCCTGCCTCCTTACTTCCTGTCTACAAAGCCTTAGTTGTTCTGAGAACCAGGGAGCTGAAGGTCTTTTCCTAGCAGAGTAACAAGACCTAGCTGGAGCCAGCTCCTCTAGGGCCTCCAAGATGGTATTTTCGTATTTAGAGACCGCTGTGGAAGCATCCATCTCCCGAGTAATGGACAGGCTAGATGTCCACGGATGGAAGGAATCTTCCCTGATCTTTTTAAAGTTCCTTCGCACTTCCATAGTGCTCGAGACCCTTCTAGCAGAGTCCCGCGTCAAATAGGTCATATTGAAGGGAACGGCCAGATGGTCCGACCAAGAAAGATGGAAAGGGTTGGTAACTGTCAGCCTTTGATCATTAGAAAAGATTCCATTGAGCGTGTGCCCCGCTCGATGGGTGGGACCATTCACCAGTTGGGTGAGTCCACAGGCTGACATTATTTCCACCAAGGAAATAGTGTTATGAGCCTCCAATAACTCTAGGTGAAAATTGAAGTCACCTAGAATAGTGAGATTTTGTCGGCCAAAGTAGGGTTCCAGAACCTGCATTAGTTTCAGCCCAAAACCTGATCTTGGGCCGGGGGGGCGATATACCAAGATCCCATTAAATGCAGGGTTGGCAGAGTCAGATAGGGAAAAATATAAAACTTGAAACCCATCCTTAGGGTCAGAGAGAGGTATAGTGTGGCAGTGGAATCTGTCCTGATACAAAATAGCCAGGCCACCACCAACGCGGCCTATTCTGTCATGTCGAGTTAAGCAGTAACCCTCAGGGACCGCTTCGACAAGATCAGGGCCTGAAGAGTCTTTTGCCCAGGTCTCCGTGATAAAAACCCATGATGGTTTCTTGTCTAAAACAAGCTCCTTAAAAACAATGTTATTCTTAATAAGCGAGCGAGCATTAAGTAGAAGACAGGTTTCACTCGGCCTTTTAAGTGCCGAGGAAGGGCAGGGCTCCGGAGGAGCTGGAGCGAGAGAGAGTTTAGTCTCATCCGCATCTCTCTGAAAGCAAGCACAGCCGAGAAGTGTAGAAAAGTCTTCAGGTCTGTACCGATGAAAACATGGGGCAGGTATGGGCTTAAGCCGCAGTACATCCTGTAAAGAATATTTCAATGCATAGGCGGCTACCTAATTCTGACCAGAGATCCAGCCGTCCAGCCCGGCCTCAGCGCGGACGGGCGCAGACGGGCTGGACTCTGGCGTGACTCCCGCGTGGCTGCGGCAATCACGCTGCGCGCACACGCTGCACGTCATCTCACTCGGTTTAAGTAGAGCTCTAGCCAGTCCTCCTGACTGCTAGAGCGCGGGAGTGTCCTGCGTTTCCTGCACCTACCCAAGATGGCGCTCCGAAAATCGAAAGCGCGAGGGACCGGGCCGCCAAAGTAGCGGTGAGGGGACCAATTTAATATGCAAGTGTGAGCACAGGGAATTTAAAAACAAGGTGAAACACTCCTAAAAGAAAAATTAAATCAAAGACAAAAACAGGAGTTTTAAAATATCACGTAGTCAGCACACGAGCATAACAATGTAAGCGCTCGCCAAACAGGAAGATCCTTCGCCCTACCTCCTTTTAAACACTTCCCGGCATCAGTCTCTAGCCAGTCCTCCTGACTGCTAGAGCGCGGGAGTGTCCTGCGTTTCCTGCACCTACCCAAGATGGCGCTCCGAAAATCGAAAGCGCGAGGGACCGGGCCGCCAAAGTAGCGGTGAGGGGACCAATTTAATATGCAAGTGTGAGCACAGGGAATTTAAAAACAAGGTGAAACGCTCCTAAAAGAAAAATTAAATCAAAGACAAAAACGGGAGTTTTAAAATATCACGTAGTCAGCACACGAGCATAACAATGTAAGCGCTCGCCAAACAGGTATAATGTTAATTAATTTTAAAGCATGGCTATATTTCAGAATATTTGATAACATGCACAGAGATTCTGGTTTTTATGATTATGAACTCTAGCTATCCAAAAACATAACATACTGCTATATATACTTGCTTCCAATGACTGTAGGGAAGCACAGGTCAGTAGAGCTCAAAACACTAGTGCTTCCTTTCATTGTTTAAACAACAATTCCGATTCTGCTATGTGGCTACCTTTCAAGCAGTCTGTTGGCTTTGGGAGCAGGTGCTGTGACATCACAACTCAATGTGATTACTTATTACAGTAGAGTAGCCTGGCCCATTTCTTATTACAAGGTAAAATAAATGTCCAAGCTACATTCTAACAAAAACATAAGAGTCTGTTTTTATATGTCTATTGCAGGGTTCTATGTCTTTACATTCCATCCATATGTAATGAGCAAAGCAAACCTTGTAGCTCAGATGTGGGTGCAAAACAGACTCATTCCAGTTAAAGTAAAAGATGTGGCATTAGTTCTGTGAAAAAAGTGGTATGAACCACATTCCTAAGTTCCTAATACTCTTTCTCTGCTTTCCGGGTTAAAAGGATAGAAGATTGGGTATCTAACACTTGTTAGCACTTTCCTAACATATAGCACTATTCAAAATGCCAATTTTATTCATGCTTCTAGTATCAAATGAAAGATGGTCAAAAGAAAAATTGCAAGCATTTGTGACAAGAATGATAGATTCTATTAAGGACAGGGAGGAAATGATTATGTTTTTTCCATCTTTACTATTCCAAAAAGCAGCCAATTGAAAACAGGAAACTACATTTTCCATTAGGCTTTGGACCATGCTCCTCAACAGCCCACCAATAGTGCACAGGCATAACCTACAAAACAGTGTGGCACCATCTTTCTTTGTGTCAAGACCAAAAACCCATTCAACCTAGGGTCATGGAAGTCCAGAGAAGCACTGATATCCAAAGGGAACTGTGGGTCCACAGCTTTTCCACCTTGCTCAGGATTGCAACCCAAAGAACTGTAGCTACAGGACCCTTTACCCATGTTTCAGATCAGAGCCTGAAATCAAAAGAATGGAATGGATCCAGATCCACACCTGTGAAAGTATCATACAGTTGGGAAAAGGACAGTAACATTCTGGAGCTATATATGGATGAGAAAACATTTACACAACCCAATTTACCTGTCTCAATGGGTTGGATAATCCTCACCTTGGTGTCGTTAGTAGAATATAAACATTCTTGTCGCAAATGCTTGAACATTTTCTATTCTATAGCAGGACCAGGGGCTCCGAGTATGCTGGCTCAAAGAGAACAAACCACAACAGAAGCATGTCCAATAGGCTTTTAATAAAAAACCTTAAACACAGATTCAGATGACCAATCAGCAGACTCTAGAATATATTCCAATCTGGATCCCAATACAAAAAGCTTGGAAGCCATTGCCCCCTAGCAGAATGAACCCCATAATCAGGCACATCAAAGCTAGTCTCAGCCATGATTCAATGGACCCAACAGGCCAAGGTGGCAACAGAAACCACTTCAAATGGTGTTTGAATGGTCAACAACAGATGACCAAGGGGATTAGCTCTATAAATCAGTGAGTTCTTCATAAACTTTCAAACACACAGTTTTGCATTGTGAGGAAAAGCTGGGTAATCAATGGCCCGGGACGTAGTCCTCGTCCTTTCAGAAATAAGAAAAGAAACATCATCAGGTGAAATCAACCTACCTGCTAAATTAAGGGCCTTCACATCTGACACCTTTCGACATGAAACCAAACATAAAAGCACTGTCAACTTTGCAGAAATCTGTTTCAAGGATAAAACCAAATTAACTGGCCAGGACTCATGAAGGGACAGATCGCTGTTCACATTCCACAGTTGGTAATAGAGAGGATTTGGAAGGTTTGCCACCCTGATACCTTTCAATAACTTACACACCAGAAGATGCATACCTACTGGTTTGCCATCAATGAGGTCATGTCCAGCGGATAAACCTGACCTAAAATCGTTTACTGACCTGTAACATAATACAGACTTCGCACAATCTGAAAGCAAAAGAAAACATCTTTTAACTCAGATCCCATGAGATCCACCTCTTATTGAAGGCAACAACCCATCCATCGCTTCTATACAGATGAATATCAATTGTGGGTGGAAGGAACCTAAGCCTGTTGTATAAAACCAGCACCTGCCATTGAAATACCTTCAAACTGACCATGCCTCCCGATATTTTGCAAGCCATAAGAGTTCATTGGCCTTGGAGGAGAAGCGGATAGGGAGAGCCCACTGGATGCAAGAAAACATGCAGGGATACAGGGAGGAGAATGGAAAGGGCAACCAACATCTTCAGAAGTGTCGGAAATCAAGGTTGTGTCTTCCAGGCAGGGGCAATCAGGACTAAAGACGCCGACTGGTGCCGGACTTGAGCGCACCCTTGTAATGATGGCAAAGGGTAGGAACATATAGTGCACCTGTCCTTCCCAATTCTGAAGAAAAGCATCCATCACCAGAGTCATCGGATTTTGTCTCCAACTGTAAAAGTACTTCAGTTGAGCATTCAGATGTAATACGAAAAGGTCCACTTGACACAGAATTTGGAATGCTTGCCCTTCTGGAAAACTCTGGTATCAAGCTTCTATTCTCTGTAATCCACCAGAAATCTGGAGGTTCAATCCGCCACCAGGTTGTCGCTGCCAGGAAGAATACTCAGCCAGAATTGTAATCCTTTGAGAGAGGCAGAAGTGCCAGAATTCCCTGGCGATGTTCGCTAGAAGACTTAACCTGGTACCCCTAATCGACTGATATAGCGAACCACCGAGACATTGCCCATACGAAAAAGAAAGCAGCAATTGCTCCTTACCAGCAAGAGGGACCTTGTGGCGAACAAGCCTGCCAGAAGCTGTAAGCAATTTATATGAAGTCTCAGTTCTTCTGACAACCACCGACCGCCGATAGAAAAGTCCCCCCATCTTGCTCCCCAGCCCCAACAGCTGGTATCAGATTTGATGATGACATCGAGACCGTTCAAAAAATAACTCTGCCATTCCAAGCGTCCATGTTTAAATGCCACCACAATACATGCTCCTGAGCCTTGGGAGATAAGGGTGCTTGGCAATCGTAGCTTAAACCTTTCTGAATATAATGGATTTTAAGGGTTGAAGGGCTCTGTAGTGCAATGGGGATGGGAAACACAGCTTGAATCAAGAAAGCTAACAGTCCCACAATCCGAGCAAGGGATCTCAAAGACACCATCTGTTCGGACAGAGTCAACCTCGACTTCTGTTTGATGGATTTTGCATTTGGGACAGGAAGAAGCTGTGCCTTTACAGAGTCCACCGGAAACCCCATGAACTCTACTTTTTAAGAAGTCCTGAGGCAGGGATATTGCCCAAGACAAAGTAATCAGGAGCTTGAATAAGTAGTTGAACTCTGTCTTGTGCCATGGAATCATGTGCACATCCATCCCTCTCAGACGTCCACCACAGGTTTCATGAGCTTCATGAACGCCCATGGGGCTGAGAAGAGTCCAAATGGGAGGGACAGGTATTCATACCATTGATCTCGCCAACTGAATTAAAGGTAACTTTGCAGTGGAGGGATAATAGGAATGGAGAGGTAGGCGTTCTTGAGATCGAGGTGCACCATCCAATCCTTCTCTTGCAGGAGATATCTCTGCAGGTGAAAACCCTCTATCTTGAAATGTGGTAAACTACCCAAGGGTTGATCTCTCTGAGGTTGAGAACCAGCCTCTGAGCACTACCTCTTTTCTGAATGAAAAACACATTGCTGCAGAAACCTTTGGGATGTGACCAAGTGGCCAGTTTTGACAATAGTTCGAGAATTTCTGAGTCTATGAAAGACATGTCTTGTTGGGGAAAAAAGGTGAGGGGGAGGGAGGGACATTGGAACAGGTCTCTGGGAGTGTTCTACATGGTAACCCTGAACCGTGCCCAACACCCAATGATATGTTAAAATCTTGGCCCAGTTGGGAGCAAAAAGACGCAATCTGCCCCCAGTGGAAGATTCGAAAGAAAATAAGGATTTGTTACTTGTGGACTGATTGTTGGAGGTATGATTTCCCCTATTGTAACGCCCTTTGTGAATCCTAGACCTTGAGGGGTAGTAGCCTGCCTGGGAGGGGTCCGGCCCATAGCCTCAGTCTCTGCTTTGACGGATGAAGCCTCTTTGAGGATCTTACTGGTTGAAACGGCCGGCCGAACATATGCGACCATGGCCGGCCCGGGCACAAAGGGGGTTGAATATCTTCTTCAAGGAAGATTGTTCTTTGTCAAGAGAAAGAAAAGTGTTCAGAAATTATCCATTGTCTTTGACAAAGCGGTCCCCAAAATGCTGCACCTCATCCATGGGGCCTGATTCAGCTGCAGCCAATTCAACTAATTGGGGGCCAATCCATGACAGCACTGATTTGCGACGTTCAGAAGATAAGGCACATTTAGCATTGCCCAGCAGACAAATAGTCGACAAATAGCCAGCTGAGCCCACCCTTCAAGGACCTCAGGATGAATGGGGGTTCCAGTGTCCTGATAGTGGAATGCCAGCTGTAGAATTTTCACCAAGGGGCCAGAAATATCGAGCACCTTATTCTGACAAGCTCCAAAGGCACTGTCTATACCCTTTCTTAGGGTATTTATTAATCAGGTATAGTGGAATCAATGTACGGGGTCAGTGCAGCTCTAGGGAACCCTGCCCAGAGTCTGGATTGAACCTCTTTCTTAAAGTTTTTTCTGAGGTTGTGTTGTATATAGTCCGCAACAGCAGGAGCCGGAACCCAGTCCTTGGACTTCGGGTCGATGATGTCTGAAGATTCAAAAGTGAAGGGGGTTGGAGGAACAGTGGGTTGAGCCAGTGAAGAACATTTGCATTTTTAGGCCATTTAGTTTGTGACTGATGAGAGGAGGAAGTAGTATTGGTATCTGTGT
Organism: Lissotriton vulgaris; assembly: GCF_964263255.1. Lineage (NCBI taxonomy): Eukaryota > Metazoa > Chordata > Amphibia > Caudata > Salamandridae > Lissotriton > Lissotriton vulgaris. The sequence continues at coordinate 1,959,331 of NW_028251781.1, read as the reverse complement.
CAGTACAGTCAGTGGTACAGGAGAGATGAAGCACTTCTTAGCACTATAGGTGTGTTTACCTAAAACCCCCTGGGACAATTTATTATATGCCTCTGAAGCGGCCAAGTGGAATCAGTTATAGAGGAGGAGGGTGCTGGAAGTAACCTACAGGGGTAGGGGAGTGGGCAGTGGGCCATCCCAAATGATCCTCCAGGCATTTTGAAATGTGCTGGAGGGCCGAGGTAAGTGTTTTGTTAAGGGAGCATTCATCATACTAATAATCTTCACCCTCATTAGGCCCATAAGCCTCTAGCTCTGTTCAAATGTTTCATAGTCACACATGGTCGTACGAAAGGGGTAGTCCTCTCAAGTTGAACAGTGGTGTAACAAATGTGAGGGGGCCCCCACAAGATATGCTGAAGGGCCACTCACACTCACATAAGTAGGGGCTAGGGAGCCCCCGCACAGCTGGGGCTGAGAGGCCTTTGTCATGGCCCTGAATCTGAAGTCCCCAATGGGAAGCAAGGGTCACAAGCATGGAAAATGAGGGGGAGTGGAATAGACCTTGATAAAAATAATGATTAGAGCCCTGGTAGACTCTGCTGTGCAGAGTGTCGATGGGAGCAATGAGCTGGTAGCAGGTCTCAAAACAATAGTTGACTGCAAGCTCCAAACATTAGAGGTTTTATGAGGAATCCCTCCACTCATTAAAACTGCCAAATAGTATTCAAAACTGTGCCCCAAAGTCTCAATTGCCTGTAGTCCTCCCCTATTCGTGTAGTATGGGGCATGCGGCACCAGTGAGATGCGTATCAGGAATCTGACAAACACGTAAGAGAGACATGCCGGCAAACTTCCCAGAGGTATGTGTGTACAGCCAATGGCCCCAGGGCCAATAAAAGCATTTTTTTTCAAAACATTTTGGCGGGAATTGCGCTGGGTTCGTGAATCACACAAAAATCTTTAAAAAACAAAGTGTGGGCTCCTACACTTTGCTTTTTAACAGCCCAGTGGACTGCCACCTCCCTGGGGCATTATTAATAATGTGTGGGGGCACGCGACCCCTGCAGCCCTAACTAAAACTACTTGAGGGGACTCCTGCACCCCGGGGACCATGACCTCCCCAGGGCTACAAGTTATTTAGGGCGGGGGGCTCACGGGCCCCCCAAGCTCATGAGGCTACTTGTGAATACTAAGTGTGGCGGGGCTCAAGGCCCCCCACATTGCCCCAGGCACCACCGCCTCCCCAGGGCTTTAAATCAGTTGAGAGGGGTCACACATCCCACTCCAGGAGCCCTCCTTGGCTCTGGGGACAGCCATCCCTCAGGGATGGCTCCAGCAATGCCTCAGGGTGCCCACCACCAGGATGTTGCAGTTTACAATTGCAGGGCGGGAGCACTGCTCGTGCCCTGCCATAGCAAACATTGCTTTACTTCATGGCAGCGAGAGCAGGAAAACTGCCCTCGCTTCCATGAAGCGAAGCAGATTTGCTATTGGGCAAAGGGAGCTGCATGTTTGCAGCTCCCTTTGTCCAAAAGCAATGCCAGCTCCCACAGGAGGCGAAGAGCCGGCAGGGACCATAGGGGCATTAGGGCTCCCCCCGTGGTCCCCAACTTGAGAGCATTCCCCGGGGGATTGGGTCCCCAGGGTGGAAACGAATAATGGAATCTCTCGATTTTGGAGTCGTGACCCCATTGCAGCTCCTAGCGCAGCCCCCCGTGAAACGTCGCAGTGGATTTGCTGATACATTTCAAATAAATATTTTAATAGTATATAATTTAAAAGGTAGTGTTACATTTGTGAACATGTTTTATAAAGTTAGGGAAATCGAAGTTAACAATATCATTACATTTGATAGAGTTAGTAAAAGTTAATTCAATTAAAAATTTTAAATTAAGCCTGAAAAGTGTACTGTGTTGTTGTACATAGAATTTGTGCTTTTGCGGATTCACGAGGGGTTCGCAAATCCACAAAAAAATAAAAAAGAGTATGTATGTTTAAAAAATAAAAAAAAGATTCACTACTGAGTTAAAGGGTGGTTCTAAAAAGAGCCCTTGTTTTCATTATGACTTTTTGGGAGGTACATGTAAGTGCAGATGCAGAGCTTAAGGTTGTTGAGAGATACTCTGTTTCCATCATCTGTGAAGTGAACTCCTTCACTTCTGTAGATGTCATCCATATCAAAACGTAGATTGTAGTTATAGATGAAGCCCATCGTAATGTCTCTGAGGTAAGCAGAATCAGCTTTATTGACATTCTTCTTAGCTTTCTCAAACTGTGAACAGAATTGATTTGACCACTTTCATTTCTCTCTTTGGCATATATTAGAGTATACAAAGACAGTTTGAGGTAAAAGCAACATAAATTGTGCAAAGGTATCCTTCATGAGCATTTCCAGTTTTACTCCAGTGCCTGTGCCTAGGTCATTGCCGGCACAGTGCACAATCATGAGGTCAGGGCGTTGGCGATGCAAAAAGGTTTGAACCAAAGGCATCAATTGGTGCTAGTTTAATCCTCTCTGTGCAATCCATTTAATATCCACATTTTGTAAACCTAGGTAATTGGCAATACCTCTGCGTTCAGCATACCTTTTGCACCAGAAAACATAGCTGTGCCCTGCAATCCATACTGTACGCATCTTGAAGAGATGTCATGAAGGAATAAAAAGAAGTCTGTAGCTCAGGTTGTCAGTTGGTAGAAAAAGAGGTATCTAAAATGGTGGAGAAGATGCTGTTTTTGAAAAGCCGATAAGTGATTGGCCTCCCATTAAGATTGGGCACTCAAAAATAGGATGCATGTTACTTTCCTCAAGAAGCATGTGTCTGATTGGTTATTAAAAGATGTTTGAAAGGTACAGTAGATACGATAAGGTAATATTTTGCAAAAGTCAACGGCACCTGCTATTTGCATTTGGAAGCTGTGCTGAACTTGAAAATATGATGAACTTGTGACCTGCCAGTACAGTTGAATGTTGCAGAAAGTGTTACCATGGAAACTGGATTTAAGCAGAATGGGGGAAGGGTTAAAAGTTAATTGTGGATTTAAAATGTGAAATTGTAACTTATATATAAGTGATTTGTTACTAAATTAAGTTTTTCTAAGTCAGTAGTATGTGTAGAAGTAGTCTGTTTTTTAGAGAAAAAAAATAGTATTATTAGTAATAGGATTTTGAACTCCCGTATGGATTTGCAGTTCCATTGCGACGCTACACTGTGGCACCACAGTGGAGTCGCGATTCCAGGAAATTATAGTACCAGTTTGGGCACTTTTAGAAGTCAGTTTGAAAGGGTTAATATGTCTAACCAGTGAGTTTTAAGATATGTTGGTAGAGGGATTAGTGATTATGCTACTTTGTGAGAATCTGTGGAAAGGTACACTTTAAATACATTACATACTTTTCAGTTTTTGCTTGAAATGGGAGTGCAGTCTCTGTAGTTTTAAGGTTTGCATGGTCTTGTGATTGAGGTATGTCTCTACATACACATGTATTCTGATTCATGTTATCCATCGGAAGATGCTAGACATATGAAACACAGGCATACATTCATTTGTATGTTTTTGTTATATATGGTGTCACTAGCAAAAGGTTCAGACACATGCATGCATGCTTTCAGGAATATGGTGAAACTTACAATGGAGACTTGTGAGTCTTCGTTTTATTTATGAAATTGTTTATTTACCCCCAATTATCCATATTCCGGTTTTTAGCACCCACCACCCTGCCCCTCCCCGCCATGCCTTTCCGCCCCACCGCAATTCACTACACGGGCCGCGGCTGGAAGGGTTGTTGCTTTCTATTTGGCTAGGCCCAACACCCTGACTAGTAGCAGAATGGTCAAGCAGCAGCACAAAAGCGAGGTTTAGGATATGTTGCTAGAGGGATTAGTCACTAGGCTACTTCGTATGAGTTTGTGAGAAGGTAGACTTCAAATACACCGCATCATTTTTGGTTTTTGCTTGAAATGGGAAGTGCAATCTCTGTAGTTTTAAGGTTTGCATGGTCTTGTGACTGAGGTATGTTTCTACACACACATGTATTCTGATACGTTTTCTCCAGCTGAAGATGCTAGAAATGTAAAACATAGGTATACATCTATTTGTATGTTGGTTTTTTATATGGTGTCACTAGCAAAAGGTACAGACACATGCATGCATGCTTTCAGGAATATGGTAAGACTTACAACTGAGACTTGTGAAGGGTTGCTGCTTTCTATTTGCCTAGACCCAGCACTCTGAGTAGTAATAGAAGGGTCAAGCAGCAGCACAAAAGTGAGGTTTAAGATATGCTGATAGAGGGATTAGTAACTAGGCTACTCAGTACGAGTCTGTGGAAAGGTACACTTCAAATACACCACATACTTTTCGGATTGTGCTTGAAATGGGAAGTGCAGTCTCTGAAGTTTAAGGTCGGCATGGTCTTGTGACTGATGTATGTCTCTACATACACATGTATTCTGATACGTGTTCTCCAGCTGAAGATGCTAGACGTGTAAAACACAGGTATATACCTATTTGTATGTTTCTTGTATATATGGTGTCACCAGCAAAAGGTACAGACACATGCATGCATGCTTTCAGGAATATGGTGAGACATTATTTTAATAATATAAAATTATTTTTATAAACTATTTAAACGTTTCTTTTTTTCAGATATTTTCAATTATTAATAAAAAAGATTGGGTATGACAAAAAAATGTCAAAAGAGAAGAGAAAAAAACAGTTCTATTTAAAGAAAAGAGAAAAGCAGAAATTAGATGAAGCACACCATGTTACATTGATAAGAGAACTAAAGAGTTGGTTAAAAGACTTGTAAAGAATGTAAAGACTATTCAAAATGTAGAAAAGAGAAAGGAAAGTTCTACAGCCAATGGGAAGGAAACGAAAAAAGGACATCTTAGTAGAAAATCATGTTATGGAAAAACAATACATGTTGAGAGAAGGCTGAAAGAATATTTGGACTGGGGTGAATGTGTGACATTGATCCACATTCTGTCCATCACCTGTTTTGTTTGCAAATTCCGCCCTAAGTGCGCTGGGGATGCTCAGACGTGGGTCCCAGGCACTCCACACCACTGGAGTCAAGCTAGCCGGGCTGATGAGAGGTGTTACCTCGAAACCGGTCCGGTCCTCGGATGCTTGATTCCGTTCTGGGAAGGACATGGCTTTTGTAGTTCGGACTGGACTGTTCCCATGGGGCACAGGGTCAGAGCTGATTTGCATATCGCCATTGTCTAACCCAGGGTGGTGTGGAGTGCAAAAAAACGATGGATTTGGGCCCAGATCTTTGGACTGGGATGAATGTGTGACATTGATCCACATTCTGTCCATCACCTGTTTTGTTTGCAAATTCCGCCCTAAGTGCGCTGGGGATGCTCAGACGTGGGTCCCAGGCACTCCACACCACTGGAGTCAAGCTAGCCGGGCTGATGAGAGGTGTTACCTCGAAACCGGTCCGGTCCTCGGATGCTTGATTCCGTTCTGGGAAGGACATGGCTTTTGTAGTTCGGAGTGGACTGTTCCCATGGGGCACAGGGTCAGAGCTGATTTGCATATCGCCATTGTCTAACCCAGGTTGGTGTGGAGTGCAAAAAAACGATGGATTTGGGCCCAGATCTTTGGACTGGGGTGAATGTGTGACATTGATCCACATTCTGTCCATCACCTGTTTTGTTTGCAAATTCCGCCCTAAGTGCGCTGGGGATGCTCAGACGTGGGTCCCAGGCACTCCACACCACTGGAGTCAAGCTAGCTGGGCTGATGAGAGGTGTTACCTCGAAACCGGTCCGGTCCTCGGATGCTTGATTCCGTTCTGGGAAGGACATGGCTTTTGTAGTTCGGACTGGACTGTTTTATGGGGCACAGGGTCAGAGCTGATTTGCATATCGCCATTGTCTAACCCAGGGTGGTGTGGAGTGCAAAAAAAACGATGGATTTGGGCCCAGATCTTTGGACTGGGGTGAATGTGTGACATTGATCCACATTCTGTCCATCACCTGTTTTGTTTGAAAGAATATAAAGACATAAGGAAGAGAATGTATAGAAGTAGAGTACTACAAAATATATTGAAAGATTGTAAAAAATATAAAAAAAGATCAGCAGCTTTTAAGAAAAAGCAACAAATTGAAAGTGTAGTAAAAAAAGCTTTTGAAATAAAAAGAACATTATTTATATTAATATTGAAGAGAATAAGAACATTGGATAAAACAATGCTGTTTATGAAAGAAAAAAGTTAAAGAAACATACTGGTTAATAGAAGTAACTTTTGTAAAATTTTCACTGGTGAATAGAAGCATACTTCTTGTACTAAACCTTTCTTTAATGAAGAAAGCTATTTTCACCAAAACACATTAGTTCATGCTGTTGATACTATGAGATGAATGATGATTGTCCCGTTCCAAAATAAAAGATGGTTTCTAGGAATGTGGAAGAAGTAATAGCTGATGAAGTTCAAGGGAGGTGTGCACAAGCGCCAGTGTAGAAGTACGATTTTAGCAGTAATTGTAGTATTCAACAGGAATCTATTGACATATTGTGAAATAATTTAGGATAATATGCACAAAAAAGTATGAAACTGAAGATTGAGATATTACAAGGATTAGATCCATGTAAAGTAAGAAAATATATTAACTTGCAGGGTCATTCTCTAGCTTGTTTTTCAGGAAAAGTGTGTCAAAGTGCTTTCCATCATTTAAGAATGTTAGCAGTCGGGGGGTGTGGTCTGCAGCCGAGGAAGATGCGCGCACACTGAGCGAGTAGCGAGCCATATCCTTACATTACACCCCTAATCTGGCATCATCCGAACATCCTGGTGACACCCGCCCCTGTCAGAGGAAGCAGTGCGGCAGCTGGCAGTGTCAATTGGCAGCGAGTCCCCCATTTTCAGCTCTGTTGGGGACTGCCGACACCCGCGGCATGTGGGCCCGGAGACTACAAGATGGCGGCTGCGGCGTCAGAGCTCGCAGTTTGAGAGCCCACATCGCAAGTGAGTAGGGAGGTGGCGGTCACTAGCGGGAGTGTGCCTGCTCCTCCAATTCTGAGCGCGGTGAGTGCCGCAGCAGTGCCCGCATGGAAGATCCGATGTCCGGCGGGCCGGCTTGGATTGAGGCAGTAAGACGGCGGGAAGCAGCGGGACATCGACCACTACGCTGCCTGGAGAGGTACGGCTGCTCCCGCACGGACCCCAGTAGCGGCGGTGACTGTTGGGGGTGAGCTGCCTTCGCCCCTGCCACATAGCGCAGGCAGGCAGATTGCGGCAAGGCCCTATCTGATGGGCCTCTAGAGACACTGCGGGGCTGAGTCCGCATGCCGGGAGGATCCCAGCATCTACCAAGCATGGATTGCGGGGGATGTGCAGCCCCCCTCAGAGACCAGCACACGTCGGTGTGGTGCTAGGCAGCATTGGGCTGACTGGAAAGGACTTGAGGCTGGTGGCTTGGTGGGGCCACATGCGCTTCATCAGAGGGCCCCATGAAGTAAGTGGGACTGGACTGACCGGGGCTGCGGCGGTGTGAGTGGGGCCTGCAAAACGCGATTGCGGCTTGCAGACTGTGAAGTGCCAAAGGTTTGAGCCTGGGCCCTGGTGCGACCCTGAGAGTGGGTGTTGGAGTGGCCTGGTCGGGGCCCGATGGACAGTGCTGCATAAGTGGGCCCCACATTTGCAGCGAGGGCCCGCGGTGGGTGTCCTTCTGCTATTGGGGTGTCAGCCGAGCGGAGCCAGGCGGAGAGACCAGGGTGCGGGTCGTGGAGTGGAGCCCAGCTGGCGACAGAGAGTGGCACGGTGAGTGACTGCACTATGGGCCGCAACCGCCAGTTAACTCAGAGCCAAACGAATTCAATGGATAATTACACCGTCAGTGTGGGCAGAGAGGAGGCCCCGCAGAGTGAACGAATGCAGAGCGGGGCGGTGGGGCTGGCAAGACCCCTCGCTTAAGGTCATCATGCTTGCTATTCAAGAGATGCGCAGAGCCCTGAAGGACATGTGGGGTACAATGGAGCCCAAACTTGACTCAGTGATGGAAGAGGTCAACCTGCTGCGGGCAGACTTTAGTAAAATGTCGGACAAGATGTCGGAGGCAGAGAGTGGTATAGGCAGCCTACAATCAAAGATGAAATGGCTCGAGGTGCAGGTTGCCACGCTCATGAAGAAACAGGCCGACATCACCGCCTCGAGGATCAGGAGGGCTGGTCGAGGCGCAACAATGTCCAAATCGTGGGGTCCTGGATGGACTCAAGGGTCCCTCCATGGACTACTTTGTGGAGGACCTGATACTCAACCATCTCAAGCTGAAGCGCCTCTCTAATTTCTTCTCAGTGGAGCGCGCCCACCGTGCGTTGGGGGAAGGCCGAAGCCAGGAGCCCCCCGCGTACCATCATAGCGCGGATCATGAACTATCGCGACGGCGATGCCATCCTGCAGGCATCGAGGGTGTCCGGCGATCTGCGGCTCAAGAATGCCACCGTTCGTTTGTTCCCGGACTTCACGTAGCAAGTGCAGCGCCAGCGCAGGTCATTCAATGGAGTGAAACGTGCCCTTAGGGATATTGGAGTGAAGTATGTGATGCTCTTTTCGGCACGCCTAAAGGTCATCGATGGGGAGAAGGCGTATTTCTTTGATTCACCGGAGGAGGCGAGCGACTGGATGGAGGGATGGCGGACCGTGGGCCTCCGAGGTGGATCGCAACGCTCGTCCCAGCACAACAAGGACCAGGGGGCCCAGACTGGTACTACCCCGTCACAGGATCTTGCTCGGGCAGGACATTCTCCTCTAAAGTAAAAGAACTGAGCAGGATTGTGTGAAAGGGGCCTGGTCACTGAAGGTAAGAGGGTGGCGTGCCCAGGGGATCCCGGCCTCTCGATGTCTGGGGGGTATGGGGCTGAAGACCTGTGGGGAACTGCGACTTTGGAGGCCTCAGACTGTTGCTGAGCCATATGACTGTCTTCCAGTGACTCTGGCGCAGGGTTTAAAGTTGCAGGAGGTGAGGGGGGTTGTCTTGCAGAACTTTCCAGGGGGGTCTGTACTCCGTTTCTACATTATGACTTCTTCGGCGGCTGCAGCCTCGTGTTACCAGATTGTTTGTTTGTAGGGTTATGGGGTGACAGGCACTCTGCGTATTACGAAGTGGGTGGTTGAGGGCCCACTGAGCAGGGAGGCAGGGTGGGGGGTGTGGTTAGGGGGGAGGGGAGGGTTGTTGTGTGAATCTTTCTGTTTTGCTCCAGGTGTGCGCGTATGGCAGCTATATTCGGTGGTCCTTGGGCTCCAGCAGGAGATTGTTGAGGGTCCGGAGCAGGTCAGCGCCTTGTTCTTCAATGGGTGATCAGTCAAGGTTGAGAATTTGGTCATGGAATGTTAATGGGCTGGGCAATAAAATAAAGCGCACACTCATCCTGCAGTATTTGAAACTCCACGGCCCAGACATAGTTCTCCTGCGGGAGACTCACCTGAGAGGAAATACTTGTAAGGCACTGGACCGGTTCGGTTACAAGCTACTGGCCCACTCCGGGTTTTCGTCAGGCTCTAGGGGGGTGGGAATTCTAATCCGCACAGCCTTACAACTGATAGTCACGGGCAAATTGGAGGAGGAATCGGGCTGTTTGGCGATACTGGCGGCCAAATGGGAGGGTTGTGCACTACTGTTGATCTCCTGCTACATTCTACCGGGACTGCATGCCTCGTCATACACAAAATTGGGGTCCCACTTGGCAGAGCTTCCAGGGGGTACTTTGATACTAGGTGGCAACACCAATGCAGTTATGTACTCAGATCTGGACTGCTGGGGGGAGGGACAGGGCCATAGGGGGGAGGCTGGCTTGAGTAGTTTTACCTCTGCATTGGGCCTCACGGACATCTGGCGGGCACATCACCCCATACAAAGGCAGTATACTTTTTACTCAGCCAGGCATGGATCCTTCTCCAGAATAGACCATCTCTTTGCCAGAGTGGATCAGGTGGGTAACTTTATGGACTCGTGTATTCTGGCCAGGGGGATATCAGATCACTTGCCGATGGGGGTCACTCTCAGGGAGGCGTTCTACCCAAGGATATACACGTGGTGCCTCAAAGACAATTCTATAGTGGACAAACTGCGGGAGGGCTCCCAGCTCTACTACGAGGAAACTCAGGGCTCGGTTGATTCCAAGATGATCCTCTGAGAAGCATTCAAGGCCGTCCTGCGGCGCCAGGCCCAGGCCTTGATTGGTGCGAAAGGAAGGATGAGACACTCCAGATGATGCAGCTAGGGAGGGAGGTTGAGGAGTTGGAGAGAGGTGTTGGGGGGACCCAATCAACGGAGCATGGCCATGAGTTGGCCCTCAAGCAGCAAGAGCTCCGGTCACTGGCGGAGGGTGAGGCGCGGGCCTATTCCCTTGCCATACAACACCGGATATACGATGCCGGGGACAAGAGGTGGTGAAGTGGTGTGGCTCACTGGTTAGAGGCGGCAGACCCGTAAGCAGAGGACGGCCCGGGACCAGGGTTCGATTCCCGACACGGCAGGGTCGTGGACCAGGGTCAGCGTGCTAGATAATTCTCGCCTCGGTGCCTACTCCAGTCAGGGACCACACTCGGCAACTCTGGGCATTAGCTTACCTTAGAGATACCCATTAGGGACCATCTCTCAGGGTGAGCCAGGACGGGTTCCCCAGCGGTCGAAGCGCGGAGATACTCCTCCGGGAGTCGATTCTAGCACTATATAAATCCACAATTAAATTAAATTAAATTAAATTAAATTAAGAGTATGAAGCTGCTGGCATGGTTGGAATGCCGGGATTGGGAGCGATACTGGGTTGCGGAAGTATGCAATGAGATGGGAATCCCGGTGTCGGCAGGGGTGGACATAGCGGAGGCATTCGCCTCATACTACGAGGCGGTGTACACCCCGGTATGCACCAGGACCGAATCTGATTGTGCGGCGTTCCTGCGGGACTTCGCTCTTCCCACGCTCACAGGGGAGCAGACTGATAGCCTGGAGAGGGACCTCACAGTCCTGGAATTGGGTGAAGCCCTTAATGCGCATGAAGCTGAGAAGGCGCAGGGGCCGAACGGGCTCTCAGTGGAAATTTACAAATGAAAGGCCAGTACAGTGACTGAACCCATGAGGCGCATGTTCCTTGAGGCACAGCAGGCTGGGGTACTGCCACGGACTAGTGTGAGGCCACGATAGTGGTCATCCACAAGCCGGGGAAGCCGGCGGACTGCTGCTCCTCTTACCGACCGATATCGCTTATCAACGTGGAGGCCAAGGTCTTGGCTAAAGCTTTAGCGATGCGACTGCTCACAGTCCTGCCGGACCTGGTACATGTTGACCAGTCGGGATTTATGCCTCATAGAAGTACACAGCACAATCTGCGTAGGCTTTATGGAGTAATGTGCATGATTGAGGGTGAGGAAGATACTCAAACGCATTGATGGCGCTGGACGCCTCAATGACCTTTGACAGTATCGAATGGCCCTATTTATTTATGGTCCTGCAGCTTTTGGGGTTTAGGCCGGTCTTCTGTGGCTGGGTGCGCCTGCTGTATGAAAGACCGGTGGCAAGGGTGAGGGTCAACAGAGTACTGTCCCAGGTGTTCCCCGTGTGACGTGGTACAAGGCAGGGGTGCCCACTGTCCCCTCTCCTGTTCGCCCTGGTGCTGGAGCCATTGGCCCACTGGATTAGGAGAGCACGGTCCTTCTGGGGCTTGTCGCTTATGTATGACTGGGAAGAGCGTATCTCGTTATACGCGGACGATATCGTCCTCTATATGGCCAGACCCTACCACTCCATGGCGCAGGCGCTTCACATTTTTGCATTATTTGGCAGCTACTCTGGCTACAGGATCAAGTGGTCCAAGTCACTGATTTACCCCTTCTCGGGCCGCCCCCACGGGTCACGTCGAGATGTGTGGTAGTGGTTGTCACTGAGGGCTTTAAATACCTCGGAGTGTACGTTACGAGGGACAGGACGGAGTTCTTCGCCAGGAATCTGGAGCCGCTTCTGGTGAGATTGGCGTCCGATGTTGCACACTGGCGGGCCCTGCCCCTCACCGTGATGGGGCACGCTGCTCTATTTAAGATGTTGGCATTGCCGCGCCTCCTGTACATCCGACAAAATTCACCTTATCGGGTGCCAGACGGGGTGTTCCGGTGCATATCCCAGGCCATGAGGACGTTGCTATGGGACGGGGCAACCCGAGAATTGCATTGACAAAGCTTACTAGGGGGGTGTATGATGGGGGGCTGGCCCTACCAGACGTTCGGCTGTATTATTGGGCGTCTCAGCTTCAGGTCATCAACAATTGGGACTACGCGTGGACTCGGAACCGGCTTACTGGGTGGATAGATACGTCATGCCGGAGGGTGGTTGTGAGCCTCTTCTCTACTCAAAGAAGCTCCGGAGGGATTTTCCCTCGCACACAAGGGTAGTACTGCAGTGCTGGAAGGAGGCTAACAGGTTCCTTGGTTGCGCTAACGCCGTAACCTGCAGGACCCTGCCTTGGTGTGGTGACCAGTTACCGGAGGTGAGGAGGCTCACTGGATTTAAGAGCTGGAAATTGATTGGGATTGAATACCTTGGGGATGTCTGGAGGGGGGATGCTCCTAGGTCTTTTGACTACCTGGGAAAGGAATACCGAATGCATGCCTCACAACACTATCACTACTTGCGTATTACACATGCCCTGCGCTCTCACATACCGGTGGGGACCAAAGTACCGGAGTACTCGCCAATGGAGGACAGGCGCTTACTGGACCCTTTTTAAGAAAAGCCCACGGCCACTATTTATCGCAAACGGATCAATAACATGCCTGATCCCCTGGTGTCACTGCGGGCAAAGTGGGAGGAGGACATTGGCACCCTAGAGGATGATGATTGGCAGCACGCCCTGCAGAGCCCGCGCAAGATAGCGAGCCAGGTCCGGTTTCGCCTGGTCCAGTTAAAAATTCTGCACCAGGTCTACTACCCGTGCACGCACTTATTCTCATGGGGCAGGACACAATCTCCTTTGTGCGCAAGAGGTTGCCATGAAGAGGGTACGTTTTTCCATATCCTATGGGAAAGTCCGACCGTGGCGCCCTTTTGGTCTAAGGTGGCTCGTACTTTGGAGATAGTAGTAGGATCGCCAGTTCTGGTGGAGCCAAGGTGGCTTTCATTAATGATTAAAGGGTCGAATGACTGGACAAGGTACAAGGAGATTTGGCTGGCCTTGGCAGCAGGGGTGGTGAAAAGGAATATTGCCCGGAGCTGGGTGGCACAGGAGGCCGCACAATGGGACCAGTGGAGGCGGGATTTGGATTGATGCCAGAGGGCGGAGGAGACGATCTACAAGGCTAGGGGGTATGTGAAGAAGTGGAGAAAGGTCTAGGGCCCCTGGCAAAAATACCGAGGGTCTGGGGGAGGCGGGGGGTGAAGCGAGAGGTGGGCTTTGGGAATGTTTTGACCTGCCTAATGTACGTATAAGAGATTGCTGACTTTCTCCTGCTAAATGTACACTGCTATGTTTTTTATGTACCTGTAAGCAAGGGTAATAAAAAGATTTATAAAAAAAAAGATAATCAAAAAAAAAGAAGAACGTTAGCAGTACACCACTCTGAAATGTGGAAGTTGGTAAGGATACTCTGCTATGTATGCCCGAGATATTTAATGGAGAGGCTCCAGAGGATCAAAACAATAGCTGCTAAACTAGTTTTGGGGAGATCAAGACGCTCCTCTACCTCTGTGGCCCTGTCGGAGCTGCATTGGCTCCCGATACTGCAAAGAGTCCAGTTGAAATCCCTCTGCATAGTATTTAAGGCCCTGCACGGGTTTGGACTGAAACTAATGCAGAGGAAATTTGCTTGGTATTTGCCTGAGAGAAGCCTCCGCTCCTCCTCAGCTAGAATGGTGAAGGTGTCAAGATTTAAAAAAATAAAATCAGGAGGTAGAGCTTTCAGTACCTCTGCTGCCCGATTATGGAACTAGCTTCCATTGGAGCTGAGACAATTGAAGGATCTCCTCCCATTTAGGAGGAGACTAAAAACTTGGCTCTTCCCTAGTGTTTAATAGGACTATTCTGACATTTCCCCGGAATATTAGTCTTATTGTGCACTTATGTGTTAGCGCCAGGATGCCTGTTAGGTGATAGAGCGCTCTACAAATAAAAAATAAATAAATAAAAAAGTCCTGCATTATTTTTAAGTGAAAGGAACACAGCTGTTTTGCAAGGTTCAGTATCAGATGTATAAAAGGTTTGTGATGATATATAGTTTCATTTCTATGGTTCACAAGAGGAGTGCAGAGAAAGTGAGAGGTTGATAAGTGTAGGTGTTGAAGAACAGGTGGAACATATACACTGACAAGTTTGCAGAAGAAATGACAAAGTTTAAGATAGTTTCATCTGAAAAACTAAACTATGGGGCCGATTACGATGGTGGGCGGACTTGAGTCTGCCCGCCATCGTAGCAGGTATGGTACCGCCTGCCTGTAAGCCGGCGGTCCCGTACTCCAAATCACGATGCAACACCCACCGTGGCAGTCGCATCCAGCGATTTTACGTTGCGGATTGTGCTGCTGGCTGCTACACCGCCGCGATGTTTGAAATCCCATGTTGTGCATTTCCATGCATAATGTGGAAGGCACTACGCGGTGCCTGCCACCTTGACCTTGGAAATGTAGAGGTATACTATGGGTACCCCCCAGTGCACATACACCCTCGCCCCAAACCGAGGGGGCCCGCAACAGGCTCCCAAACCCAGCCTCCACCAGTCATCCCATGGCGCTTCCACCGCCATGAAAAGGCTGGCTGACGCCAGCATTGTAATCTGGCAGGCAGTGCCTGCTATGCACTGCCGCCATTTTACCCATGCTGACCACTCCGCCAGGCAATCGTTATGATTGCCTGTGGCAGAAGCGTTGAGGGTGGTCTTTTGACAGCTGCAGTCACAAAGCGATTCCCGCCATCCTCCTAATGTGGTGGGCAGACATGGGAGACAGATGACGGAGGGAACGCCACTGACGGCCCAGCGGTGGCGGTCCATCCGCCATAATAATGAGCCCCTATGTTCGTATTTGTTGTCAACATACTCACTGTAGAAGTCAAACTAGGAATGTTGATGTATATTTAAAAAGTGAAAAGTAAAACAATGATAAGTGGGAGCAATTGGTGCTTATTTGTTGATGGAAGGTCATTTTGAGTTGGCTACTAATCAACGTATTTGTAAATATTGTTACAACAAATTGAAGAGAACAAAATGCCAGCTACAGCTGTACATAACAACTTAGAGTTGGTAGATATTTCTCTGGAACTAGCAGATTTAAATGCATATGAGTTCATTCTTATTCAATCTGTGCACCCGTTTCAGGCTATAGTTCATATGGAGCCTAAAACATGTATGCTAACGCCAACAGATTTACAAAGAGGTCTGAAAGGAGGAGTTGTGTACTTACCTTTAGATTTTAAGAAAAATATTGAAACTGTTGGTAGAGAGTAAAGTGAGTCTGTAGGTCTTCTAGTTAATGGTGCATCACCAAAGAGTCGAAAAATATGGCAGGATGTGGTAGATGTTAACAAACTTCAAAAGGCTACATTGTATCTGGTGCAAAATAATATTTATTATAAGAATGAAAGCGTTGAAGAACAGGAGATATGCTTAGAAGATGAAACAGAAATTTCAAGTGACCAAATGGAAAAAGTTGACAAGTCTAGAAGATATTTATAAAAATACAGTATACATCCTCTACATTCAAAAGAAGTGCTAGGAAACAATGTTGAATTATTTCAAATAAAGAACGCGGTGCGAACTCCCATGAGGGTATGGGAAAAAAGTTTAGAAGCATGTTTTTTGTTTTTTTCCACAGTAGTTCCCCATTGGAGAAGGTGGACGATATGATGAACGAGTAGTAAAGATTCCAGCTTCAGAATACTGCTTGACAAGATTGTATTCAGAAGATCCAAGATTTCGACAGTGTATTCCATATATATTTCATCTTCTGTTTGAAAGTGATTTGTCTGCACTTTCATATGCAGTAAATCATATATTAAAAAAAAGGAGTTCATCTTCCACATGTTTCTGCAAAGGAATTCATGTTGTGTCAACGTGGACCAATGAGTTTTGGTATCACCGTCACAGAGAACTTAAACGTATTTTAAGTCCCTTGTGGAACGGGTGACCTCCCTATGGGCTGAATTTCCGCAGAGTCTGCTTTCGGCTGGGGGTGACTGGAATGACATATGTGTCCCTCGCTAGATAGATGGTGGGGCACAGGGCGCAATGACAGCTATGCGTGAATCAACAGGGTTAGGGGTGGGTTGACACTTGGCGTAAACTACACCCTACTACAGATGAATACTCATATTTCTCTGCCACCCACAACTCCTTCTCATGCCTCGATTACATATTCATATCTCCCTTGTATGTTCAAAAGATTGTGAAGGCTGAGGTTTTGCCCAGAGGCCTGTATCCGATCACTCTCCAATCACGCTAGCTGTGCAGCTGGGCCCAGATTGCTCTCCGCACCGTTGCCGCCTCTCTTCATGGTTGCTACAGGACAACTCATATCACCAACAAATATATGTGGCCCTTACTGAATATTTCTCCTTCATACTGGTATGGTAGGTTCTTCTGAGACCCTGAAGAAGGTCAGGAAACTGAATCTGCGTGGGGTGGACATTGCCTTCTGCACTGCGCGGCGTCGGCAGCTGTATGACAGTGACCTATTGGACGAGGCAAGTCTGTACTGGCTGGCCACATGTAGTCACATTTATCAATGGGGGACAAATCCAGCGCCCTCCTATACCGTCTGTGTCAGCAGACGCTCCGCCCTGTGACCCTTCCCCGGTTCCATGGACTGACGGGCCAGGTGATTACTGATCCAGCGGGTATCACCACTAATTTCGCCAACTATTATGCAAACTTATACGCCACGCAGTAGACTCTTCCTGCGGACACCATTGACTGATTTCTGGCCGACCTACCCCCTCGATCTCTAGCCGATGACACACAAGACAACCTAGAGCTCTGATCACCGTGGAGGAAGTCCAATCTGCCCCTACGGAGATGTGCTCTGGTTTATGTCCAGGACCGAGCGGGTTTCCGTGCAATTTCTTCCAGAAATACTCGTGCCACATATCACCACACTGCCTAGCGGCTCTTCAGGCTGCGGTTGATGAGGGTTGCACCGGGCTAACTGGCGCCACGCCGAGATAGTGGTCTTCTTGAAACCTGGCCGACCCCCTGAACTCTACACCTCTCACAGACCAATCTCTCTCCTGAACGTTGAGGCCAAACTCCTCGCCAAAATTATTGCTAATCGCATTCTCCCACATATCTCTACGCTTGTCCACCCCGACCAGGTGGGCTTTATGCCCAATTGGGCGACTCAACACAACATTCGTGTGGCACACAACGTGATTACCTCCGTAGACCAGTTAAATAAACCAGCCCCGCTCCTTCTAGCCAATATGAATAAGGCATTTGATTCCCTCAGCTGGACCTATCTATTCTCACTCCTTACCCGCTTGAACATAGGACCCAGGCTGTACATTTACCTCCTATACACTGACATCACCGCCTCGGTGCGTGTCATAAATTTCATCTCGCAGCAATTCCATTTTGGGCGGGGTACCAGGCAGGGCTGCCCCCTGACTCCCTACTTGTTCACCCTATCCATAGAGCCACTTGCAGCCTGGGTGCGTATGGATGCCGAGGTGTACCGCTGTGAGTGGTCAAGCGAGGTGTCCGATCACATATCGCTGAACATTGATGACGTCCTATTCTTCTTTACACACCCGAATAGGTCTGGCCCCCGGTTACTCTACATAATGGAAATCTTTGGCCAAACTTCTGGTCTCTATACGAATGCACATTGTTTATGGCCCCTGTGGGAAGGGATCAGCTGGAGACTTGGGCGCAACAGGTCACGGTCTTGCCGGATGGCTTTAAATATCATGGGGTGGTCCTGTCGTCGTCCCAACCAGACTCCTGGGTAAAAATCTAGCCCCCTACTGCTTCAAATTAGTCAACAGGTGAGCTCAGGGCTTATAAGCCCCAGACGCTGTTTGGCAGGTCGCCCATTTTCGAAACGGTTTTGTTGCTGTACCTACTTTACCGCCTTCAAAACTAGCCATACACCATAACACACACATGGTTCCGACAATTGAATTCAGCTCTCAGTCATTTTCTCTGGAGGGGGCCTGTGCAGGTTGCCCTGCGAACATGTTTCCAATCCACTTATAGTGGGGGCCTCACGACCCCGGATGTCCAGCTTTACCATGCAGCCTCCCCCTCCTTGTCCTAAATGACTGGTGGTACAGCGACCGGCACGACCCTGCCTATGCGCTTGAACAATGGCTGATGGACCCTGAATCTCTGCATATGATACTATACTCCAATGCAGCGCTTGGCACGCTGCCACCAGCAACCTGAACTGTCTCTGCGATTTGGCGGCAGGCTTTCCTTAGGATCAGTTGGTGGGGTAAACTTACCAAGGAGACTCCCCTCTGGCATAATGGCCTCCTGCCACAGATGCTTGGGCTCCCTGGGTTTGCGGGCTTAAATGCTATCGGAATCTCAATGGTCAGGTATGTCCTTTGGGAACAAACTCTGAAGTCTTTCCAACAACTGCAGGCTGACTTACAAATGCCCTGCTCCCAATTCTATAAATATCTTCAATTCCGATATGCCTTTTTCCCCTATCTCTCACAACAAGATACTATTCCTGATTTTAGCCCTTTTGAGGTATTGAGGCCAAGGTGTTCATGGGTGAGATGGGCGCCCACAAAATCACAGCTCTATACCACACCCTGGCCATTAACAGTCATGATACACTTCACAAGACTAGGGAGGCTTGGCAGGATGACCTGGATCCACTTGACGAAGACATCTGGTTGGAGGCTCTAGAATCCCCGTGCGGCGCTGTCTTAGCAGCACGCCTTTGACTCCTACAATTCAAATACCTCCATAGGGCATACTTTACCTGCTATCGGCTCTGGCGCACTGGGATGATTGCTTCGCCCTCTTGCCTACGCTGCGGGTCGGTGGAGGACACCTTCCTCCACATGGTTTGATAATGCACAGTTCTGTCACGCTTTTGGTGTGGGATGCTGACATGCCTTTCTGAGTCCTGGGGTGGGATATACCACAATCACCATGCTTAACCATGCTCCACATCACTGATGAAATCAAAGGGAATAGGTACAAACAGTACCTGTTAATTTTAGGGCTTAACCCTGCTAAGCGTGACATAGCCAGGGCTTGGAAAGTGACCTCCCCGCCTTCGGTTGGGGCCTGGAAGCGTGGCCTTGATTTTTCCATGGGGCTGGAAATTCCAACTCTTAAGGCACGTGGATGCCCCCAGAAACACCCAAAAATATGAAAGCGGTGGGCCGACTACCGTAGTCTCTACCTTGAACCAGTTCCCCCGGCGCGAAATATTGAAGATTTGCCATGTTGATTTCATGTTGGGTGCAGGCTGTGGGACCGATTGTAAATGTACTTTTTTATTAAGACTGGAATTATTCATATAAGTAGGATGTGTAGATCAGGTGACACCTTTGTTTTTTGTTTTCAATGTGTATTTCCCGCAGATTTTGCTTTATGTTTCCTTTTGTTTCAAATGGACTCGTAGACATCTCTACCAATGCCATATTATATATGCGATGTATTGCCCTGGATCCTCCTGGTCTTTCTACTGTCTGTCAACAACAAAATCTGTTGTGAAAAAAATGTATGTTAAGTAACTTAGGTACCCCAACATGATTTGCAACACTTAGCAGTGCTGAATATGCGTGGGACGATTTATTTGAATTTCTACAAGAAGCAAATTTAAATGTAAAAAATATTGAATTGAAGGCACCTGGAGAACTGTGTTCCTTGGATCCTGTAAATCTATGCAGATATTTTACTCATAGGTTTCAAGCTATGATGTCATTTATCTGCAAGAAAAATATTCCTCCTCTTGAAGAAGTAACTGATTTCTTTTGGTGAAAAGAGTACCAAGCCAGAGCTGCTGCTCATATCACATGCTATTATGGATCAAGAATGCGCCAAAATTTGGAACTGATACTGATGAAAGTGTTTTGTCTTTTGTTGAACAGTATTTTGCCTGTGCCATTCCAGGAGAAGTAGGAGAAAACACCTTGAGACAACAAGTTTACGTTTTCAAAGTCATTGATGTGGAAAATACTGTTGACGAAAATTCAAGTCTAAGGAAAAATGTTATACAAAGTGTTGTTTTGGATTCCCAAGTCCAATAATTTCAAAAGGAAGAATAAATAGTTTTATGTCAACAATAAGGCATACAATATCTCGGAAATCTCAGAAGAATACAAACAATTTAAAAAGAACCGAAGATTCAAAGTATATTAATGAATACAATCCAGTGATTTTGACAATGTGGAATGCAAACATGGATATTCAATATATTGCAGATAATTCAATTACTGTTGCTCACAATGTTACATCATGTATAACTAAATCTGAAAAGACAGAGATGAAATAACTGTGGGAAGAAATTTCACAGGAAAAGAGTCTTAGTAAGAAATTGTACAGCGTTAGCTTGAAAATGCTTTCCCACTGAGAGATTGGGTCCAATGAATGTTCGGATCTGTTGAGCTCTGCCAGTTTATATTCAAAGTCAAGAGGAATTATTTGGGTAAGGTTAGGTCTTGCCTGTACATGAAATAGAGTATTAAAAACATTACAAAGAATCAAAGACTTAGCACTGAATGAACCAGAAAGCACAGATATTGTTAAAACTAATATGTTGAATAAATACTACCCCAAAAGGAGTCCATAATGATTGTTTTTTTCCCAACTGTTCAATGATGATATTACATTGACATCACTGGGTATGCGGAAGTTCAGTAGAATCTGAGAACAGCAAAAAAGGGAAACTGAAAATGTTACGTAATTCTATAATTATGTTGTGTTCTTAAAAGTATAATATTATCATTTCTGTATTACATTACATTACATAACAGTTTTTCTTCTTCTTTTTTACAGTAGGTAATGGTGAAGTTTGAAAATAGTTTTAATTCAGTATACAACAATACTACTCTAAAATAGTTCCACAAAGTTATGTATCTAAATTACTAAAAAAGGTAAGAACACATAACATAATAAGCATGATAATGTGAAACAATGTGTAAAGTTCATTTAAATGTTATTTATTTCTAAAATAATGTTGATTCTTTACACTATTTAAAAACTTTCAGATATCATCAGCCAGGTAGTCATCCTTTCACACAAACACTATCCATGCTGTAATCTAATCATTATTTTTGTGTTTTTCCTTTCACAGAGGCAAAACCCATGCACTCAAACAATAACTCAGATACTACCCCTGCACTTATGCATTCAACATGATACTACCCATGTACTCATCTAAGCACTCTGGTACTACCAAATCAATCCTCCAATCACCCAGGTACTACCACTGCACTCTTTCAATCACCCAGACAGTACCCCTGCATTTATTTACTCACTCAGGCACTCTCCATGCACTTATGAAATCACTTAGGCAGTACTTTTGCATCACGCAACATTCACTCACATACTATCTATGCACTCCTACAATTATACAGGCATTACTCTTGCACTCATCCATTCACTTAGGTACTACCCATATACTCATCCAAACTTTACTCTTGCACTAATACTTTTTCTCAGGGACTTCCTATATACTCATCTAATCATACAGACACTATCCCTGCACTCATGCAATCACTAACACACTACCAATGAACTCATCCATGCACTCTGGGACTATCTATGCACTCCTCCAATCACCCCGACACTACCCCTGTAGTTATGTAATCACCCAGGCACTACCCATGTACTCATCCAATCACTCAGGCACTACTATTGCACTCATGCATCCCTCAAACACTACCCATGTACTCATCCAGAACTCTGGTACTACCCATGCACTCCTCCAATCACCCAGGCAGTACCCCATACTCATAAATCACCCCCACAGTACCCCTGCAGATAACGTAATCACTCAAGTACTTTCCATGCACTCATGAAATCACTTAGGTACTACCCATGCACTCATGCAATCACTTAGGCACTAGTGTTGCACTAATCCATTCTCTCAGATACTATCCAGAGAAGTGTGGAGAAGTGTGGCTCAATGATTAGAGCGGCAGACCCTGATGCAGAGGTCTAGCCCGGGACCAGGGTTCAATTCCCCGCCACGGCGGGTCTTGGGCTCAAAATTCCACGGACCTGATAATTCTAGCCTCGGTGCCTATTACAATAATGGAGTCCCACTCTGCAACTCTGGGCAATAGCTTGCTTAATCTCCACAACGGCCCCCACAACGCTAAGGATGCCTGGCTTCCACCTTGGGGGTGCCCAGGAGTGGACGCCTCACAGGGAAAGCCAGGATGGGTTCCACAGCGGTTTTCGTACAAGCGCCTTGAGACCCTTGCGGGTGAGTAGTGCGCTATACAAGTATCAATTTACATTACATTTACATCCATGCACTCCTCCAATCACCCAGGCAGTACTCCTGAACTCATGCAATCACCCATGCACTGCCCATATACACATTCATGCACTCAGGGACTACCCATGCACTCCTTCAATCGCCCAGGCACTTCTCCTGTACTCATGCAATTACCCAGGCACTACCCATGCACTCATGCAATCACTCAGGCAGTACTGCTGCTTCTATCAATGCACTCATCCATGCACTCAAGCAGTATCCATGCACTGCACCAATCACCCATGCACTACCCCTGCACTCATGCAATAAGCCAGGCACTACCCATGCAGTCATGCAATCAGTTAGGCACTACTATTGCACTCATCCATTCTCCAGACACTATCCATGCACTCATCCAATGACTCAGGTAATACTGCTGCACTCATTCATTCAATCAGACAGTACTTATTCACTCTTACAATGATTCAGACATTACCCTTGCAGTCATTCATAGAACACATACAAGTTGTCTATTTTTAACCAATTAGGCGTTCTAAAAAGAACCATTTATTTTCTTCCTTTTTTGTTTTTAAATTTGTTTATGTTTTTTTAACTCTTTTAATAATTTTTTGGGTGTTTTTTTAACAAACGATTGAGAAAAGGGAACAAGCTGTAAAAACTTTTCAAAAGATTTTGCAATTAGAAAGTCATCGCAAAAACAAAAATTAACATTGATGGTTCTTTGCAGCAACAACAGCTGCAACAGATTGTACAGATTGCTAGCCTGCGCAAATAAGTTTCTTGCACTTTATGCAGTGCGGTCCTACTCCTGCAAACTCTGGAACAATTGGTGAAGTTTGTGTGGATGGAGTGGATCCCACAGAAGTACTAGGTCCTGCTACCTCATCATCCTGTTGTGTCTCTTGCATTTGGCGGCGATGTTGATCTCGTGCAAGATGGTTTGGGTGCATGGTCTGAAGATGTTTCATCATGGATCAAGTCCCAATAGAATACTTTTTTCTGATCCACAAGATAAACACACAGTGCAGGTGACTTTGACTGCATTTACTGTCTTCTCTCCTGGTGGTATAGAGAAGAAAGCCCACACAATACTCTCCTTTTTATGGGTTCTTCCATCTCCTCTTCATCTTCAGGAATATCCTGTGGTGGATTTTAAGATGCCATTTCCTCACTTGGAAAAAAAACACCCAAAAAATCAAATAAAGAGACACGGAAAACACAAGAGGTGTTTCTTGAAAAGATGCTCCTGGAAGAATGAAAAAATCAGAGGTGCAGAAAGAGGTAAGAGAAGTACAGAAAGAAGCAACAGAGGTGCCGAAAGAGGCAAGAGAGGTACAGAAAGAAGCAAGTGAAGTGCAGAAAGAGGCAGGAGGGCTGCAGAAAGAAGGAAGAGAAGTGCAGAAAGAGGCAACAGAGCTGTAGAAAGAAACAAGAGAAGTGAATAAGGAGTCAAGAGAGTTGCAGAAATGGTCAAAAGAGGTACAGAAAGAGGAAAGAAAGGTGTAGATAGAGGCAAGAGAGGTACTGAAACAGGTAACAGGGGTGCAGAAAGAGGCAAGAGTTGCAGACATATGCAAGAATTGTGCAGAAAGAAGCAAGAGGGGTGCAAAAGAACCAACAGAGGTGCAAAAAGAGGCAAGAGAGTTGCTGAAACAGGCAAAAGGGGTGCAGAAAGAGAGAATAGGTGGACAGACTGAGGCAAGTGAGGTACAGAAAGCAGGAAGAGGGGTGCAGAGAAAAGTAAGAGGGATGCAGAAAGGGCAAGAGGGTTACAGAAAGAGGCAAGTGAAGTGCTGAACAAAGCAAAAGAGGTGCTCAAAGAACCAACAGAGATGGAAAAAGAGGCAAGAGGGGTGCAGAAAGGGGTACAAGAGATGCACAAATAGGCAAGAGGGGTACAGAAAGAGGAAGAGAACTGCAGAAAAGCAACAGAGGTGCTGAAAGAGGCACGAAGGGCACAGAAAGACAAGACAGGTGA
This sequence comes from Lissotriton vulgaris, assembly GCF_964263255.1. Lineage (NCBI taxonomy): Eukaryota > Metazoa > Chordata > Amphibia > Caudata > Salamandridae > Lissotriton > Lissotriton vulgaris. Next base: position 1,934,971 of record NW_028251781.1, on the reverse strand, counting down.
CGAAAGAAGGAACAGAGGTGTAGAAAGAGGCAAGAGTGGTGCAGAAAGAAGAAAGAGAGGCGTGGAAAGAGGCAAAAGAGTTGCATAAAGAGGGAAGAGGGGTACAGAAACAGGCAAAAGGGGTGTAGAAAGAAGCAAGTGAGGTAGAGAAGAGAGGTGCAGAAAGAAGCAAGAGAGTTACAGAAAGAGGCAAGTAAATCGCAGTAGGAGGCAAGAGAACTACAGAGAGGCAATAGAGGTGCAGAAAAAGGCAAGTGAGGTGCAGAAAGAAGCAAGATTTGTGCAGAAAGAAGCAACAGAAGTGAAGAAAGGGAAGAAAGGGAAGAGGGGTAGAGAGAGAGGCAAGAGGGGTACAAAAAGAAGCAAGGCAAGTGCAGAAAGAAACAAAAGAAGTACAGGAAGAAGGAACAGAGGTGCAGAAAGAAGCAAAAAGGATGCAGAAAGACGTAAGAGTGGTACTGAAAAAGGCAAGAGAGGTGCAGAAAGAGGAAAAAAGGGTGCATAAAGCGGCAAGGGGGTACAGAAAGAAGCAAATGAGGTGCAGAAAGAGGCAACAGACATGCAGAAAGAGGGAAGAGAGGTGCAGAAAGTAGGAGAGATTTGCAGAAAGAGGCAAGAGAAGTGCAGAAAAAGAAAGAAGCAACAGAAATGCAGAAAAAGGCAAGAGTGGCTTGCACACCATTAGTACCAATTTAACACCCACATTTAGAAATAAGTAACAGGTGACCATTCTAGGTTTGCAAAGGGCCTTCTACCACGCTGTATCACTTGTCCCTGTATTTTTGGTAACGTTTGAGCTGTTTGAGCTAGAAACAAGGTTTTCTTTGTTCAAATCTGCAGATTAGGGAGCAGCTGATGGATTATATGGCTAATGCAGAAAATGTACAATTGTGCGAAAGTCGGTGTAGCCAAACAGTCGCATAATTCCGGTGGTCCTCCTCATACCTCTGACTAGGTCCTTAAGTGCTCCTCAGTGATTCCTTATTTTTTGTCTCACTGAGTTCTTAGTTGAGCTTCTATGGAAATGAGGAAGACTAAACATGATGTTACCACTCCACAACACAGACTACCATACCACATAATTACTCACCATAATACATAATCCCACTCTACATAATTCCTATACACTAAATTCCACATACTTTCTATCCACATAATTCCACTGCACTCCAAATCCACAGAAGCCCACAACAACTTCAAAGCCGCCACCACCGCCCACCACCAGCTCATTAGGAACACGAGGAAAGCTTCAATTGAAGACAGAATTTACACACACGGAAACAGCAAGGAACTCAACATCTTCAAGGAGTTCGCCCAACCCACCAGCGAATTGACTGGCATTCCCCCCTCAAAAGACTTCTGCAACAAACTCAGCACATTCTTCCACCACAAGATCTAGAACATCTACGACAACTTCGACAAAGACACCCAACACACAGAACCCCCACCAGCCACCCCGACAACCTGAAACCGACGATTGACAGCTGGACAGCCCTCACCACCAAAGACACACTGAAGACAATGAAGTCAATCCACTCTGGTGCTCCCAAGGACCCCTGCCCCCACCAAATCTTCAACAGAGCCGCAGACCCCATATCACCCGTGCTTTGCCGCACCATCAACCGTTCCATGGCGAATGCCTCCTTCCTCAACAACTGGAAACGCGCCGAGATCAACCCCCTCCTGAAGAAGCCCTCGGCGGACCCCACCGACCTAAAAAACTACAGACCCATCTCCCCGCTCCCGTTCCCAGCGAAAGTCATTGAGAAAGCCGTCAACAGCCAACTCGCCACCTTCATGGAAGAACACAACATCCTCGACCCATCACAATCCGACTCCAGAAAAAAAACATAGCACAGAAAAGTCCCTCCTTGCCACAACAGAAAACATCCGCTCCCTACTGGACAAAGGAGAAACAGGAGCCCTCATCCTCCTCAACCTCTCAGCGGCCTTCGACACTGTATCCCCCGCACCCTAATAAGCAGACTCCACAACGCAGGTATCCGGGACAAGGCCCTAGACTGGATCTAGTCTTTCCTCTCCGGCAGAACGCAACGAGTCAGACTTCACCCTTTCCCTACACCAACCACCTGCAGAGTCCCCCTAGGGTCCTCCCTCAGCCCCACGATCCTCAAGATCTATATGGCTCCTCTCGCCCCCATCGCCAGAACCCATGGACTCAACATTGTTTCATACGCAGATGACACCCAACTCATCCTCTCACTATCCAACGAAGGCAACACAGCCAAACACAACTTCCAAGAAGTCATGGAAGCTGTCGCAAGTGGATGAGCAGCAGCTGACTGCAACTCAACACAGACAAGACAGAAGTACTCCTCATGAGCCCACACCCCAATGCCTGGAATGACACCTGGTGGCCCCCCGCCCTCGGCAGCCCACCCACCCCCACGGACACGGCTCGCAACCTGGGAATCATCCTAGACACCGAGCTCTCAATGAACCGCCAGATCAACTGTGTCAGATCCTCCTGCTTCCACATCCTCCGCTTCCTATGGAAGACCTTCAAATGGATCCCCATCGAGCACAGAAAAACCATCACCCACACCCTCGTCGCCAGCAGACTCGACTATGGCAACGCACTCTATGCCGGAATAAACAAAAACCTCACCTGTAAGCTACAAAATATTCAGAACGCCGCCACTAGACTGGTCCTCAACCTACCACGACCCTGCCACATCTCTAAACACCTGCATACACTCCACTGGCTCCCCATCAAGGCCAGATTGACCTTCAAGATCCTCACCCACGCACAGAAACCCCTCCACAACACTGGACCAGCATACCTCAACAGCCGAATCAACTTCCACGCACCCCAAGGAACTCTACGATCAGCCCAGCTCTCTTACACTGTAGTTCCCTGCACCAGAAAGACCAGAGCAGGGGGCAGCTCTGTTTCCTTCCTCGCAGCCAGAGCATGGAACTCCCTCCCGCTCCACCTCAGGCAGACAACATGACTCCCCACCATCACGAGAAACCTCAAAATCTGGCTCTTCGACAGGCTTGAGGAACTGGATGCTGCACCTCCTCCCACAGCGCCTTGAGACCCTTGCGGGTGAGTAGTCGTGCTTAATAAACCTGTGATTGCTTGACTGATTGACTGTACAACGTACCACATAATTCCATTACACACAACGTACATCCACTCCAAAAAACATCAGTAAAAACTTTTACATTTACAACACCAATAGCTCTAATTCTCACAACTTCAAAACTTATTACATTGCAAATACTTCTTTAACTAGTAGTCGTGTTTTCAGAGTAGAGGAGAAAGGGTGCTGGGCCTCCAAACAGCGCTCAGTAATTCCACTGCATAGGACTGACAGGGGGTACCAAGAGGGCGTCTTCGCCCCCAAAGTCCCTTAGGAGTAAATTGTACTCCCTCCCCCATCCTGCAGTCTGCCAGGAGGTGCTTTGAAGAGTGGTGGAGAAAGGTGGGCATGGCCTCCGAAGACGTCTTAGCAATCCCACTGTATGGTACTTATTGGAGATAACAAGAGGGGTAGTTGGCCCCCAAAAGACATCCTTGGGGGCCAACTTCCCCTCCTCTTACCTCCAGTAAGTCCCAGACAGTAGGTTCTCATAGCAGGCCATGCCCCCTTTGCTCACCACTTTGCAAACGCGCTCCTTGGCGTGCTCTTGGATGGGGATTGAAGTCCGATTCGCTGCTGGGGGTCTTTAGGGGTCAACTAGCCTACCTCTTAGCTCCAGTAAGCCCCACAAAGTGAGACATCTGAGAAGTGTACAAAGGCCACGCCCCCTTTCCCCACCCCCACCACTCTGCAAAAGCGAACTCCTGGCACGTTCTAAGTTGGGGTATTAAGTTCCCTTCATTCCTGGGAGTCCCTGGGGGCCAACTATCCCACCAGGTACCTCCAGTAAGCGCCACACACCTGGACTGCTGAAAGTGGTCTGAGGCCACACACCCTTTTTACACCACTCTGCAAATGCGGCTCTTTGCTCACTGCTGCTCGGGGGCTGGAGGACCTCATAGCCCCACCAGCAGTGCCCCAAGAGGATTGTTTGCAGAGTGGTGTAAAAAGGGGCCTGACCTCGGACCACCTCTCTGCAATCTGTTTTTCTTCATTGAAGCCAGAGTAGGAAACCTTCTACGAAGCACAGCAGGAGTTTGCTATGACAGTGCAGGAGCTGTGCTTCCACCCATAGCAAACAGCAATGTCCCGGGGGTGGGCACCTCGCGACATTGCAGGAGCCGGCCCTGGGGGGGGCCCGGTCCCCAGGGCCATCAAGGGTTCCAAGAGGGGGCTGCAAGGCCCCCCTTCCTACATTTTCAAAGCCGTAGGGAGGTGCTGGTCCCCAGGGCCGGGGGTCTGCTACGGACCCCCGCATTTAAATTAGTGTATGCCCCAGGGAGGTGGTGGTCCCTGGGGCAGTTTGGGGGGGGGCAGGAGCCTCCCAAATGTATTTAGATAAATTTAAGCCCCGGGGAGGTGGCGGTCCCTGGGCCATCAAGGGCTCAAAGATGGGGCTGCAGGGTCCCCCTCCCTAAATTTTCAATGCCGCAGGGAGGTGATGGTCTCCAGGGCCGGGGGTCTGCTAGGGACTCCCGCATTTAAATTAGTGTATGTCCCAGGGAGGTGGCAGTCTCCGGGGCAGAGTGGGGGAGCAGGAGCCCCCATGCATTTTTTTAGACAAAGCCCCAGGAAGGTGGTGGTCCCCAGGGCTGCGGGGGGCCTCCACACCATAATTAAGAATTGCCCCAGATCTGGCCCAATCAGCGGTTTGAAACAAACGAAGCGCGGGAGATCGCGCTTCATTCTTTTTTAATAATTTCGTCAGGATTCGCTCACCCAGCAGGAATTCGGCCGGAACTATTTTTAAAAAAATGCTTGACTAGGCCTAGGGGTCAGAGAGTGACGGGCATTTGGCTGACTCTAAAAACTGTCCTGCTATTGGTAAACTTGTTCAAAATGCATTAAGAAAAGGTAATGGCATGGTATATACAACTACGTATGCCTAAATCGCTGTGCAGCCTTTCAGCATCTAGGCTGCTGCACCCCATCCACTACCGCCGGCCAGAGGTATCTGTCCGCCACTGCGCACCCAGGCCTCACTGCTCACCTTTTCACGGACAGGTCACCCTCCACATCATGCAGCCCCGCAAGCCAAGAAGTCTCACATATTGATATCACCATGGCAGAGGACATACTAGTGCACCCATCATCATCGCAGATTGCTCACCTGTTCAGACCTTGCGGTGCCACTAACTCTGTGACCAGTAAAGCCACGCATGTGGCTGTAGGCCCGTGCTGCATGGCTCAGGCCTACATTGCGGTCAAGCAGGGCACACAATACATGAGGTGTCTGGACCACCAGGACGGGCCATCACTGCAGTCTGCACACCCGCTCAGCACTTACAGTGCCCCTACCTCAATGGACCAAAATTTACCGATCCATGGCTGTGTGCCTGTAGCGCCGCAGTGCATCCAGTGCGAGCAACTCTAAAATGGCAAAGTGCCCGGTCTTTTTTTATTGATGGCAGGGTCACGTGTCCTGTGACGCATGTGCTGGATGCGTGTGGTGTAGGTGTATACCAGCCGCGAGGGAGTGGCTGTGGCGTACTGACAACTAGACCTGTGACCAATGTTCCCTCTAATTTTTTTCAGCTGTGTGCGGCAGTGTAAGGTCTCTGTGCGCTGCAACCAAGACTATGTGCGCCAGGAACCAGACCGCGCGTGGGGGTGCAGCGCCAAATATCATTCCAAACTTTTGCTTAAATAAGTGAAAAGAGAGTGCATTTCCACACATGCAGCGCCACATGAATGATTTTTAAGCAAGTTTTCCAATTAGATACAAATGCCTTAACATGAACTGGTTACACATTTGCACTTTCCTTAAATTTAAATGATGAAATTCTAAAATTCGGACCATATTTGCCTACATTTTCTTTCAACAGCAATAGTTCTATATACTTTTAGTAGCAGATCTCAGTGAACTACTGTTGACAGAATATCCAGAATGTGAACATTCGGCTTCCAGTGCCCTGTGGACCACAGTTCCAAGAATCCCGAGTGCAGAAATCTTCCGCCGCCAGTGTCAAAGAGCTTATAAATTCACAGGCTCAGAGATTGCCTTTGGTACAATTAACATCCTTTATGTGCTATGGTAGCTGGTCTAAACAATGCAATGGACCCCCTTCTTGGAAAACAACCTACAGAAATGGGTGTTTTACAAAGAAACAACTTGCTGCGTGCTTGTTAGTAAGTGAAAACATCTCTGATGGTGAAATGGGGATGATATCACAGAACGCTCTTCTGAACCACGCTCCAGCGTTAATATTTGGTTACTTAAGCATTGCAATATACATCTTTCCTCTCGTTCTCTCTCTTTGAACCACCACGGACTGCCTGATTTTCTCTCGTAGAAGCCAGTGTGTCTGTCCTTTTACCCTCTCCTTGCCAGTTTATCTGCAGAGGGCTAGAGCCTGGCTTGACCAAAAACATTTGACTAAATGCAACTACTATTAGCCTGTCTTGGAGAATAGCTATTGGCTATAAGTAAACTAAATATTCCCAATTAACTGGATGCCTATTAAACCATGTTTAGCTGAGTGAGCACAAGCACTTCAGCAATGTTTAGCGGTGGCAAAGTGCAGAGTCCTAAGGCCAACAAAAGCAAAAATCCAATACAAAATGAGGGTAAGCAGGCAAAACATTGTGGGGAAGACCAACCTAAGGTGGACAGGTGTAAAGGCAGTAATTCACAAAACCTTGGCAAAATCATCCCACAGTTTGTAGAATTGTATCCATTTTTCCATTGACAATAGTAATGATCAACCCTGTTCCTATCAAGTTTTATGAAATCTATATTTGATGTTTTGTAACAATAACATTTTCATTGAAAAATATTTCATCAACTGGGATGATGAGGGAGCCTGCTGCTGTACCCAGGCACTCAGTGTCCCATATTGCCTTGCTGCACAGATGAAAGGAGGAGGGGCCATATCTGATTCCCCCATGCTGCACGCATTCTAACTCTCTTCCTCCTCCTGCAGCACGGGACATGCAAGGGCCACACTAGTGCAAAGGGTCGGCCTGTCCTGCACCCGTCAGCACCAGAAAGAGCAAGGGCAAGACAACCCCACTTGGCTCTATCATCAGACATCTATTGTTGTTCTAGGTAAGAGTGTTTAGTATCCTTTGGGTTTAGTTCCATGATAGCATATGTCTGATGGCCCGTCTGACAAGAGGTTCATGCATCCTCTGAATCAAGAGGCAAGATTGCTGGGTGCTTCTGGGTGAGCGTGGGCCAATGATCTGTTGCTGTGTGGTAACCCTCGACCCAGACCCTTTTCCTCATAGCCTTTTATCAGACTAGTCCTTGATCTTCAGCCTGTTGCTTTGGACAAGAGCAATTGTAAGGTGTACTCCAGACACTTGGACCTTTGCAGTTGGTCCCCTATTTAATTGAAGTGAAATGAACCAGGGTGTTTCTGTATGGCTGTGGACTTTTCCACTTGCATCACTTGAGGGGGTACAGTAACAATTGTGCCTGGAGGTGCCAACGCTGAGGATGGGATTGAAGTTATCCCTAGCATCATGCCCACAGCACTGTTGTCAACCTGTGGCACAGGACAGTTGTGCCATTTCTATCATTTGAGGGGTATTCTGGGCCACAGTGACACTTGCGTTATGAGGCGCCAATACTGAGGAGAGGATGGTGTTCTCCCTTACAATGTGTTTACAGCACCACCAATTCGTGCAAATTGACCAGAGTGCCTTTTGAGTCCATTGATTTTAAACTAGCCCTCTTTTGCAAAACTGCTTAAGACTTAATTCCAAAAGGGGTCTATCATATTACGTGAAAGAGTAATTTCTAATAATATGCCACTTAGGCGGATTTTGAGTGTTTCAAGTTGACCCACTTGTAGTCTGCCCATTCAAAATCTCGGTGCCTCGCAACTGTGCATTGTTAAGAAAAGAAAACAAGCATTGGCATAGTCAATAGGTCTCGCATTTGGGGCCTTTTAAGTGTTTCGGTATCCAGCACAATATCGTTGGTGTAACAAAACCAAGTGTTGCATGGCTAAACACTTATAAGGTCTCAAAGTAGCAATTCTTGCCTAAATGACCTTAAATAACTCTTAAACAGATTGTTTTGAATATCTTTCCCCTTTAATTTACTTTAGTGTGGGTGGTGTAGTCTATTACAGACATTTTGCAGAGTAATACTTCTGTTTTTCAGCACCATGCAACATCCATTAAAAAAATACTTTCGATCAAAACAGGACCTCACATATGAGGAATGGGAGAGGTCACAAATGTTATTTGCAATTAATATTAGTTAGCTGCTACTGTTTTATAATATTAAAAATGCACACCACTATCCCTGAATATTAGATGGAACACATTTAGAATTTTAACTAGTGGGCCTGTGCACTGTCAGTGACCAGGCCAAAGAGGAAATGTAAGAGCTGAAATTGGATCACAAACTCAAAGCTATTCTGAACAGGGGCCCAGAAAATAAGCTTAGCCCAGCCTCCCCAGCCTCCCCCTACCGAAATCCTTAAGCTGTCCCTGACTGTGCAAACAAGCATTTGCAATGCAATAGGTCTTGCAGCATTAAAGTTTGAGTTATTGGCATTGTATATAACAATGTGTTGCATTAAATTTTTAGCAAAGTCTGTATTGGTGTATAAAGATGGTTTGCAAGATGATAGCGATGGAGTGGGGGATGGATGGATGGAGTGGAGGGGATGGATGGATGGGGAGATGGATGGATGGGGGATGGATGGATAGAGGGATGGATGGAGTGGGGATGGATGGAGTGGTGGGGATGGAATGGGGGGATGGAATTCATGTGTGAATTAAAAAGAGAAGGAACTACAAATCTGTCTTCTTGAAGGATATTTTGGCTAAAACTGTGCTTGCCCAAACAATTATCTCCTTGGTCAAGATCCACCTCATTATTATAGTTTTGCATTGTTCCTTTATATATTTACTCTTGGTGATTTTTCAAGCCTGTTCTATTGTGAAGCACTCTAATGCCCCTCGGACATGTTTGCAATATATAAAACAGCAAAATTAACATAGCAAGAATGGTAGAACACAACAAACAGCGGCTGTAAGGTAGTCAACAGCAACAGTTGTGGTACAGATTAATTGCAAAACTTGTAGAGATATACTGGAAAAGACGGGAATATATATACCGCGACTCTGGGCACTCGGTAGGTCAGAGGGTGACACCACATCACTCTTTCTTCCAAGCCTACCTAACAGCCTCCTGCCAACCACACTTCACCCAACAACAATTTATTAGAAGTGGAACTTACCAACAACTCTTCTTAACTTTTAACTACACTCCGGCACCACTGACAAATGGTGCCAAAATACCGAATCTCCCATCTGCGACCGTGAGAGTCGTAGAGCTCTGCAGCCACTCTGGTATTGGCCTAGAATCTCGGAGGCCCCACCCTCCCACAAAGGGGAACCACAGCACCAGTTACTGGCGCAATCCTGAATCCGTTTTAAATCACTGAGCCTCACAAGGGAACATCTCCTAAAAAAAATGCTTCAAGATATAACCCCACCTGCGCACTGAAAGCGTCCTTCAAAAACATGCCCACAGTCCTCGACTCACTGCAGCCCAGTCACACAAGTAGCATTGACTTTTGGAGGGAAACAAACTTCTCTTTTTGGAATCCCACCTGCACACACTCCACCCAACCAGAAAGCGCCTTGAGGCAATTTGTTCAGTTCAGGTAGGCACCCTAGGTCCATACATCCATTACCTAGAAGCTCACATTAGCTTTCTGGAGCAACTTTAGAATTCGAAGGCGGTGCCCCAAAGGAGAGTAGGGTTGGGGGAAACCCACACGACCTGTTAGGGCTAGAGCAGAGTCAGACCAGCACTGAGGACCGAACCGGCCTCCGGCCCGTCAGAAATCCTGGTGTCCCCATGTCAGCCTGTCCGCCTCTACAGAGACAGATGCTGCAGACAGCGCTACACACCTACTCATTTGTAGAAATTAGTGCTAGTGGTCAATGCTCTGCTCGGAGGGACTAATACAAATCGGCGCCGAATACCATGTGTAGAACTTAATGAGTGCCTCTTTAACCCACAACCCTTTTATCCCTTGCGTGCCGGTCACTCCTTTCATACTAAGTACCCGTTTCCGTTTTTCTCTTTTTCCCTGCTTTACCGTGAGTGTGTCTCTCTCCTCGTGGCGCTTAGCTGAAGGAGAAATACGTTCCCGTGACCCCCCCCTAGCAACCACCGGCTCAAATTAAGTACTGCAAAACCCACTAACTGCCCTCCTGAGCCCCACCCTACGCGGCCATCCCGCAGCTGTACAACGCACTCCATAGTCTCATAGGCACTCACTCGTTCGCACTGACCTCCAGCCCCTCCTCGGTACCTGCCTGTTCCAGTCTCCACAGTTCACCTCTGCTTTGATGCTTTTTTCCTTCGCTGAGGTGGAGCTTATTGGCTCCGCCTGGGGTTGCCCGATTACCACAGGTAACCCTTGTTTCACCGGTCTCTTGGTCCAAAATCCCCTCCTGGCGGTGCAAGCGCAGCTAGCTACTTGTAAACACTTCACCCATCACTTCCTGGGTCACGCCGGAGGGTTAAAGTCCAGCTGCTATGTACTAATCTGACAGACTGGGACCCAGCTGTGCCTAATCCATAAACACCAGAGAGCGGCAAAACTCTTGTCTCACTTCAGAGCAGCAGAGGAATAAAAAACACGTCGCACCTTAAACGGTACTGAAAACTTGCTACTAAGTGTTTCGTACCAAACAATATCGGCATACACATCAACTAAAATAAACAAATGTGCCCACGCAGTCATGAAAACGAAACCTAGCGTAGGGGCGGGACTTCCGTCTTGTGCGCGAAGCAGCGCCCTCTGAGTTACTGGTCCGAGGAGCAGTGGTGACGCGGGGCTCCCTTGCCTGAGGGAGAGCCCCGCGGAGGCGACAGAACACCGAATTGGCGGTAAGTGGGCCTTGGGGGGCGCTCGTGTGTGCGCGTGTTTGTGTGTGTGTATATGTGCGACGGCTGGGGTGTCTCTGTATGTGTGCGTGTATGTGCGCTCCTGTTTGTGTGTCTCTGTGTCTGACGGCGTGGGGGGGGAGTGTCTCTGTGTGCGTGCGTGTATGTGCGCTTGTGTGTGTGTGTGTGTGCGCATGCGTGCAGGGGGAGGTGTGCCTGTGTATGTTTGCACTTCCCAGGAGACAGCCAAGGCGAGCGCGGCGCGTGCCACTTTCAAATCGCCTCCAAGGTGATGCGCGCGGCCAGGATTGTCTCCTTGGAAGCACACACGCCGACAATAGGTTCTCGGCGAGAACGCGCTTCCGCGCGCTTAGCCGAGACCTAAAAACGCCAATTCTTACATTCATTTATTTTGAAGTGTCCCCGTAAATATTACGTTTATCTCTTTTTAAGAAAAAAAGTTATCACGTTTAATCATTGCTGTTACTTAACCATTTAAGTGCCAAGAATGGTATACAAATGTCACTTTTATGGCAAAGAGATGGGGTAGAGTTTTTTTGGCCTCAGGGGCTTGTTTCAACACTTTTTTCCCTTGCATGGTGCGAAAGTGTCTCTTTAAATGCCTCACGGTGTGAGCCTGTGCTCACGGGACGCAGCTTTAAGTGTTAGTACAACCCATTCACATAGCTGCCAAGCGTCAGCTGACATTTAGGGTAATTATCAGCCCCATTCAGGGCCCCGTTTTAGGAGGGTCACACCTGGAAAAGAGCATTCCTCGCTGCTGCATTACAAAGGGAAGGGACTCCTCTCTGCAGAGAAGGCCGGGCAAGGGAGGGTGTGTATGTGAGCCAGTCCCGCAGTTAGGAAGTTCTCAATTACCACACCAGAGACAAGATCATTTTATGGTCGTGACGTTTGACAGAGTGAAATGTAAGATGCTGTGAAAAAGATGGTGTTTTTGTTCACCTGAAAAGGGAAAATTTTGTAACAATTTAACCATATCAATGGTGTCACTTACCATAATGCAAGCTTGGAAAATGCCCCCTTGTTAAAAGTATATTGCAGTCGTAATCTCCGGAAAGTGGGCTGCTCGCACTCTTGGGTCCCCTCCGGTGTCACTGCACCTGCTGCACAGCGGCCACGCACCTGAATGTAATGTTGCTGCTTCATAAACCAAATGCACTATAAGCAGGATGACATGGGTAATGTTTTTATAATTTTAAAGAGATACTGATATAAAATGGAATGCACACTTGGCTATGAATGAATGAGAATTCACAATTAAAAATCCTCACTGTTCGAAACTTTTAAACGTGTGCCACTCTACTGCAGATGATCTGCCAGTCCATAAAGCCAAGCTGAGAAGGCGGGCAGGTCGGATATTTTGGCATCCTTCTTCCTTCTAACTTGAATGATGCAGAGTGGGGGCTGGGCTGGCGCCTTAGTACCATTACCTTCAATTAAGCACGGTCCGGTCTCTGCTGCCAGTGGTCTGGGCTCCCGCAGGACTGCTCCACTCCTGTCTATTGTCTGTCGCTTCAACGCCTACGGGGCTGATTGTAGGCCTTTGAATTAGTATTCATGTTAATTACAGCGCTGCAATTAACATGAATACGGTCTAGCAGGATGAGATGTTGTGTGCTCGCTAAATATGACACACTGCGCGCTTGGTTTAACTTCTGTGCGCGCGTGCCCTGGTGCGCGGCTTATTGGGAACCAGCAGATCACTACAAGGAAAATCTGGGCCATGTAGCGTTGTTGTCCTTCCCTGTAAGTGTAAGTGGAGTGGGCTGGCCTGGCGTATGCCAGCGCTGCATGAGGCTGTGAAGAATGACTCCTGAGCTATGGGGGTGGCTCCGTCGCGAGCTATATGAGGAATCAACTGATGCGGGTGTCCGTGTTGTAGTGCTGCCATTACCCGGATCGCAAGCGCAAATGTGTCATTCTGTGAGTGAAGTCCCACAACATGGCCAACATGGAAGGTACGGAGAATCACTGACCCTACATTAATCCATAGTTCCACACATGAAAGATGGTGGACATGACGCATTTTTGTGGATATGAATGTTTATTGCTCATTCACTGGAGTGTTGCAGCTGTAGAAATACAGGGACATGGAAAGTTCAGGTTGCAGTTTTTGGCACATGGAGGGCAGTCAATTAGATCGATGCTCGTGCTCGGAGTTAGGCTGCACCAACATATGTACTTATGTGGTCCGTCGGCTAGACTGCCGACCTTGGTGCTGGAAACCAGGGTTCGAGCCACGGGTCGCGTCCACATTCTGTGATAGTGGGCATATCACTTAATGTGCGCCTGCCTGAATGTGTAATGTATATACGGTGCTCATGTAAAGCGCTCCAATACATTCGGGTCGAATTTGCGCTATTAAAATATGCAAAAAAATAATTGTTTTACTCCGGCAATCCTAGCGCACTTATAAATTCACTATACACTCTCCTTGCAGTACTCTAATGATCCAGTCTCTACATTTGTACAAGTAGAATGAGCGAGAGAAAGTTACATAATCAAAGTTTTCCACACTGCCAGAGGTAACATGGTTGCATACGCTGTCTACAGCACAATGTAATGTGGTAGGGCCCAGGGGCAGCATTTTGCATATATGATGAACACACAGACACAGATAGATAGTGGAACTGGGTACAGGCATGTGCGCTTGACTCCTTTTTATTACCAGGGTCACATGTCCAGTGGCGTCTGTGCAGGATAAGTGTGGGGTGAGTGTAATCCAGCCCTCCGGGAATGGTTGGTGCTGGTAACAAGTACAACAGTAATCATCGGCTCATATACTGAGATTCAATCGTAAATGGTCCATGACTTGTGGTTTACTGAGGTAGGGGCATTAGAAGCATTCAGCGTGTGAGGAGCCAGCGATGATACGTGGACCGGGCTGCCACACTGGGAGCAATGTCTCTCACCTGTAATCGCGACTCGAACAAAAGATGAAACATGAATAAAATACATTGTCGAATCATGTAGGTTTCAGGCATGATATAGTTAGAAATTAGCATTTAAAAAACCTTAGAAACTCACTGAAAAAACCATAGGTTTCAGGCACGTTTTAGTTAGAAATTAGATTTAAAAAACCTTTGAAATACACAGAAAAAAAACATAGGTTTCAGGCAAGTTATAGTTAGAAATTAGCATAGTTATAGTTAGTTGGACATTTCACTCATACAAAACCATAGAAATCCCCCCGTTATAGTTAGTTCAGCTAACTATAACTCGCATCCCCGCAATGCACTGCTGATGACGTCACATATTACATCATTCATGACATGGTCAGTGACATCACTGATGACATCTCAAATGTTGACATTACTGAACTGGGAGAAACCCCCGTTTTCTTTCAGAAAAGCAATAAGCTTAACGGATTAGCTGGTAACTACCTGCCCGAAAAAACACCCCAATATCAATGCATAGGGTCTACTGAACGTGACAGGGCTCCTCCGTTGCGGCCACTACAGTGTGTGTCATTTGACCCACAGTAAGAGTCTCAATTTCGAACCGAACAAAACCCTACCTCAGTGGACCAAAATTCACCATCCCATGGCTGTGTGCCTGTAGGGGTCGCAGTGCATCCAGTGCGAGCAACTCTAAAATGGCGAAGTGCCCGGTCTTTTTTATTGATGGCAGGGTCACGTGTCCTGTGAGGCATGTGCTGGATGGGTGTGGTGTAGGTGTATACCAGCGGCGAGGGAGTGGCTGTGGCGTACTGACAACTAGAACTGTGACCAGCAGATCACTACAATGAAAATCTGGGCCATGTAGCGTTGTTGTCCTTCCCTGTAAGTGTAAGTGGAGTGGGCTGGCCTGGCATATGGCAGCGCTGCATGAGGCTGTGAACAATGATGTGCGTGTGCCTGAATGTGTAATGTATATACTGTGCTCATGCAAAGCGCTCCAACACCTTCGGGTCGAGTTGGCGCTATATAAATTTGCAAACATTTTTTTTTTTAACTCCGGCAATCCCAGCGCACCTAGAAATTCACTATACACTCTCCTTGCAGTACTCTAATGATCCAGCCACTACATTTGTACATGTAGAATGAGCGAGAGAAAGTTACATAATCAAAGTTTTCCACACTGCCAGAGGTAACATGGTTGCATACGCTGTCTACAGCACAATGTAATGTGGTAGGGCCCAGGGGCAGCATTTTGCATATATAATGTTTATCAAAAATAAGCCTAAAACATATTATAAACAGGTTTAAATGAAATATAAATATTTTACACCACAAAATATTTACCATTCACCCCAATAAATTAACCCGTGGACGGCGGCGGGCATTCTGCCGCGGTGCGGGTGATTTATGACTGGGCGTGGTCAGGACGGCCCCCGGCCGTCCTTCGCACACGCCCACCGTGACGTCGGTCGCCCGGAGGATGTCTGACGCACGCAAAGGGTTAAATAACTAAAATCATGACAATACAACCCCGAAAAAATATTAGCATTAACTACAAACACTTAGACAAAAACATAAATATAAATACATTTATATTCAAAACTATACATTACAAATAAAACCTAAATTAGCATTTACAATAGATGGACATAACTGATAAAAGCTATTGTAAGTAAAACTAAACTAACCAATAATATCAAAGTATAAACAACTTTAACCAATAAAGTCAGGCAGAAAATTAAATCAACATTATAAAAGGCACACTAATTTAAACAGCTAAATACTTCAAAAATGACAAACCTTGCAAGACAAGGAAACTCTGCCGGATTCTCTGATCAGACTATTAAAGAAATATATACAGCTCAACAACTACCTAATCAAGTAAGTAAAATGAATATTTAAACTAAAACGTGCTTGTTAATAATAGTAGCAAAATTACTCCGTGGCTGATGATTGCTTCTAGGTTCGGAGTGAGGGCGTCATCACTGTTGACAGCAGTTCTTTGGAGAAAAACGTGAGTTTCCATTTTACCGCTGACCAGCAGGGATGAGAAAAAAGGATGCGAAGGAGTCTGGAGAACCTTCACGCTGTGGAGCATTTTGAAGTTGTGGACTGTGGCACAGGTGGAGGACTGTGAAGTGGAGTCCAGTAACTTGGAGGAGCTGGGACGTCAGGACGGATGGACGAGCAAAGTTGCTAGTGCGTGGAGTGGTCACAGGGCATCAGTGATGAGATGAGGATCAGAGTCACAGGTGACCTGGGGCTTGGTGATGGTGTTGCAGTGGATAGTGAAATTTGACGATATAGATAACCAGTGTATCTTTATTAGAACCACAACCATAGCTATGATAACCCCCTGTTGGAGCTGAAGGGTATTAAGGGGCACATGCATCAAAGTTTCATTTTGTGATCACCAAATAGGGATATTTAAGAAATCGCTATTTGGTAAAAGCAAAATGAAATGCAACAAAACAGTTAGCAAATAGCGATTCCTTAAGAATCGCAATACAATTCTGGAATCGCTATTTGCATTTGTGACTCCATTCTTTTCCATGGGCCTCAAGGCCCATCGGTGAGAATGGTCTTGCATCGCCTAAATTGCTATGACCTAATTTGTAATCGCAAATTAGGTAATGCAGAGGCAAGGGTGGCCGGTGGCCTCAGGCCCCCCTAAGGTGACCCTAACAAAACAATTTGCATATGTAAGTCGCATGTGTGCGGCACATGGCATTTTGAAAATGCAGTTTTGTGCATTTTTCAAAGTATGCACATGGTTGACATCAACTTTAAATTGATGCTAATTAGCGTTTACAAAATGCACAGTTCTCATTTAAGAAAGATTTCTTACATGTGCATTAGGGAATTGCAAATTGCGATTCGCTATTTGCATTTGCAATTTAGGAAATCACAAGATATTGACATTACCTAAATTGCAAATCCAAAAACATTCATGCATAGCAAAAGGCCATTTTGTAATCACAAACTGATGCTTTTTCCGATCGCAAAATTGTTTGATGCATGTGCCCCTAAATCTATTCTGTGAAAAGAGCGGCAAGGAAATTAGTGGAAAGAGGTTGCGCTCCTTTAAGTGGTGTATTAGACACCTTTTTTAAGGGCAGAAGTCCCTTTGGGAGAGTCGCAGAGGCGGCCCCCTTAGTTGTGTGCACATAAGCTGGGTGAGGAGCTGAGGAAAAGGCCCCTATAGGGTTCTAAATAAGCAACTCAGTGAAGCGCTATTCACTTAACAAAGCCCCAGTCAATAATAGACTTGCTGTAAAGGCATTTAAGGGGCCTAAACTTTGTATGACAACAAAGACCACAGGTCAAATAATTGAATCCCCAACCATGTTTTCAGGACAAAAGGGCTCGCCATTAAGTGAGGACTCTGTGGAGGATAATAGCAGTACTAATAGTTGTGTGATGTTTTTGACATCGCCACCTAATATAAGTACACTTGTGTTACCCTCTTTGGCACAGGGTCCACTGCGTCAGGACAATTGTCATCGGCTCCACCTATCAAATCAACATACCTGATCTTTTCACAATCTGCAAAGCTGTCTCTCTTGGATCAAACTCTGCTGCCACTCACCGCGGATAATTCAGGGCTTCATAGTCCACCATATAACAAGATATCACCACTGGAGAGTGAATTGCCCAACAGTAACAGCCTCAAAGATTCTTCTGTTTTAAATGTCAATAGGAAAGAGCCAGATATTTGCATTACTGAAAGTCTTAACCTACAAATGCTTCTTGCTTCCTGGACACAACCAGATCAATTGATGTAGTCACAGAGTCCACTGCAGAGTAATGCACACACAGCATCCCCTGTCTCCCAACTTCCGCTTTATTGATAAATGTGGTTCTGCAACAAGTTCTAGGAGAAATACGTGAAATGAGACCTGCCCAAACGAAGGCTCATAAGGAAATTGGGGAGCAATTAAATGCCATAAATGAGTACCTGATCCAATGTAATGCTCGCATAGAACAAGCTGACCAGAGGATCTCTTACCTCGAGGATAACCATAAGAATTTGGCAGCTAGATAAAAAAGGTCAGATAGGTGAACTTAGGCCAAACTGGAAGAGGTGGAGGATAGAGCTTGCAGTCTAATCTATGATTTGTAGGCATACCCAAAAGGTCGTGAAAATGGTCAAAATGTTGACAAATTGATATCTGCTTTGATCAAGACCTATGTCATTTCTTGAATTGTCCACAAAAGACCGAGATCTTACAGTTATGTGTGCTCTTAGAGTCACAGGGCACTTTGTCTCCTACCGTAAAACACCCCCAAACAATTCTGGTCAATTTTAGGGACTAGCGCATCAAAGAACAGATACTCATCCAAGCATTACGTACAAAACCCTTCCAGACTACAGATAGCTACTCGTTTCAGATTTTCTCTGATCTGTCCTTATCTACTGTCTGCAGACGCAAGTAATTCAAGTCTATAATTGAATCATTCAGGCAAGCCGACGCACAAGCAGGCCTGGTTCAGAAGTCGAAGCTGAAGGTCATTGCAAAGGACGATTTTATGTGTTCACCTCAGTTCAGAAAGCCAATGACATTTTAGACAGAATAAATTCCTCAACAGTTGAGGACTAGTAGATGCTTTCTTTCTATCTCCCTTTACTAGTCCACCTTTGGGGATTTTAGCTCTTTTATTTCACTTCATGTCTATGATCTCTGAATTCCACATTTAATTTTGTTAATGTGTGCATTTAAAACAGATGAGCTAAAGTGACATTATTGGTAAGTCTACACTGTGGGCAGTATACCTTGTTTCATAGGGTCGCAGATAGGATGCTAGTAGCCTACACGGCCATGCGCTCCCACCACCTGTGATAGCAATCCTGGGCGCACCACCAAGGCACTCAATCAGGAGGGGTTCGGGGGAGTTCACTATAGGAAATGGCAAAAGGGGGGTGCATGGTGTGATCCTTGGGATCCCTGACAGGGACGTTTCTAGGAGGATTCAAAGGGAGATCTTTGGGTGGGTGAGGGCTCAATTTAGCACACAAAAGAAAAGAAGAAAAGTCCAGACTGAACGTTCTTGGCAGAAAGCAATTAGAAGTATACAAGCGAAACTCAGCCTCTGTCATAGAAGAATGTAAGGCTTGAGGTTTTAAGAATAGAGATCGCAGTTGTACTGAGTCTAATGTGGCTTCCTTTCAAGCAGATAAGGCAATTATGACTCCTAAAGTTATAAAGTTATAAAGTTATAAAGGTGGCATCCTGCAATGGAAATGGAAATACCAATAAGATCACGTAAAGGTCAATATTTGCTTGGATAAGAGACTCTAATGCAAACATTATTTTTTTGCATGAAACCTACCTTAAATCTAGTGCACCTCGGCTAAGTATTCCAATTTATATCTCTTATGTGGTTTTTGCCACAGCCAATGCAACAGTCAGAGGGGTGGCTCTGCTGATTTTCAAGGAGCTCCAGTGTGAAGTGCAGCAGGCGATGAGGAATCCAGGGATGATATGGATTTGGGTTAGTATTCTTATACAGCAGAAACTTGTCAATGTTATGCTATTATAGCTTTATTGACGATAACACCACTGCTTTGGAACAAATATATAATTTTGCCACACAATCAAGGTAGCCAGTTGTGTTCAGGGGTGACTTTAATATTATTCAGATTGTAAGGCTTGAATGCTCTCAAGCCAATAAACAGCAAAACAAGCATAAATCATCCTGTTTTCTGAAAAAGTTAAAACATGATCGCACATTAATAGATCCTTGGCAGGCAGATGATCCACAAGGTAAATCTTACATTTGTTTTTCCAAGTGTTTTAATTTGGCTTCCCACATTCATTTCTTTTTAGTATCGCATTTTTGTGTAGAGGTAAGGCGGGTATCTTAGATAATGCTTTCGCTGATCATTCAGCTCCCACTATCAAGCTGATATTAGACGATTTCAGAGTAGTTCACAGGTCTAACTGTCAAGATCAGAAGAGAAGGCATTCAGGTCCTTGTTGTATATCTTCAGATCAGAAAATATTGCCATTCATAGTCACTAACAGCTCTGTTTTGGCCAGTAGTAGATTCTCTCAGTTTACATACACTCTGTGGTGTTTCTGGGGCAGTTCCCCAATGGCACCTGAGTGTTTCTGTACTTTAAGTCCCCCACACTAGATAGTGCTTACACCTCTTGGTCGGAATGTGAGAGGATTGGACATTTACAGAGTTCTGCATTCAGAGATTGGATCATATGCATTCAGTCATCTTGTGTAGAACTGAGCACCCTTTCAAAAGTAGTACTCTCTTATGGGTTCTTACCTTTTTGTGTGTGATGCTGGTATCCCCCTCTCAAGATGGCTACATTTGAGGCTCACTTTAGTTATCCCTGTAGTTATCCCTAGGCTTTAGTTTGTGACGAGGAAAACTTGAAGTAATTTGATTTAAGTTAAAGCATGTGTATCTCCTCCACAGTACAACATTGAGTTGATTCCCATACAATCAGTTTTATTTTGCCTCCCTTTTACTTGCTTTTGGTGTTGGAGTTCTACAGCTTGTTTGTTTTAATCATTTTAGAGTGGCTGCCTTGTATTTCTAATATTTTCATGTGAGTTTTTGGTTTTGCCAAATCCGCATTATCGAGCTCCTTCTTACACTGGATGCCAGAATATTGGTTGTTATGAACAAAGTCTTCAACAACAAAGTATTCAGCAGCTGTGCCACCCAAACCATTATTCCTTTATCCTTAAAGTTCACTTTCTATTGTTTGCAATAGCTAGAGGGCCCATAATTCAAAGAAAACCTCAAAGCACAACGACTTGATCCTTGGATACACCTCTTTTGGATTGATCTTGAGAGAGGAGACCCACATTGGCCTCCCTACCCAGACATTCCGAGGGAGTGCTACCTTTGGCTAGACTCCTGACTGAAGGAAGCTCATTATCATTTTTGGGGAACGTAGATGCACACAAGGGAGCAGCATATAGTATTCCAAGTGTGGCATAACTTAGAGGTTTAGGGCAAATTAGCCCTATGCCTCTGGGGTTTTTATTAGCAAGAGAAATGTTTGCAAACATTATGTTTGGTGATTACTGGCACAATCCTTTACATAAATTTAAATGAACACTTTGGAAAAAGCCTTTATGAACCCTACATGTGCACTTATCACTAGGGGTCCCCATAACTTATTTATCTTTCTCTAAGAATGGAGTTTGCAAGCTGATGGATGACTGCTGCCCAAAGAAGTCACCCTCCCTTGTTATTTCTTCTCTTTTTCAGTTGTGTTTTTTTGGGAAATCACATAATTTCCCTTGTGCAAAGGCCTCAGGAGGGTGTACCTTCACAAGTTGTTCATCTGCCCAATAGGAATATAAAATGGTGCTCCTATGAAGCTCATTGAACATCATTTGGATCCATTCCTATATGTACATACTGCTAAAGGCTCTTTTAAGTCTGTAAGACAAGAGAGAGAACAAAACCTTTATAATGCCTGTCTGCACAACCGGGCTTGATCTTCACAGCAGGGTTGTGGAGATAGAAAGACAAGAGAATAATTTTTCCGTTGCTATTATATTGGCTCTCCCATCTAACTGCGGAAATTGTATATGCTAACTTTTGCCAGTCTCTGTATTTCCAACAAGTGTTTTCCAAAAGCTGAAACACAATTAGAATCTGCATAATATATGCAAATATTACTCTGAGCTATTATGTGTTGTTTGCTAAAGACAACTACCATAAAACGTTAGGTTAGCTGTAAAGATGTTAGTTTCAAATTAATTTCAACATAATTTGTTTATCAACTTAATACTTTACAATTCTAGGTTATCAAAGTTTGTGTAAAAGGAAATTGTTAGATTTCTATTTGTTCCTCTCGTAGAAACAAATGCAATATAAAAATGTGAAATCCTTAGTTGATGACTTGTGCAAACAAATAAGTGCAATACAGGAGTTCTTGATCATATCGGATGACTCCTTGTGAAAACAAACAATATAAAAGTTCATAATCCTTAATGAATGACTAGTGACATACAGTTCAATACAAGGTCTATATCCTTTAACACAAGTGCTATGCTAATATATTACTGCGACTCCAGTTTAGTCTTTTGCTGATTTTCAAGAAAAACAGAGTGCACGTTTTCTGACATTCTGACACATCCCAGCTGCAGAAACTTTGTACCACAATTGCCTAACAAGCACTCTATGGGCCATGAGGAATGCATGGGCTTGATTCACAGAAGTAACTTAAGACAAAATCCTAAACTTACTACCATGTTGGTATTCAAAGAAGACACTTACTCACTTTGGTATTCACAGAAGGCACTTACTTGTTTCGTTATTCACAGAAGTTAGGAGTCCTAACTTTAGGACTCCCAAATGCCTTCTGTGAATACCGAAAGTCTTAAAGTTAGGATTTTTCTCAGTTTAAGAGTAGTAAAGTTAGGACTCCTAACTTTATGACTCCTAATGCCTTCTGTGAATACCGAAAGTCTTAAAGTTAGGATTTTACTCAGTTTAGGAGTAGTAAAGTTAGAACTCTTAAGGTATGCTGTGTCCCATCCGTGCTAATACCTGATTCCAAGACTCCCAATTTACAGCAGTAAATTGGTTCCATCTAATCCTCCTTAATAATTTGTACCCCTCCAACCCTTGTGTGTAGATTATGGGTTCCAATTCTTCTCGACGTTCACACTGAAGATTAAATTCTGTGATGAGCATTGAGTGGTCACTTCTATCATGTTGGTATGTCCAGAAGCCTAGAATCCTATGGCTCATGCTTTTCCTGATGAAGGTATAATCAACTGTTGTTTGACTGTTAAAGGTGAAAAAGTTTGACTCCCTAGGATTCTGTTGCTCGGTCCAGGCCTGAGCTGAAATTAATTTGAAACAGCTTAGGAAGTTGTTAAATGCTCTTTCAGCTGGTGTGCCATTTTTGTTGTCTGGACTCAGGTGGTGGAGGATGAAATCCCCAGTGATAATCAAGTCCATGTGGGCGTATTCACAAAGCACCTCCTCTAAAATGGCAATGATCTAATTTAAGATATACTAACCTATGACTTCAACACAAACATCCATGTCTCGAGACACTTTCCCCTTTCTTTCCAGATGCCATCAATGCTGTAGCTGTCCTTGGATTTACTTTTGTCTGTACTGTTTAAAGGTTTATGAACCCACAAGGTTGCAAACTGAGACTAATACTGAAGGTGTATATATAAACCCATTTTGGTGAGAAGATTCCCAACTTATGTTTAGCTACACTATCCTTAAAGGTACACAACATTAGCCAGTTGGGAAACCTGTTTTACCGTATTAACAGTTCCACGTTGCATTTTGTTGTTTTTTTGCTTCTCCTTTTCTAGGTGTATTTTAAACTTAAACATTATATATTTGTGAACATAGGAGCTTTTCAAACGTTATATAGAGTACTTCGCCAGGGACATTGGTTTCATTGCTGTATAGTGCCATTATCATATGCTGTATCTTATTACTGATAAATGTTGATCCAACAAGAGTATGCAGTTCCTATTAAAGAAGGTGGGGATAGTTTTGGAGCCTATCCTGCTTCTAACAAATTGTACCTATACACACTCTCCCCACCTTCCTCAATAGGAAATGCATACCCTTGTTGTATCACTAGATATAGTAAGGAGCTCGTATGCAGGACCGAACCGCTCCTGGTGCCCTCCCCCTCTGATATTATTACTGGTATATGTTCTCATTGTGAAAATACTGGGTTCCTTGTGTGATTACTGTGTTACATTTGTGTATTGTCTTCAGTGTACCTTTCTTTTTCAGATCACTGTTTATGAGATAAATATATATTATATATTTAGGAAGATATAAATGCTGATAAACAACCTTAGCTGGATATTCATACTTGATTGTAGCTGTGGTAATTGTATTGTATTTGACCAAGACTCACTCACACATTTCCTTTGAAATAGACCTTAACTGCTCAACACCATCTACCCGAGAGTCAAGAATGTATAGGTGAGGTATTCTTTCAATAGCAGACTTTATATCTTAAGAATTGTTTGTTAGGAACCATCACCCTTGTCCCTTTAGAAGAGCTTGCTGGCCCCTATAGCAGTTTTCTCCTGAGAAGCCAGCCTCAAATATGTCAAGATCTAATCAGGCTAGTCAGCTTTTCACAGATAGCACAGTCTTTCTGTTCATTTGGGGGTTTCTAGACATGGAAGTAGACCTTAATCTGTTACTGTCCTGTTACTCTCAGTATCTCGTTACAAATTATGATTTCCACTGCCTATAGCTATGTTTTGGTGTAAGTAGGTTGCAGCCTAGAATATGACAGAAAGAATATCAAGTGGCCATAATATTATGATCAAAATAACTGCAAAGAGAGATATAGATTTGCTAATCTTAACTCCACATCTACATGTCCTGAATTTAAATACTATCAATGTATATAGATTTGGAATTAGATATAGAACAGTAATATATACTTACCTGTCCGTATTTTTAGAAGTCGATATTCTAGTCACGATATTGTGACCACTCCTTCCACAATATTTCGGACCCACACCATGGAGCTCTTTTATCAGGTCATGGCCAAAAGTTTGAATGCTCTCACACAGAACATCTGTGGGTTATGTAGGTGAGTCTATCTTCTCGGTTTGTTCCTTGACCATAGACTGCGATGAAGAAGATAAAATAGGGGTAAAAACTTGTTTACTTTCTGTCACAATTTGAGAGCTATCTATTGTCTCCATTGAAGATTGGCTACTAAGCTTTAAGTAAAAGGAATCCTGCACATGTGTTGTTTATCTGTGTTTATGCTTCGTTTCAATGATAAAAAAGATGAATCAGGTATTAAACCATAACTATAAGGAATCAAGTAAGGGATTATTCTAGCTGGGGTAGTGCTTTGTTTCAATGATAAAAAAGATGGGGAGGTCATATAATTTGCATCCTCAAAGACATCATTGTACACTGATGGATTCAAACTAATACCAGGTCATCTCCAGTTCTCCAAGTCCTATTCTCCATCATCAAAGTCCTTACTGCCACTTCTTCTCTCTCTCCACTAAAGAATAATATGACCTGTATGTTTAAGGGATGTCTTTGGCAGTTTGCATAGAAGGGCATCCTATTGCACATGTCATATTTTAAAAATAAAAGAAAGGCTCTTCCATTTAGTGAGGCAGTGGAATTGCTGGTGTAGGATGTAAGCAACCATCCCAGTACTAATGACTTTTATCAATTAAGAATAGGACTGAGAGTAATGGCGATTACAGAGAAGTAATAGGTGAGTTAACACCTGAACATACACACCAGAGACTTAGAATAATGACATAAATATTTTGGGAAGGAGCCAAAGAAAATATTAGGAAATGGTAACATGGAACCTAGTTAGTGGCTGAAAACAATGTTTTTGATTGAAATCCTTTCAGAAGTATGTATATAGCTAACAACGAGTATGTCTAGAAGCTTTAATATTGATTTGCATGTATGAATATGTTCGTGTGTTTGAGAGGTAAGGTGGATACCTACTGATAGGAAGGAGTAAATTAATCTTTTGTTTGCTTTACTCATTACTACATTGGTGGGAACATTTGTAGTGTGAGGGCACAGTAGTGAGACATATTAAATTCGGCCAAGAAAACACTGGTTGACGGGGCAAAAAGAAGAGCGAGATGTTTGAGCTGTCTGGTGGTGGACTAGAGATAATGTACTTGTGGCAATCTATCACCATAGAAAAAAGAGATGGTGCCCTCATGTCACTAAAAGCTTATGAAAATCATTGTGCCTTGTCCTGATGCAAGGTTGGTATTTGTGCAAGCATTAGTTCTTTTACAAAAGGAACAGCTAACCATTGCTTAGGGTGTAGAGCACTCTGGGAAATAACAGTCTATTCTCTTGACTTGCCTTCAACACAAGACAGTTGATTTCTTTCATTGGTGTCTGCTTTGTTTGCCCAGACTGCACTGCTGTCTCCATAACCCGTCATAGCGATTAACAATAGTTGGCATAAACTTCAGATTGAGCATACTCTATATTCGGAAACAAATTGTCCTAAACTCTAAGCATACCTAGAGACCCCATTACCCTAGTCTTAGCTGCTTTAATCTCTTGTCCAATGGCCCTGATGTAATGGCAAATCAGGAATGAGGCTTGCAGAGGTTTAACTTTCAAGTAGGTTGTTACTCAGACACTTTAAGTGGCATTGAAATTACTACTCTTTTCTAACGGAGGAAAGGAGAGGATACCTCCTACTTTGTGACTTTACCGCTGTGACCTGTGGCTAGAATAGGTGACTGCAATGCGGAGGAAAGCCTACCTTCAGAAGGTCATAGAAGGAATTGTGTGATGATCCACTGTACGCGTTCCTTCCTTAATAGTGCGTGAGTCCATTTTGAAATGCATATTTCCTACATAGCCCCCTTCTTTCTAATTCATGGGTACTACTATACAGAGTACTATATATATATATGGGCTGTGAGCAAGGGCGGATGCCCGAAACGCGTCAGATTGTTTGGTTCAGCTCTGAATAAAACCTGTGCCTAAAGTAAGTTATTGGATCTGCGTGATTTCCTGGGTCACTGCGGGCAGAGCCTGGGAGGTTACACTTGATGGATATATATATATATAGGTAGTTTTGTGCTCTGAACCCCTGCCCCTTGCAGCGGAGGGCCTGGACGGGGCAGCCACTCCCCAGGTATCCAAAATCGATTCCACACAATAAAGAAAGGAATGTCCAGGCCAGCTTTGCAGTTATCCAAGAGCTTTAATTCTTAGCTCCTACTCAACGCGTTTCGAGGTAAAACCTCTTGATCACGAGCGTGAGTGTGAGTGACTCCATTGCTTATGTACGGTCACATGACCTTCAAACAACATGGTAAACAGACTTGTGAGGAAGTCACTAAACATTTGTTGGTAAACTTAGCAATGCTAAAATTATACGCAAATGAAAAACACAAAGCACATATTATTCAAATGCTATGCGAAAAGAAAATAAATTCATTCATGAATGGAAAGGCAATACATTACGAGGACATTACATTATTTCATCATGTAAAGTCTCTGAAAGTGTAATCTCACAGAGATGCGGCGCATTTGTAAACGGTAACATGCTGGGCCGGTTTAGCATAAATGTTGCAAGGCGCACTTAAGGATAATCAATGCCAGTTCAAGGTCTGTCTCACCTTAAACCAGTCGTTAAAACAGAAATGCATTACATATTCATGCAATCTTTGTGATATATCAACGAATGTTAATAGCCATGAATTCGGGCATATACATCCTGTCTGTCTTTCGTATTTGCATCTCAAATGCACCAAAGTAAAAACCCAGCCCCAGTGGGCATTAGATCGGAAGTGCCTGTTTGTGTACGTAATTCCGCCCCAGTGGGCATGCAGTAAAGGTCATGGAAAACAGAACAAAGTCTTTGACCTACCGAACCGCCATTACTCATATTGCCGTCCATACGTGTCAACTTCCATACTTGATTACGTGATTAAGTGCTCGTGCATTGCCAAATCGAGTGACTTCTCACAAATATCTGGTGAAAGAAATAAACAATTCAGTGATTAGAAGTGCATCAGTGACATTTCTCATTACATCATTATATATACAAAAGTATTCTCATAAACCAAAGTTATAAACATTGCAGAACAGGCCTTCACCCAGGTATCAATTGTAATAGGTGATGGGATCCACCAGCTAACCCAGATGGACTTCCAGTTCTTCATCAAGGTTGTGCCCATCCGGCTGCTTAGTTCGATATTTTATGATGAGAAGGGATTCCAACCTGCGGAGTTCCTGTATCCTGTTGCCCCCCCTTTCCCTTGCGGGTATGGATGCAAGCACAAAAAAGGATAACAAATTAGGGTTACTTTTGTGAAAGGACTCAAAATGTCTCGCTATGGGGTAGCTTTTGTCTTTGTGATTTATGGCCCTCATATGTTGCAGCACTCTATCTTTAGCAGGTAATTTTGTGCTACCTATATAGGTCAGTTTACAAGGGCACATGAGTGCATACACAGCATAGTCAGTTTGACATGTTGTGTGCACTCGGATGGTAAAAGGGTCGAGATGTTTGGAAAGTTGGATGGTTTTTGTGCTGGTGCTATTCTTACAAGCTTTGCATCTGCCACAGATATAAAATCCAGTGACAGGATTGCTTCTGATTTTTTTGGGCACCAGGGTAGTACACAACGTGTCCTTAAGAGATTTAGCTTTTCTGAAAGTAATCTGAGGGTGTGGGCTAATGGTTGCTGCTATGTCCTTGTCAAGGGTGAGGACATTCCAGTATTTGTCCAGGGCCTTCCTCACCTCCCTGTTTTGGCCGTGGAAATCTGTTATGAATCTGGTAGTGGGAGAGGGGGGTTCATTAATCGGGTCCTTCTCATTTAACAAGTCAGTTCGGTTGAGAGTATTAACTTTGGAAAGAGCAGCGTTAATACTTTTCTTGCTATAACCCCTTGTTGTGAATCTTTGGGTCATGATTTTCGCTTCTTTCTCAAAGTCTGAGTTGTCAGAACAGTTCCTCTTGGCTCTTAAGAATTCGCCTAGGGGGATGGAATTGATCAAGGAGCACGGATGGCAGCTGCTTGCATGGAGCAGACTATTGCCTGCTGTTTCTTTCCTGTAGAGTACAGTGGTGAGGGTATTTTCCACCACTTGTACCTTCAGGTCAAGAAAATCCACTTGTTCTTTATCTATGTGACAGGTAAAGGAGAGATTCAAGTTATTAGTATTGAGGGAATCTACGTAATCCATTGCTTCATCTGCGGTACCATTCCAGATGACAAAGATGTCATCCAGGTACCTCAGCCAGGTGATAACCTTAGACTGAAACTCCTGGGACCTGTAGACCTCTTGCTCTTCCCACCAGCCCATAAAAAGTCCGGCAAAGCTGGGAGCAAAGCAAGAACCCATCGCGGTCCCAAGGAGTTGGTGGTAAATCTCCCCATCAAAGGTAAAATAATTCTGGGTAAGGCACAACATTGCCATGTCCAGAATCATCTCAGTATGTGACATAAAAGAGACAGATCTGGTTTGCAGAAAGTGCCTGCATGCCTGTATCCCTAAGTGATGTGGGATGCAGGTGTAAAAACTGTTCACGTCCAGGGTAACAAGTTGCCATCCTTGTTCCCACTGAACTCCCTCTATCTTTTTCAGGAAGTCTCTTGAATCTTTCAAATACGAGGGCAGGTTTTGAACCAGGGGCTGTAGAAAAAAGTCCACATATCTAGAGGTATTTTCCCAACAACTACCCCTGGAAGAAACAATAGGTCTTCCAGGGGGGTTGGTGGGATTCTTGTGCACTTTGGGTAGTAGGTAAAGTGCTGGCAATTTGGGATTCTTTCACTTCAAGAACTCAAATTCATCCTTTTCAATAAGATCTCTATCCTTCCAGTCTTTAAGTTGTTCCTGGTACTTGTTGCAGCTAGCTTTATAAATCGTTCTGTTGCTTTTCTCATACTTAAGTGAGTCCCCTACCTGAGAGAGTCCCTCATTAATATACATTTGGACTGGTAGGATGACTATGTTCCCTCCTTTATCTGACTTCTTAATTACTATACTCTTATCCTTACTAAGAGTATTGATAGCCTCAAACTGTGCTATAGAGAGATTCTTCCTTCCATATTTAACTTTCTTAGAGAGTTTGTCCAGCTCCTTGATAACACCTCTCTCAAAGACATCAACAGAATCATTAATAATCTGTGGCATAAAGACCGACTTGGGTTTAAAACCACTATGTGTACTCATATTTATGTCTATGTCTCCTTCAATAAAATCAAGCAATGCGGAGTCCTCTGTTTCAGTATTGTTGCCCATTTCAAACATACTTTTAAAAAATTCTAAATCATTCACACAAATGTTACTTGGTGCATCAATGCTTTTAGAGATATTATCATGCACTTTAGTGTTAAACCATTTTCGCAGTCTTAATTTACGTGTAAAATGGAACAAATCCACTCTGCTTCTAGCATAGTCAAATGATGCAGATGGGCAAAAAGAGAGACCCAGAGACAGTACCTCTTTCTCAGCTTCTTTAAGTTCGCGCTCTGAGAGGTTGATTATGGTTTTGGGATCCATTACTTCTTCTTTTGTTGTTGGCCCCTTGTCCTGGATCCCACCGGACTTGACATGTTGCTTCTGTCGTTCTCTATTACTCTTGACTTTGCGGCGCCTCTCCCTCCTCGACCACCTCCTCTTGGAGCGTTTGCGTTGCCTTTGTTCTGTGATTCCAGTCGTCCCTGGGCCATCATCACAAACTCCTTTAAAATTTGGTCTTTTGGGCTCAATAAACCCGGGCTTCTCAGAGGGTTCGCTTCTGACAAATTATCTGTGCTCCCTGTTGTGTCATTGCCAACTTGCTGGTCCTCGTTGTCAGATCGAGAGCTACCTGCTGTTGCCCCATTGGGTTCTTGGGTTTTGCCTCGGGCTCTGAGGTGGTCATATTTCTTGGCAAAAGTCAGTACTTGTCCGTTCTCATAGTCTATTCTATCTCTGTTGAATTTTCTCTCCTTTTTCTCTCTGATTTATTTTTCGATTTTGTCCAGTCTGGTTTCCAATTTTTTATATTCTGTTTCATATTCTGCTTCATCATCATAAAGACTCTTCAATTGGCTGGTAATATCATCTATTTCTTTAGTATATATCTCGACCTCTTTTGTAGCATATTTCACGAGCAGTTTAAGCATTACAAGAGAACATCCATGACTGTTCTCCGCCCATTCCTCTACCAGCTGGGGATCAGGCTCATTGAATGTGGGAGTTGTGTAGATACGAAGTCCTCTCGGGATCCTATTCGCCTCTATATATTGTTGGAGTGCTCTTGCCTCCCACCATTTGTTTTGCTTGTTTTTTAAAGCTTTCCATAGCTTATTCCACAGAGTTTGTTTGTTTATGGTTGCTCCTTTATCCCTGCCTCGGGTGGTGTTTTTGCTGGGTGGCGCTGTTGCTCCCTCACTAAGGAACATGGTGTCAGCCAGTTCAGCGCGTCTCTGGTTTCTTGTCGAAGCCATTGCTGTAAATTCCTTCGTTCAAAAGCGCCTTCGTTTCTGCGCTTGATCTTATGTCTGCTTAATCACTACGCTTGACAGTTTTGTTAGCGTGTGAGTTATCCGCTTGCCCTCCTACCGGTGTTGCTCCCTTGCGTGCTGCGTTCGTCCAGTAAACAAAATGAATTCAGCTCGCTGCGGTTTTAGACACAGTACCTCGTAAGACGTCGTGTTTCAATTACAGCTTACATCTCCGTGTGGAGTGCAGTCCAGGAAAGTCACGCCGTCTGGAAACAAGGGTGTGTTCTGCAATCAATTAGCAGACCGCGGCTCACCCGGGAGGTTTCAAAAGTACTCGATAAGTGCCGAGCAGGGCGGGCGGGGGTCAAACATTTAGATCCAAAGGTAGTTTTGTGCTCTGAACCCCTGCCCCTTGCAGCGGAGGGCCTGGACGGGGCAGCCACTCCCCAGGTATCCAAAATCGATTCCACACAATAAAGAAAGGAATGTCCAGGCCAGCTTTGCAGTTATCCAAGAGCTTTAATTCTTAGCTCCTACTCAACGCGTTTCGAGGTAAAACCTCTTGATCACGAGCGTGAGTGTGAGTGACTCCATTGCTTATGTACGGTCACATGACCTTCAAACAACATGGTAAACAGATTTGTGAGGAAGTCACTAAACATTTGTTGGTAAACTTAGCAATGCTAAAATTATACGCAAATGAAAAACACAAAGCACATATTATTCAAATGCTATGCGAAAAGAAAATAAATTCATTCATGAATGGAAAGGCAATACATTACGAGGACATTACATTATTTCATCATGTAAAGTGTCTGAAAGTGTAATCTCA
Organism: Lissotriton vulgaris; assembly: GCF_964263255.1. Classification (NCBI taxonomy): domain Eukaryota; kingdom Metazoa; phylum Chordata; class Amphibia; order Caudata; family Salamandridae; genus Lissotriton; species Lissotriton vulgaris. Next base: position 1,903,292 of record NW_028251781.1, on the reverse strand, counting down.
CAGAGATGCGGCGCATTTGTAAACGGTAACATGCTGGGCCGGTTTAGCATAAATGTTGCAAGGCGCACTTAAGGATAATCAATGCCAGTTCAAGGTCTGTCTCACCTCTAAACCAGTCGTTAAAACAGAAATGCATTACATATTCATGCAATCTTTGTGATATATCAACGAATGTTAATAGCCATGAATTCGGGCATATGCATCCTGTCTGTCTTTCGTATTTGCATCTCAAATGCACCAAAGTAAAAACCCAGCCCCAGTGGGCATTAGATCGGAAGTGCCTGTTTGTGTACGTAATTCCGTCCCAGTGGGCATGCAGTAAAGGTCATGGAAAACAGAACAAAGTCTTTGACCTACTGAACCGCCATTACTCATATTGCCGTCCATACGTGTCAACTTCCATACTTGATTACGTGATTAAGTGCTCGTGCATTGCCAAATCGAGTGACTTCTCACAAATATCTGGTGAAAGAAATAAACAATTCAGTGATTAGAAGTGCATCAGTGACATTTCTCATTACATCATTATATATACAAAAGTATTCTCACAAACCAAAGTTATAAACATTGCAGAACAGGCCTTCACCCAGGTATCAATTGTAATAGGTGATGGGATCCACCAGCTAACCCAGATGGACTTCCAGTTCTTCATCAAGGTTGTGCCCATCCGGCTGCTTAGTTCGATATTTTATGATGAGAAGGGATTCCAACCTGCGGAGTTCCTGTATCCTGTTGCCCCCCCTTTCCCTTGCGGGTATGGATGCAAGCACACAAAAGGATAACAAATTAGGGTTACTTTTGTGAAAGGACTCAAAATGTCTCGCTATGGGGTAGCTTTTGTCTTTGTGATTTATGGCCCTCATATGTTGCAGCACTCTATCTTTAGCAGGTAATTTTGTGCTACCTATATAGGTCAGTTTACAAGGGCACATGAGTGCATACACAGCATAGTCAGTTTGACATGTTGTGTGCACTCGGATGGTAAAAGGGTCGAGATGTTTGGAAAGTTGGATGGTTTTTGTGCTGGTGCTATTCTTACAAGCTTTGCATCTGCCACAGATATAAAATCCAGTGACAGGATTGCTTCTGATTTTTTTGGGCACCAGGGTAGTACACAACGTGTCCTTAAGAGATTTAGCTTTTCTGAAAGTAATCTGAGGGTGTGGGCTAATGGTTGCTGCTATGTCCTTGTCAAGGGTGAGGACATTCCAGCATTTGTCCAGGGCCTTCCTCACCTCCCTGTTTTGGCCGTGGAAATCTGTTATGAATCTGGTAGTGGGAGAGGGGGGTTCATTAATCGGGTCCTTCTCATTTAACAAGTCAGTTCGGTTGAGAGTATTAACTTTGGAAAGAGCAGCGTTAATACTTTTCTTGCTATAACCCCTTGTTGTGAATCTTTGGGTTATGATTTTCGCTTCTTTCTCAAAGTCTGAGTTGTCAGAACAGTTCCTCTTGGCTCTTAAGAATTCGCCAAGGGGGATGGAATTGATCAAGGAGCACGGATGGCAGCTGCTTGCATGGAGCAGACTATTGCCTGCTGTTTCTTTCCTGTAGAGTACAGTGGTGAGGGTATTTTCCACCACTTGTACCTTCAGGTCAAGAAAATCCACTTGTTCTTTATCTATGTGACAGGTAAAGGAGAGATTCAAGTTATTAGTATTGAGGGAATCTACGTAATCCATTGCTTCATCTGCGGTACCATTCCAGATGACAAAGATGTCATCCAGGTACCTCAGCCAGGTGATAACCTTAGACTGAAACTCCTGGGACCTGTAGACCTCTTGCTCTTCCCACCAGCCCATAAAAAGTCCGGCAAAGCTGGGAGCAAAGCAAGAACCCATCGCGGTCCCAAGGAGTTGGTGGTAAATCTCCCCATCAAAGGTAAAATAATTCTGGGTAAGGCACAACATTGCCATGTCCAGAATCATCTCAGTATGTGACATAAAAGAGACAGATCTGGTTTGCAGAAAGTGCCTGCATGCCTGTATCCCTAAGTGATGTGGGATGCAGGTGTAAAGACTGTTCACGTCCAGGGTAACAAGTTGCCATCCTTGTTCCCACTGAACTCCCTCTATCTTTTTCAGGAAGTCTCTTGAATCTTTCAAATACGAGGGCAGGTTTTGAACATGGGGCTGTAGAAAAAAGTCCACATATCTAGAGGTATTTTCCCAACAACTACCCCTGGAAGAAACAATAGGTCTTCCAGGGGGGAACTAAGCAGCCGGATGGGCACAACCTTGATGAAGAACTGGAAGTCCATCTGGGTTAGCTGGTGGATCCCATCACCTATTACAATTGATACCTGGGTGAAGGCCTGTTCTGCAATGTTTATAACTTTGGTTTGTGAGAATACTTTTGTATATATAATGATGTAATGAGAAATGTCACTGATGCACTTCTAATCACTGAATTGTTTATTTCTTTCACCAGATATTTGTGAGAAGTCACTCGATTTGGCAATGCACGAGCACTTAATCACGTAATCAAGTATGGAAGTTGACACGTATGGACGGCAATATGAGTAATGGCGGTTCAGTAGGTCAAAGACTTTGTTCTGTTTTCCATGACCTTTACTGCATGCCCACTGGGGCGGAATTACGTACACAAACAGGCACTTCCGATCTAATGCCCACTGGGGCTGGGTTTTTACTTTGGTGCATTTGAGATGCAAATACGAAAGACAGACAGGATGTATATGCCCGAATTCATGGCTATTAACATTCGTTGATATATCACAAAGATTGCATGAATATGTAATGCATTTCTGTTTTAACGACTGGTTTAGAGGTGAGACAGACCTTGAACTGGCATTGATTATCCTTAAGTGCGCCTTGCAACATTTATGCTAAACCGGCCCAGCATGTTACCGTTTACAAATGCGCCGCATCTCTGTAAGATTACACTTTCAGAGACTTCACATGATGAAATAATGTAATGTCCTCGTAATGTATTGCCTTTCCATTCATGAATGAATTTATTTTCTTTTCGCATAGCATTTGAATAATATGTGCTTTGTGTTTTTCATTTGCGTATAATTTTAGCATTGCTAAGTTTACCAACAAATGTTTAGTGACTTCCTCACAAGTCTGTTTACCATGTTGTTTGAAGGTCATGTGACCGTACATAAGCAATGGAGTCACTCACACTCACGCTCGTGATCAAGAGGTTTTACCTCGAAACGCGTTGAGTAGGAGCTAAGAATTAAAGCTCTTGGATAACTGCAAAGCTGGCCTGGACATTCCTTTCTTTATTGTGTGGAATCGATTTTGGATACATATATATATATATATATATATATATATATATATATATATATATATGTCATGAGTGATGTAATATGTGACATCATCATCAGTGCATTGCGGGCGCACAAGTTATAGTTAGCTCAACTAACTATAACAGGTGAATTTCTCTGGTTTTATATGAGTCAAATGTCTAACTATAACATCCCTGAAACCTATGGCTTTTTCAGTGAATTTCAAAGGTTTTTTATATGCTAATTCCTAAGTATAATGTCTGTAAAAACTATGTTTTTTAAATGTTAATTTCATATTTTAATATTTATAAAACTTATATTTTTTCTATTTTTTGTGTAATATTTTGGAACTCTAGTATCCTTTTTCTTAACTTAAAAAAGTATGTAATGTTTTATATCTTTCCCCAAAAATATGTATATCTTTTTTTTTCTTGAGAAAACTGCAGTCCCATGCCAGTAGTGTACCAAGCTCCATCACCACGTGAATCCTATCCGCCATATTGCTAAACTCGTAAATGATGTGCATTTCGTAACCAATGGGCTTGTGCCACCGCGTCCCGTGTAACATCATATACGTAGGAGGTTGCGCCAGCTGCTACTTTGGTATCCAATGGGCATGCAGTACCAAGCCACGCGTTACGTCATGTACGTATGGGGTCGTGCCCGCTGCGCGTTGCCTATTCAACGAGTGCCCGCTGCCAGGCACTGTGTTACGTCATAGACGTATGGTGTGTCGCGCCGTGTATACCATTCCCTCTTTTTTTATGTCTCAAAACTATATCTAAATAACATTAAAGTGTATATGAGAGCAAGCAATAATCTAAAATATTTTAAACATTTATGTATTTCTAACTGTAATAAACTTATATTATGATAAATGTATTTTCTTAAAATTGCGTTGGGTGTGGCCTCCTTGCGTGCTCGATACGCGATTGCCATGTGACCTTAAAAAAAAGCATTTGATTAGTTCATAACATTTCCCATTGTAACAGTTGGAGGACCCGACCCATTTTAGTCATTCTCTCTACAGCGTTTGATGAGACACACCCCTTCAGCTTACATAGCTTTTTTGATTTTTTTTCCCTGTGCACACATATCTTATACTGCACACAACATGCAACAATCACCTTGATTAATATTCACGGTCTGTACATTAGCCTTCCACGTGTGATTGCAAAGCATCTGAAACGTTACATCAAAAAACAAATGTGTGTGTGTGTGTGTGTGTGTGTGTACGCGCATTTTTGTGCTGGCTTTCGGCCTCGGTATTGGTGGCTCGAAAGGGTATCATCAGCCACGGGCAGAGTGCACATCCTAGATCACATGTGACAAACAGTAATGAGTAATGTGTAGATTTGTGTTGTAGTATGCCCTGTTGTCAGGCTTTACCAGTATAGTAGTGTGTCATATGTGAGACTTTCAGATTCACGTTTGACATGCATTACTTGACTGTAATGAGCATTATCACTTTGTAGGAAGTAGCCTCACTGCTGATCCTCCCTCCATCCGAGCACATTCACATATGTGAGCTTTGCGATAGCAACACTTTCAATGATACCGCACACCATTGACATGCGTGTCTGCGCATATCCACAAGCTGGACAATGACATGTGAGGATGTTGGCCATTCAATGTTTTCGAACGGCATCTCATTAGCGATAGTTGCCGCCCTCCCGGTACATGTTTAATTAATGTAAATTACGCATTCGGCAATGTCAAAACTGCAACAGAAACACACATAAGTACACTTCCTGGCTGGGCAAAAACTGAACAACACCCAGGTCCCCGGAATAAATATTCACAACCCTACCCTGGCCTGGCGTACGCAAGCTCTGTCTACTTTGCGTACGTATAAATAAGATAGGGATGCCGCCACATGTCCCAGTTCTTCCACACTCCTTCAGGTGATATGGCCGCATACACCTTGCATATCACAATGCACAATAAAAAAAAGGGATTCATGAGGTGTACACCATCCTGGCAATCAACACTGCATATGAATTGTGAACACTGCTGCCCATCGTGTTTGGACACACAACAATAACAGCAGGTGAGCAGTGTGGCCTGGGTACACAGGGGCTGCAATTGAGAGCGGTGCTGCAGGAGGGGTGGGGTGCATCAGCCTGAGTGCCCAGGTGTGAACAAGTGATGTCGCTGTGCGTAAGGATGTGATCAATGTCCTCTTCAGTCACATCTCTGTCTCATTTTAAGGACCAGCTGGACCGTACTGTAGGCCTGACCCAGCGGGCATCGCTGCCCTACAGTCACGTGGCTTTGGCTTTCGGAACACTGTTGTGAGCTAATTACTAAGTGTACATGCACACAGGCTTGTGCCACTGCATTACACACACACATTATGCTTCTAGCATGCGCTCTGTTCCTTTGTATGTAAACGTTGGCATAACATTTTATTATTTAACCTTGTGTATTCTTGTGCACTCCAACTCCTCTTTGAACCATGATTGCCACTAACAGTTGCTACATCGTACTTCAAGACGGAAGGATGCACTCAACTGGTGTTCTCTATTAAGCTTGAAATAAACCTTCATTTACCCCAAGACGTTTCCAGCATTATAATATTTCTCCCTGTTCAGACAATGAGTTGCTTGCGCCAAAATGGGCAGAGCGGGTGTTCACCCGGTGATGATGCCCTGGGCATTCTGACACCTTCCATCATGGTATCAAGACGACCTGCTGTGCCACCCTGAGAGAGGCACCCCGGAGTTGGAGCTTGCACCGGCATGTCATTAGACACACCAGTGGTGGCAGGTGAGCAGTGAAGCCTCTGTGCACAGGAGCTGCAATTAAGCACAGTGCGGGGGAAGGTGCTGGGGTGCAGCAGCCTGGGTGCACAGGTGCAGGCAAGCGATGTTGCCATAGATAATAATGTAATCTCTGACCTCATTCATATCTGTTTCATTTTAAGGACTTGCTGGACCGCACTCTTTCTCGCGGACCCCAGCGTCCTAGACACAAGGGTGACAGGAGGTAAACAGTGAGGGCTGGGTACAGTAGGACAATGCTCTGTCTCCTCTTCCCTCTGTTCTTTTGACTCTCCCTCCCCTTCTCCCTTCCACCCACTCTCTCTCTGTCCCATTCTCACTATCTTCCTTTCATTCTGACTACCTTTCTTTTTCTCTTGGACATGGCACACATACTTATGTTTCTTTTTTGTCTTGCAGGTTTTGTACGCTGCTTCCGGAGGAGTCCCACCCACCTATTTCATGTTATACTGTTGTTTGTTCAAATGAAGTTGCGTTTCCATTTATTTGTTTTGTTATAAGAAAGGTTATTTTTTTTTACCAATAAATAAGTGATTATATGGGTCTTCTTTTTCTGACAACACTTGTCTGTAGTTTATTGTGAAAATTGGCTGTTCATAGGACGTTATGGGGGAAATCATTTGTAATTTTGCAGTGCACCTACCAAATATAAAACCAACAGACTATTACATAAATGAAGCCTGCATAATTCTACAACTGCAAGGGTTCTATGAGTGTATCACTTTATAACACCATGAGTACTGCCCGTGTGATTACAGAACCAATAAGGCACTGCCTAGGGCCACCGAGGCTTCAGGGACTGGCGAGGCCCACCCTGCATATTTAAGTAACACCCCAGAGGGTGGCGATCCCCGGACTTAGGTTGGCCTCGAAGCCCCCTGAACATTTAGTAAACAATACCCGGGGACGTGGTGATCTCCTAGGCTGCGAAACGTCTCTGTGCCTTCCCGCGACTAATTTACATGTGAGATTGAGGTCCTGAGTGCTGCAGAGACCGCGCAATATAATAGTAGGATTGGCCCTGGAACATTACCCACCAGGGGGCTCATTTAAATGAACGGGTGAGACCTGGCTTCATTCTTTTTTTCTCTATTTTTACCATACGGATCCGTTCTATTAAAGCGATAAGAGGTTTTCCTCCTCTTCCTTCAACTAGGCAAACAAGGATTTGCTATCACAGGGTGGAAGCCATGCACCCGCCTTGTAATAGCAAACATAAATGTCCTGCAGATGCACACCCCGGGACATTGTATGAGCTGCGCCTGGGAGATGGCACTCCCTAGGACCATGATACATTGGTTACTGCATAACAACAGATTTAGTATAAACGCATACTAACACTGCTTTCATACGTGTAGTACAGCAACCAGAGTGTAGTGAAGAGGCAGAGAAAGCCCAAAATGTAAAAATATAAATCCTACCAGAGGTCGAATGACATAGTTCAATGAGCCGACGACCCTGGGATGAGTAAAAACAGCTTCACAAAGAAAACGGATCTTCAGCACAACGCAAGCAAGTTCAAAATATTGGTAAGTGCTGCTTTCTTTTTACCTTCTTCCGCTCGTCGCCAAATTTATGTAGTGAAGAGGCAGACAGCAGTGGATCCGATAAGTAGATTTATTGCAGGAAAACAACACTGCTTACACAGCCACCAACAGGAGAAGACAGCAAGGCAACCGTCTTCTACAGCACCGTGTACAAACTACCCAAGGTTCCCCTCATGAGAGCCCTACATTCTAACATTACATACTTACATTCTACTAGCATTACTATGACTCACATTGGAATACTACACAGAGCACATGACTTTACAGCAATGAGCTCATGGTTTCGTCCGCAAGTCTTGAGACTGGTAGGGGTGAGTAGTTCGCTTCCCACTTCCTGTATAGAATAAACGCATACTAACACTACTTACACAGTTATACTAAAGCGGCCAGTATGCTATAGCACCCAGAGCCCATCACTTTACAGCAAGCAGCTAGGTTTGATACCCGAGTCTTCACACCGGTAGGCGTGAGCACTTCACTTCCTGTATAGTATAAACGCACGGTGGGGGTCAGTAGTTCGCTTCCAACTCCCTGTATGGTATGAATTCCTACTAACACTACTTGCACACGTATGCTACAAAGACCAGAGCAGATCACTTTACAGCAATGAGCTCACGGTTTAGGCTCTCAGTTTCATACCCAAGTGTAGCAGCATCTCATCTCAGCACCATGTCACTCTGAGCAACACCCCACTTCAGACCGGTAGGAGTGACTACTTCGCTTCGCACTCCCCCACAGAGGTTACAGTGCTCCTGTCCTCCTTTTCCTACTCTTTTTGCCCTTTTTTCCACTTACTCGTTTCAACAGAATCACAAAATAGTTGCCAATAGTTGCCAACACTTCCTAGTTGCAACCGCTCGCACCGCTTGCAGCCAATAAGCAGCAAGCTCGTGCTCATGACGCCTCAGCCAATCAGTTGGCAGAATTCCCAAATATCGATATCTGTAAATTTAGATTTTTATCCAAAACTACTTAACGGATTTACATAAAATAAACAAAAGCATATTTATGTTTTAGACCAAGAACCTTCTCCCTGCCAAATTTGGGATAATTCAGTTCACCTGTTCGACCTGTAGCCTTGTCTACAGTTTCCTATGGAAATTGCATGACAAAAACACGTTTTGGGACCCCCTTTTTGCTCGGCCCGCTCTTAACGAATCACCCCCAAATTTTCAATATAGGAGCTGATAAGAACAAAGAATTAGTTTGGAAAATCTCATGAAGATTCATCAAACAACGCCAAAGTTATAAGCAAAACAGAAAATGCTTGACCACCAGTAGGTAATGTATATATATATATATATATATCCGTTCCACACTCCTACTGATCGGCAATGAATTCTGACTCTCCAAACGTAGGTACAGATCACAAAACTGCGCTTCGTTCAAATCAAAGGTGGTTTATTGTTCTTCTGTGCCCAGCATGACGCGTTTCGGCTGCAACACGGCAGCCTTGATCACATGACCATAAGAACCTATAGGTGCAGTTTATATACTATGTGTGTCCCCAATGAAAAAACGTCAGCAATACATAGACATAAAGAGAATACTAAGTTATCGGAGATATTGTCTAAAACCAAATAAACATTTTTACATTGGTCTATTTACAAAGGGAAAGGTAAAGTGATATATTTACACAATAAATAAAAAATATATCATACATTTCATTTACCAATTGATTATAATGCTATTTCAGTCCTCCTGTCTCCCTTTTCTATTGTAAATACTGGGCATGTTAACCCTCGCAATATTCCGATAAATATTAAAGTCAAAATTGCTGCAAAGTTTCATATTTTAGGGAACGTGCAAATATTCTATTTGATAAAGTGCCTAATTGTGCAAATGTGCAAAATAGTGCATATTAAAACCAAGTGTCCAATTCATATATACAAGCGAGTGCATTGGTGATGGCACGTTAAATATACCTCTAATTATGAAGAGTTACATGCCACCCACAAACAGAAGCGGTTGTACTGACAATGTTATCAATGCTGAAAACCTCATTAGACACAACTAATGACAAGACAAAAAATGAACATTATGGCATAGTGCCCATACTATGATCAATTGAAAGCCAGGAAAGATACGGGGCAGATCAAGGGCACCCTATATATTCAGAAAAGATACCCAATAAGATGTTTTCTGGGATCTCTATGCGTATACCTCACAGAAAAACTTGGCCCACTGGATCATGAATTGATCTAATAATTTCTACCACTGCCCAATCTGGTCCCTGAAAGATGGTAACGTGGCAGGTAGGTGTCCAGTGTTCATGTTGATCCACCCGGCTATAGGAAGCAATGAAGGTCTTCCCCGGTGTTTAATCCATTAGGGATCCTGGTATCTAAAAGCAAGATGTATTTGCTTTCAAGCTGTCTTAAGGCTTTCTCCCTATTTCCCCCTCTGATGTTTTTGGGCACCGCATCAATAATGAAATACTTCAATTCATTAAGATTTTTGTTGTGGACCAATTCAAAGTGCCGAGCGACAGGGTAATTAACATCTGAATTGACCACTGCTCGTAGGTGTTGCAGAATGCGGTTAAAAGCCTGTAATTTAGTGCTGCCAACGTACCTGAGTCCACAGGTACACTGGAGCACATAAACCGCAAAATCTGTACGGCAGGTGAAATGCTCCCTGATCTTAATGGGGTTAGGATCAAATGCAGAGTAGTACTCGCTGGTATTTACGCCGAACTTGCACGCTCTGCAAGAGATACACTTGAAAAAGCCACATTTATTTGAAATCCGATGAGGTTTAATTACTACCTCTGGACTCGATTTAACCAACACGTCCCTCATGGACGGACCTCTTCTAAAGACCACCGCTGGCTCAACTGGTATAAGTGGAGCTAAACTGATATCAGTCTTCAAAAGAGGCCAATGCTTTTTCAAAATCCCTCTCACTTTTCTGTGATCTTCATTGAAAGTTGTTATTAAACGGATGTTATCACTCACTGTCTCATCCTCCATCTCCACCGGACAGGATGTAACCTCAGCATTAATTGAGGCGAGATAATTGTCCCTGTCCAATTGGTTGGCCCTGTCTCTTGCCTCTAACAACAGAGCATCATCATACCCTCGAGCACGGAATCTTTCAAGAGCCTCATGCTGACATTTCTCAAGGTCTGTTGGGGTGCTACAGATCCTCCTCATCCTTAGAAACTCCCCGTAGGGAATGCTCCTAATCAGATGGTTGGGATGGGAGCTACTCGCGTGCAGTATTGCATTGCCCGCTGTAGTTTTCCTGTGCAAACGGGTATGTAACCCACCCTCCGCAATGTAAATTTCCACATCAAGAAATTGGATAAGATGGGTGCTGATCTGGGAGGTGAAGCGTAAATTAAGATTGTTGACATTAATCTTATTGACAAATTCATTTGCTGACTCCAGCGAACCCCTCCAAATCATGCATATGTCGTCAATAAAACGCCAAAAATGCCTCACACAATTAGGGAAAAACTCAGCAAGTGTTCTCTTGAGGACATGCTCCTCCCACCACCCTACATGTAAACATGCATAGGTAGGAGAGAAGCTTGCCCCCATTGCCACTCCTCTTAGCTGTTGGTAAACCTCCCTGTTATATAGGAAGTAATTGTTATTAAGACATAATTCAAGCATACTCAATAACATATTGCTGTGTTGACTGTAAGAAATGGTCCGTTTACTCAAATAGTGTCTTACTGCATTCAACCCATCCACATGAGAGATGCTGGTGTAAAGTGAATTAATGTCTAAAGCGATGAGTACATAGTCATTCTCCCACTTGATATCTTTGATCTTAGACAGGAAATGGCCAGTGTCTTTGATGAAGGATGGCAAGTTCTCCACAAATTCATGCAAGAATTGGTCCACATATCTAGAAATAGATTCTAGCAGACTCCCCTGGGCAGAGATGATAGGACGCCCAGGGACCGGAAATGATTGTTTATGAATTTTCGGAATTAAATAGAAAAAAGGAGTGACTGGAAAATCATTCTTCAAAAAGGCATGTTCCTGTTTGCTCAATAAACCAAGATGCCTCCACTGATTTAGTTCCTTGCGGGTCTTTTCTTTAAGGCTCTTGATGTCATTAAAGCTACCCTTTTTGTAGCAGGTGGTGTCACTCAAATGTTTTTCTGCTTCCTCCATATAAAGGCTGCGGGGACAGATGACAGTATTGCCTCCCTTGTCAGCCTTATTGATTATAAGATTAGAATCACTCCTTAATTTTTTCATCAATTTGTGGTATTGTATTTCCATATATTTGAATCTTTTCTTTCTGCGCGTGATGTTAGTTTGCAATCCTTTTAAATCTTCCACTACTATATCACAAAAAGCATCAATATTGTCTTTCGGCATTATTGGATAGAAAGTGGAAGGAGGCTTAAAGGTGGTCACACATGGATGATTCATAGAAATCCCTACCCTGGATAAGTTTTCCTGAGTAGTGCCTGGTTCAAATTCTTCATCACGCGCTAGTTCATTCGCCACTTTAAGAGCCTTTGTATCAGCAATCTGAAACAATTTAGATGGTTGGGTGTTATTTGAAATATTCGTTGCTCGAGCCTGAGCATTATTCAGTTTGAAATGTTTCCTTAATTTTAGTTTGCGAATGAACTTGAACACATCTATGCGTGTCTGCACATAGCTAAAAGAGTTCTTTGGACAGTAAGACAACCCTAATGAGAGGAGTTGCATTTCCGCTTTGGATAAGGTGGTATCGGACAGATTAATGACTGTATTGTCTTGTGCATCTTGTGCCTCTGTTCTAATTGAGGTTGCAGTTGGTCCCAAGTCCTGAATGTCCACTAAATTTTTAGGGGTCAAGTTAACCGCTGCTGTTACCATTTCTTCCCTGTGATGTCATTTGAGATGTCATCAGTGATGTCATCAGTGATGTCACTGACCATGTCATGAATGATGCAATATGTGACATCATCAGCAGTGGATTGCGGGTGCGCGATATATAGTTATTGCAACTAACTATATATGCGAATTTCTATGGTTTTGTGCGAGTAAATTAAGGTTTTGTAAATGCTAATCCCTAACTATATATGGTTTATAACCAATGGTTTTTTCAGTGAATTTTCAAAGTTTTGTAAATGCAAATTCCTAACTATATATGGTCTATAACCTATGGTTTTTTCAGCGAATATATATATATATATATATATATATATATATATATATATATATATATATATATATATATATATATATATATATATATATATATATATTACCTACTGGCGACTTTTGAAAATTCTATGTCTAATAACTTTGGCGTTTGTGGACGGAATCGGCTGAAATTTTCAGGAAAATGGCACATTTTGTTTCTGAGCAGTCCCTAAAAATTTGGGGGGGTTTCGTAAAGGGGGGGCCGAGAAAAAAAGGGGGGCCCCAAAACGCGTTTTTCCCATTCATTTTTCCATAGGGCGTTTGGCCTCACTTTTAGCTCAAAGGGCTGAATGGATTTGCACGAAACTTGGCAACATTGTAGGGACTGTTAGCCCGATGTGCCTTTGCTGGGTCTCAATATATGTGCTCCAGTGGACTTTGAAAAATTAACGTTTTAAAAAACAGATATATCTGTGACAGCGTCCCGGGTAGCGCTCCGGTTCGCGTACTTTTCGCGTTACGGAACTTTGCGAAGCGAAGCTGATTGGCTCTCCGGTGTCTGTCAATATTCTAAACAGTCCGGAACGGCCGCCATCTTGTCTCTCGGTAGGATCGAGAGACAAGAGGAGGAGAAAAACGAAGGGGGAATTTAATGAAAGGGGGCAAGGTAGACCCCTCTTGACCCCCTAGGAATGATGTTGGGGTTATTAAAGGGTCCCTTGGGGCAAATAAAAAAAATTTGATTTTTCGCGGTAGAAGCGCTTCTCGGGACGCGAACCGGGGCACGAAACGGGAATTCGCCATTTTGTGTGAAATGGGTATAAGGGGGTATGGGAGACGTATCCTGACCCCCTATGTTTTCTGAGGGTGGCTGAGGATGCTCATATATGTTGATACATGTCTTCCAGCGGCTGCGCGTGAGCGTTTTTTTTTTTTTTGCTGCGTGACATCTGTTAACGTTCGCTTCGAAGGAAATCAGAAAGTGTTTACCGCCATTTTGTCACTGCGAGTAAATATATTGTTAAAAATAATTGTTATAAATTAATCCGTATTGATAAACATTGTCTGCGCCATCTTGCCTTTTTTCCAATGCCACACTATTGTCGTGCACGGCACCATTTTAGATGCCTTGACCAGACCCACTCTCTGCACGCCGCCGATCCTCAGCATGGCTCCCCACCCTCGCAAGCATCTCCCCCACGCACTGTTCACCCCCGCTCTCTCTCTCATGCATGGGCCATAAACCTCCCCCCATCTGCGCTGCTCTTCCCTGAGAATCACACCCTGTGCCCGCCCGACACCTCCCTTTCACCCTATTCACTACCGCACCCTCTGACACTCCTCTTCCTCTGTGTCTGATTGTCCAGGCCGGTCCCAGGCTATCACCTAGCCGCGCGGATGTAGTTTAGGGCCCCAACTGTAAAGAATCACCCCTCTTCAAAGAAGTTACAGTAGATGAAGGCCGCCACCCCATGAGATCCGTCACACCACACGCGTTCCTACTATCTGATAACGATCCTGTATTGCGATTCGGGAGGGGATTCTCACTGTAAGGGTGTGTGGGACCGAGCCTGAAGCGGAAGATTCCAGGGATGCCTTTTTGTACATCAAAGTCTTCCCAATTATGTGTCACATTTAAAATATATAGCACTCCAACAAAGTAGTAGGATTATAACACTTTAATAACTTATAAATATATACAACGCTCCAACAAAGTAAACACGTTAAAAAAAAAAAAATTCAACAACTATTTACATGGCAGCCTGCTGCAACATCCATCTCAAAGCAACAATGGGCTGCTTTAGTCTGTCTTTTAGTCAGCAAAATCCATCGGCCTGTGAGGTGGCGTCAGTAGCGGTCCGTTGTGCGAATAGGCCGAAGGCAGCACAACGCACCGAGATCCGGACGGCACCCAGGTGGTGTCCAGTAAGTTGCCGCACTGGTCTGGCCATCCTACAATGCTGCGCAGAAAAACGGCGTGGGGCGCCCCGGGGGGGGGAGGCGGCACGAACGGGCCTCCCTCACCTCCCCAGGTGGAGGCTCCTCTGCTGCAGTGGGGCGCCCTTTAGCGTTTCAGTCGCCATTCAGCTGTTTAGCGCCCGCTTTTGCGGCACTGTGCCTCATCCGCCATTCAGCTGAGTTGCGCCCACTCTTGCGGTGCAGCGATAGGCGGCTGCCACAGGACTCTTAAAATGGCGGCCGGCTCTTCGGATTTGGGCCTGGTCCAATAAAATGGCCCTGGGAAACATTTGAACTCGGACATTTGCCCGCTAGGGCTTGGGCCCCATTCTCGAAAGCGTCCCCTCAGCCTTGAAGATTCTACAAAAGTCATCGGGCCCCCGACTCCTGCAGGCTTCCGGTGGGGAGCGGCTGCCATGATTGCTTGCGGAATGGCCACGACGGAGCTACGAGATGGTGGCGCTCTCATGCTGACGCCAGCTTCAGTCTGAAACATCCAGAAACACTGTAGACTACCAATTCGACGACTTCCGGTGGAGCCCCAACGTAACCCGGTAGGGAAGAACTTGCCCTCCCCTCTTTTGACTGATGGTTCTTGTTGCCTGTCCCCTCTGTTGTCATCTAACGGAACCTTTTTGGACTGCCGAGTGAGAAAAAAAAAGGTGGGGCTTTCATCATTTGGGAAAAAAAAATGTTTCAATCCAATGAAAAGTGTTATTTTTAGGTCATATGATCAAGCCTTCCATCATTAGGAAACCAAAAGTAAAATGAACCAATGAAAAGTTTTATAAACAAGTCACATGACCTGTTATGCGGCTTTGGGCTATAAAAAGCCTACAAAATCCGTTGGCCTGTGAGGCGGCGTCAGTAGCGGACCGATGTGCGAATAGGCCGAAGGCAGCACAACGCCCCGAGATCCGGATGGCACCGAGGTGGTGTCCAGCAAGTTGTCGCACTGGTGTGGCCATCCTACAATGCTGCGCCGAAAGTCGGATTGGGGTGCCCAGGGGGGGGGGGGGAGGAGGCGCGAACGGGCCTCTCCCGCCTCCCCAGGTGGAGGCACCGCATCTGCAGTGGGGCGCCCCTTAGCGTTTCACTCGCCGTCCAGCTGAGTTGCGCCCGCACTTGCTGCTAGAGTTGGCTGAAGGCAGCACAACGCGCCGAGATCCGGATGGCACCGAGGTGGTGTCCAGCAAGTTGCCGCACTGGTGTGCCCATCCTACATTGCTGCGCCAAAAGACGGCGTGGGGTGCCCGGGGGGGTGGGGGGGGAGGTGGCGCAAACGGGCCTCTCCCACCTCCCCAGGTGGAGGCACCTCATCTGCAGTGGGGCGCCTCTTAGCGTTTCACTCGCCGTCCAGCTGAGTTCCGCCCGCTCTTGCGGCACAGTGCCTCACCCGCCATCCAGCTGAGTTCCGCCCGCTCTTGCGGCACAGTGCCTCACCCGCCATCCAGCTGAGTTGCGCCCGCTCTTGCGGCTACAGCGTCTCGCCCACCATCCAGCTGAATTGCGCCCACTCTTGCGGTGCAGCGATAGGCGGCTGCAACAGGACTCTCAAAATGGCGGCCGGCTCTTTGGATTTGGGCCTGGTCCACTAAAATGGCCCTGGGACACCTTGGAACTCGGACGCTTGCCTGCTAGGGCATGGGCCCCATTCCCGAAAGTGTCCCCTCTTTTGACTGATTGTTCTTGTTGCCTATCTCTTCTGTTGTCATTTAACGGAACCTTTTTGGACTGCCGAAAGGGGTTCTGTCCGACCGCAACAAGAACCATCAGTCAAAGAGGGGAGGGCAAGCTCTTCTCTACCGGGTCACGTTGGGGCTCCACCGGAACTGATCGAATTGGTAGTCTACAGTGTTTCTGGATGTTTCAGACTGAAGCTGGCGTCAGCATGAGAGCACCACCATCTCGTGGCTACGTCGTGGCCATTCCGCGAGCAATCATGGCAGTCGCTCCCCACCGGAAGTCTACGGGAGTCGGGGGTCCCGGTGACTGTTGTAGAATCTTCAAGGCTGAGGGGACTGTTTTGGGAATGGGTCCATGCCCTAGCAGTCAAGCGTCCGAGTTCCACGGTTGCCCAGAGCCATCTTTAAAACAAGAAAATGTTTTTACCTACCACGTACTTGACATTTTAAAGCTTTTGATATTTGCTATTAAAAAACCATTGAAATTCACTGAAAAAACCATAGGTTATAGACCATATATAGTTAGGAATTAGCATTTACAAAACCTTGAAAAGTCACTGAAAAAACCATGGGTTATAGACCAAATATAGTTAGGAATGAGCATTTACAAAACCTTATTTTACTCACACAAAACCATTGAAATTTCATATATAGTTAGTTGCACTAACTATATATCGCGCACCCGCAATCCACTGCTGATCATGTCACATATTACATCATTCATGACATGATCAGTGACATCACTGATGACATCACTGATGACATCACGGATGACATCTCAAATGACATCACTGATGACATCACTGATGACAACATCCAGTGACTGTATGTTTCTGAAAAGTCAAAATATGTCTTACATATTGAAGAATGAGTGGATGTATAAGTGCCTGGATGAAGGATTTAGTAGGTGCATGACTGACTGTATGAGTGAGTGATTAAATGTGTCTCACTGAGTGCATGGGTTAGTGACTAAACTGTCTTAATTTGTGCATCATTATATCTGTTGTTCTGTAAACTGCTGCATGTGTTGATCAGTAGCTTTATGATTAAGTATATGGGTTATTGATTGGTTGCCCAAGTATTTGTATGGGAGAGTGAGTGTGTGTGTGGGTGGCTGTGAGGTGTGTGACTATGTGCATAGATGTGTGAGCAGTTGATTCACTAGATGTATGGGTTCAAAAGTGCATGTGGAAACAGCTGTATGGGCGGTTGACTGTGTGCATTAGTGTATTAGTGAGTGAATGGATATCTCAGTGCTACATGACAAAGTAAGTACATATGTAAAACACAGTACATGTGAGAGTTGACATATATAAATAACTGTGCATAAGAGCCAGTGAATGTGTGAGTGGCTGTATGGATCATTGTAAACTTGTATCAGGGATTGAATAACTGAGTAAATATGTGTTAGTATATGTTTGAATAAGTAAGGTGTGTATAACTGTATAGTTGAGGAAATGGAAGTGTGGTTGATTCTTTGCATGACTGACTAGGTGTGTGAGTAACTCCATGGATGAGTGACAGTCTGTGAGTGTCTATTTACTCTGAGTGTATCTAAGATTATATTAGAGTCTGAAGAGGTTCACCGTATTATCACATGAATGATGTCATCGGTGATGTGATCAGTAATGTCAAATGAGATGTCATCAGTGATGTCATCAGTGATGTCATTTGAGATGTCATCAGTGATGTCATCAGTGATGTCATCAGTGATGTCACTGATCATGTCATGAATGATGTAATATGTGACATGATCAGCAGTGGATTGCGGGTGCGCGATATATAGTTAATGCAACTAACTATATATGAAATTTCAATGGTTTTGTGTGAGTAAAATAAGGTTTTGTAAATGCTAATTCCTAACTATATATGGTCTATAACCCATGTTTTTTTCAGTGAATTTTCAAGGTTTTGTAAATGCTAATTCCTAACTATATATGTCTATAACCTATGTTTTTTTCAGTGAATATATATATATATAATCTTTAATAAAATACGTCTTCCCTGCTTTCCACTGGTGGATTTACTTTGTTGAGGCTTCATTCAACTGCTGGTTACGAGGTGTTGTTAGGTCCAGACCGCTGGTTCCTTTACTGTTCCGGAACCTGGACCGTTTTTTTCATAGATATATATATATATATGAACAGCAAAGGTTCCGGTAATGAAAGAAGCCGTCTTGCAGGGCGGTCCGCGGTCAGGGCACCGGAAGCCCTGTACACTATTGCACCACAGCACTTCCTCAGTTAGAAAGAATCACCACGGACACTTTGCATGAATGCAGATAATTTAATCGTATGTGCAGCCTACATACAATTAAATTATCTGCATTTCATGCGAAGTGTCCGTGGTGATTCTTTCTAACTGAGGAAGTGCTGTGGTGCAATATATATATATATATTTTTTTTTTTTTACTTCAACAGACCAGCGCTTCGAAGTGCACTCGAAATTCAGTCCCAGTGACTGCTCAGCGGCTTCCCTTCCCTCTGTGAGATTGGTTCTGCCTTACGTGTTTCGGAGTTGTTATGCTCCTTGTTCACAGGCATGCATGAGAGGCACAGGAAATCAAAGAAGGCATCTTTCCAGCACGTCTTTTGTTTCGGCATCATTTGGCACTTGATAACACAATGTTGCAAGCTGGTATTTCGAGTCTTTAGTGGTCTTCCTATAGTAGGCTTTGGTGCCCCCTTTGCAATTTTACACCATAGTGGGTCCTGCGTATCCCCATGCGATAATTTACTTTATATTTTAAAACAGCCCTTCAGTGGGCCCCCCAGGGGGAAGGTCTTCCGATGATAAAGCTGACTGAATTCCCCAACCGGAGACTTTGCACAGTTCAGGTGTCTCTGTGGCCCCTAATCAGGGTGGTGCAACTTCATGACAGTGAACTGCCGCACATCATTTCTTACTTCAAAGGACCAGCGCTTCGAAGTGTACTCAAATTTCAGTCCCAGTGACTGCTCAGCGGATTCCCTTCCCTCTGGGAGATTGGTTCAGCCTTACTCGTTTCTGAGCTGTGATGCTCCTTGTTCACAGGCATGCATAAGAGGCACAGGAAATCAAAGAAGGCATCTTTCCAGCACGTCTTTTATTTTGCCGTCATTTAGCACTTGATAACACAATGTTGAATGCTGGTACTCAGAGTATTTAGTGGTCTTCCTATAGTAGGCTTTGGTGCCCCCTCTGCAATTTTACACCATGGATGTCCCAGGAGCATAAGTTATGTCTTTGCTCCATTAAGTTTTAGGAAAGACTTGTCCATCCACTCAGATACCTTCACAAGGCATGAAGTTAGACCAGGCACAGATTTGTCCTGCTGACTAAGGGAGACCACCAACTGGGTATCGTCTGCATAGGTGATGACGTGGATCCCCCAAGGAAGCACCACATCTGCAAGAGATCTCATCTAGATGTTAAACATGGTGGGCCTTAGAGAGGATCCCTGGGGGACTCCACACTGCAGCGGGATCTGCTCTGATGAAGCATCCTCCTCGTAGACAGCAAAAAATCTGTCTTCAAGAAATGACTGCAGCCATTTTAGGGCGGTTCAAGTCACCCCTACCTCCCTGATTCTTTGGACCATAAGTTGGTGGTTGACGGTATCAAAGGCGGCGCTGAGATCTAACAAGATAAGAGCAGCGCAGCCTCCATTGTCCAAGATCTTTCTAGACTACCACTGCTTTCTACCACGGCAAGCAGAGCAGTCTCCGTACCCTGTTGGTTCCTGAAACCTGTCTGAGTGAAATGAAGACAGTTTTCATTAAAAAAAATTGCCAGTATGGAGTTAACATATTTTTCGGCAAGTTTGCTTATTCCAGGCAGCAGGGAAATGGGCCGATAATTAGCCCATTCCTCAGGGTCAAGATTTGGCTTTTTCAGAAGAGCTTTCACTCTTGCCTGTTTCCATAGAGGGGGAACCTGCCCAATTAGAAGGGAAGTGGTAATCATGTCCTGAATAACTGGAGAGATTAATTCTGAAACCAGATTTAGAACGGCCGGGGAGCAGGATCAGCAAGGGAGCCTGATTTAAATTGTCTAAGAAGTCCTTGCAGAGAGGGTAGAGCCAAAGGGGGGAACTCTTCCAGCACGGCTTGCTGCTTAAAGGGGGGGTGTCAGTGACTGAATTTGTTTCCAGAAAGGTCCTGTAGATATTATGGACCTTGGTGGAAAAGAGATTCACTATTTCTTCACAATGCCGTTGGGGACTATCAGAATCCAAAGGGGAACTTGGAGGTGTGGCAAGAGTGTTTTCAATTTAAAACATTTCCAGAGGGGAATTAGACGAGAAAACAATCTTTTCGTGATAAAAACTTACTTGAGCGGCTTTTATTTCATTTTTATAGCGTTTAAGTGCCTCTCTATAATTAAGTTTACTATTAGCTGTAAAATCTTTCCTCGACCTCCTTTCATATTGTTTACACGCTTGTTTGAGCTGCCTAAGTTTCTGGGAATACCAAGGTGTTCTGTTTGGTCCCACTCAATGATAAGATTTAACCCTCGGGAGGACTGAATCCAAAGTGGAGTCCAGCAAATTATTAAAATTGTCATTAGCGACTGTAGGATTAGAATGAGGTAGAGGAATAGAGTTTTTTAACTTGATTGCCCAGCTTTCAACAGAGAGTTTAGACCAAATTCGACCACATTTATGTGTTCTAGTGAAAGGCCGTGGGGACTCTTGAGGAGTCAAAGTAAATGAGAGTAAGAAGTGGTCTGATCAGGGAACTGAAGTGGACTCAGCCATTATAAGATCCTGAAGGTTCGGGAATATGGGGTCAAGCAAATGCCCTAAGTTATGGGTGGGGCCGTGCACTATTTGCTTCAATTGAAACGTTTCCAGACCATCAACAAGGAATTTGGATCATCCAAGTGTATATTAAAATCACCCAAAATCGAAAAATTAGATGATAGACTGGCGGAGTTAGCAGCAATATCAGGGAGCTCTTTAAAAAAATCGCCCAACACTCCTGGCGGACGATATATTAAAATTCCTGAAAAAGTGCAGGTAGGAGAAAAACTAACTGCAAAGGCTAAGCTAAGCTCTCACTACCAGGTACAGGACTACTGGTGAATCTACATTTACATTTATTTTTATAGATGACCGCAATTCCTCCTCCACGCCCAGTATCACGGTCTTGCCTGCCAATGGCATAGTTGGGGGGGAGCGCATGAACTAAAGCAACATCACAGTCCTTGTTCAACCAGGTTTCAGTCAGAAAGAGGATATCTGGACTCAAATCCTCAAGGAGTAAGTGAATTTCTGTTGCATGCTTTGGGAGTGAGCGGCAATTAAGTGATGGCATCATAATTTTTTCCTTGGCCTCAGCACATATCGAAGGCGATGTGATCGGATGAAATTTCAAATCACAATGAGGACATTCAACCAGGGACATAAAATGCATACATTCATTCCTGATCTCACCTCTAAACCTAATGAGGTGTTCCCTGTCATAACGATGATCAGCTAGAATGGATTTAGCAGGGTTCCTGGCCCCTGGGCAAAGAATGGCGAGCCAGCGGCGCGCGCGCTGCGTGCGTACGTTGCGCGGAAGCATCATTAGCCGAATTTAAAGCTGAGTCAGCACGTCAGCGTTAGAAAAGCTCGAATGCTGACCGAAATTACATAAAATAGCGTGAGTTCCCCCCGAGCATTCAACACAGCTCGTAAGTGCCCCCCAAAAATAAAACACAAGAAAATGCAGTGCAATCCGAATTTTAAAAAGATTCTTTTAAAATGTAATTAAAAAGCAGCCTCTTGCTCCTAAACATAGAACATATCATTAAAATATATTATTAAAACAATCTATCTTCTGCACTGTCATGCATATAACTCCCGTAGCCAAACAAACACCAACTTAAATACTTTCAATGTAGTACTTGAGTTATCCTTCCATCCAAACTGGCCTCCTGTAAAGGCAACTGATGGTACTATGTCACACAACAATATATTGACACGAAAATGGTGTTGCCCAATCATAAACTACAAAAACTGTAACTGTCTATGTACAAAAATATAAAGCACAAAAATATCACCAGAAATATTGTGAAGAAAATTATACTGAATACAAAAGCATCTGTAGCTAAATATTGTCAACACTCTAAATTGGTAAAAAAAAAAAACTAAAAAGCTACAATATCAACAACAAACATATTGAGAATAAAACTATTGATACAAATATATTAAACAAATTAGAAATAGAACTCTACGTCTAGTACCCCAGCTAAAAGAATGTAAAAACAAAATTAAAACAAATGTTTAAACATATATTAACTAAAAAGCAACTTCTACTTACAACACAGAGAAAAATATTCAAAACAGTTACTAAACCAATCACATTCAAAACTAGAAAGGCTCAATAATTTTCTGATAGATATACATAGTAGTGACAACAGGTAGAGCTGCTGCTGCACATCTGCCTGAGGTAAGAGGAGAATGTTGTTCTTGCTGACAGAAGCAACTTCAACTCCACTTAAAGTAAGTGCACATTTATTGAAAAAATGTCAAAATATAATCTTAATGTTAAAGCTAAAAACAAACACCAAAAATTAAATGTAAAATATAGGTCCAATGGGACAAAGAGAGTTTGGATTTCCTGGACTTAAGGTTGAGAGTGAAGAATAACAAACTAGAAAGTATCCTTTTTAGGAAAACCACTGCAGGTAACAGCCTGCTACACGCACGCAGTTGCCATCAAAGCTCATTGATACAGAGAATCCCAGTGGGTGAGCTCCTCAGAGCCAAACAAAATTGCAGCACTGCCCTGGGCTTTAAGGAAGAAGAAAGAACTATGACAGAGAGGTTTGTGGCTAGAGGCTATACACAGAAAACCATAGAGAGGGCTAAATAGTCAATCAATCAATAGTCTCAGAAAGAAGCAGAGACTCACTACTTGCAGAGAGAGGTAAAAATGTTGTGGCCAAAGAAGATAGTACGACAAGATTCATCACTACCTATAGTAGTCAAGCATTTATGGTAAAACGTAGCCTTGGAAAATTTTGGCCAGTTTTAAAAACAGACCCAGACATTGCGGAGTATGTAGAGACATACCCGCAAAT
Source organism: Lissotriton vulgaris (assembly GCF_964263255.1). Taxonomy (NCBI): domain Eukaryota; kingdom Metazoa; phylum Chordata; class Amphibia; order Caudata; family Salamandridae; genus Lissotriton; species Lissotriton vulgaris. Next base: position 1,879,913 of record NW_028251781.1, on the reverse strand, counting down.
AACATTTTGAAAAGCTAAGTCATTAAAAGATGAGCTATGCAGTGCAGTAGAACCAGTGAAAGAAAAATTAAGGGGAATACAAGGTTTTTATCCTTGTAGAAACTGCAAGGTGTGCAGGAACAGTAAAAATTGCAAAGAAGTTAGGCTGTCGCCTAAAGCTAAACCCTTCGAAATACAAGAACACACATCATGTAATACAGAGTTTGCGGTGTATGCTTTGTTTTGCCCATGTGAGAAGGCCTATGTAGGTAGCACCATACATAAGGCAAAAAATTGGATTTTTGAACACTTGAGGGCAATAAAAAATGGTGATAAAGCATATCCCATTGCCAGACACTTTCAATCACAGCATAACCAGAACACAAATCTATTGAGATTTTGTGTACTCGATATGGTAAAACATGATGAGAGAGGAGGGAATAGGGTACAAAGATTGCGAAGGCTAGAGTCAAGATGCATTATAAAATATCAGACAGTAGTCCCAATAGGTCATAATTGTGATGAGGAGCTAGAAACTCATCTGGGATAGGAAACTGAATGCGAGTGGTTTGTATCCTTGTATCCTTATTTCAGTTCTTGTGCAAACATCCTTTAACTGTATTTCTGTAGAATTAATTAAGATCTTGAAAATGTTTGAAAATGTTTCTGTTCTAGCATCTCAGAAGTCACCATAGTTTGATAACCATTGAGGTATCTGTGGCTTATGACATTCAATAACTAAGTAATCGTAATTTGTCTCATAATAACCAAAAGGTTTTTTAATCACGAATGGTGTTTTTATTTGAATTTTATGGGCTGATATACAATTTGTGTATTCTTTATAGATTCTAAAGGAGAGTGTGAGAAGAAGAGGAAAATGAGATTTTGGCAGTCTTCATTATGAATCAAGTTGAATGAATGAAGAAGGTGACAAATCAAAAATGGACTAACGTTTAGAATCACTTTGAACACTTTGGCGTGAAGGCATGGGGCTAAATTTACTGAAGTCAGAAATAATACGTTTGCATGTTCAGCCCACTAGGGCGAGATACCTTGAGTGAATAGCAAAGAAAAATAGAGATTGGCATGAGAGCAAGATCGGCCGAATTTTATTTTATATAATTGCAAAACTGAAGATAATTGCAGTGGATGGCTGGCTGATAAAGTTTTTGTTGTTGAAATACACGAACACTGATAAAAACGCCTAAGAATGTTTACAAGCAGACGTTTAAATGCACCAATTTAATTAATAGCACACTTAATATAATCATGTTTATGGAGCAAGACGAAATCATTAATTTACAAATTTCTCTGTTTTCCATTAGAGTCAACCACGTTAAATTTTAGCAGTTTCAGTCTACATTTTATTTCTGTTTGTTTAGCAAATGTCACATGTTTATTTAAAACCTATCAGTAATGACACACCATTACTAGTGAGCAAGGGAGGAGAGTTTCCGAAACGCGTCGAGTTTGGTTGCCTTTGAAGCGAAATAAAGGCTGTTTTCCACTAAAAGTGCCCGTGTGTTTCTGGAGAGTGAAAGCTGCAGAAATTGGAGTTGATTTACGGGCTCGCAACCCACACATGGACCGCCTTGGTAAGTGGCTGTGAGCATAGCGGAGCTCGGCGGCTGCCGGGTCATTTTGAATTGATATATATTACCTACTGGCGTTCGCCAGTAGGTATATATAGTTAGGATTTTTTCCCTATGGGATTTTTGAAAATTCTATGTCTAATAACTTTGGCGTTTGTGGACGGAATCGGCTGAAATTTTCAGGAAAATGGCACATTTTGTTTCTGAGCAGCCCCTGAAAATTTGGTGGGGTTTCGTCAAGGGGGGGCCGAGAAAAAAGGGGGGTCCCAAAACGCGTTTTTCCCATTCATTTTTCCATAGGGCGGTTGGACTCACTTTTAGCTCGAACGGCTGAATGGATCTGCACGAAACTTGGCAAAATTGTAGGGACTGTTAGCCCGATGTGCCTTTGCTAGGTCTCAATATATGTGCTCCAGTAGTTTTTGAGAAATTAACGTTTAAATCAAGATATATATCTGTAACAGCGCTCCAGGCTGCGCTCCGGTTCGCTTACTTTTCGCGAAATGGAACTTTGAGCGCAGAAAGCTGATTGGCTCTCCGGTGTCTGTCAACATTCTAAACAGTCCGGAGCGGCCGCCATCTTATCTCTCGGTAGGATCGAGAGAGAAGAAGAGGTGAAAAACGAAGGGGGAATTTATTGAAAGGGGGCAAGGTATACCCCTCTTGACCCCCTAGGAATGTTGTTGGGGTTATTAAAGGGTCCCGTGGGGAAAATAAAAAAAAATGATTTTTCACGGTAGAAGCGCTTCACGGGCCGCGAACTGGGCCGCAAACTGGTAGCGAAACGGGAATTCGCCATTTTGTGCTTCGTTTTAATTGTTTAGAGACAAAAATTATCGCCGCACATCGGCCACAATGCATGTACTGTTAGCCCGATGTGCCTTTGCTAGGTCTCAATATATGTGCTCCAGTAGTTTTTGAGAAATTAACGTTTAAATCAAGATATATATCTGTAACAGCGCTCCAGGCTGCGCTCCGGTTCGCTTACTTTTCGCGAAACGGAACTTTGAGCGCAGAAAGCTGATTGGCTCTCCGGTGTCTGTCAACATTCTAAACAGTCCGGAGCGGCCGCCATCTTATCTCTCGGTAGGATCGAGAGAGAAGAAGAGGTGAAAAACGAAGGGGGAATTTATTGAAAGGGGGCAAGGTATACCCCTCTTGACCCCCTAGGAATGTTGTTGGGGTTATTAAAGGGTCCCGTGGGGAAAATAAATAAAAAATGATTTTTCACGGTAGAAGCGCTTCACGGGCCGCGAACTGGGCCGCAAACTGGTAGCGAAACGGGAATTCGCCATTTTGTGCTTCGTTTTAATTGTTTAGAGACAAAAATTATCGCCGCACATCGGCCACAATGCATGAATATCGCTGAAAAGTCAGCGATATTCATGCATTATCCAGCAAATGCTCTTAGCCATGTTATCCACCTTCCATTGGATAACATGGCTAAAAACTGCTCTGTGCGTGAGCTTTTTTTTTTTTTTTTGCTGCGTGACGTGTGTTAACGTTCGATTCGATGGAAATCAGGAAGTGTTGACCACCATTTTGTCACTGCGAGTAAATATTTTGTTATAAATGAATCCTTATTGATAAACATTGTCTGCGCCATCTTGCGTTTTTGTCCAATGCCACAATTTTGTCGTGCACGGCAGCCATTTTAGATGCCTTGACCAGGGCCACTCTCTGCACGCCGCCGATCCTCAGCATGGCTCCCCACCCTCGCAAGCATCTCCCCCACGCACTGGTCACCCCCGCTCTTTCTCTCATGCATGGGCCATATACTTCCCCCCATCTGCGCTGCTCTTCTCTGAGAATCACACCCTGTGCCCGCCCGACACCTCCCTTTCACCCTATTCACTACCGCACCCTCTGACACTCCTCTTCCTCTGTGTCCGATTGTCCAGGCCGGACCTAGGCTATCACCTAGCCCTGCGGATGTAGTTTATGGCCCCAGCTGTAGAGTATCCAGGCATGCCAACCCTCCCGATTCAGGCGTGAGACTACTGATTTCAGTGCTAGTCTCCCGCCTTCCGATTCCTGCAAGCAAAAACCCGGGGGCATATTACCAACAACTAGCGATAATTTTTGTCTCTAACTTGTTTAGAGACAAAAATTATCGCCGCACATCGGCGAATTTTATCGCACATAAACTTTGCTATTAGCAAGGTTTATCGCAAATGCGATAAAAAACGGTCGCAATGCATGAATATCGTTGAAAAGTCAGCGATATTCATGCATTATCCAGCAAATGCTCTTAGCCATGTTATCCACTTCCCATTGGATAACATGGCTATATACTTCCCCCCATCTGCGCTGCTCTTCTCTGAGAATCACACCCTGTGCCCGCCCGACACCTCCCTTTCACCCTATTCACTACCGCACCCTCTGACACTCCTCTTCCTCTGTGTCCGATTGTCCAGGCCGGACCTAGGCTATCACCTAGCCCTGCGGATGTAGTTTATGGCCCCAGCTGTAGAGTATCCAGACATGCCAACCCTCCCGATTCAGGCGTGAGACTACTGATTTCAGTGCTAGTCTCCCGCCTCCCGATTCCTGCAAGCAAAAACCCGGGGGCATATTACCAACAACTAGCGATAATTTTTGTCTCTAACTTGTTTAGAGACAAAAATTATCGCCGCACATCGGCGAATTTTATCGCACATAAACCTTGCTATTAGCAAGGTTTATCGCAAATGCGATAAAAAACGGCCGCAATGCATGAATATCGTTGAAAAGTCAGCGATATTCATGCATTATCCAGCAAATGCTCTTAGCCATGTTATCCACTTCCCATTGGATAACATGGCTAAAACTGCTTAGGGCCGTTGTTAGGTTTTGGAGATATTCGCGCTTAGCGCGAATATCTCCAAAAGTTGGTAATAGGAGATAGCGATGGTTAGGGACTGTTTCCAGTCGCTAAAATCTTGGCACGCCCACTTTGCATGTCATTAGTGATAAATATCACTGATATGCAAAGCGGGGCCCAAGATGGTCGCTATCTCCTTTTAGCTGTCACTAACTGGTGTTAGCGACAGCTTGGTAATAGGGAGATAATTTTATCTCTTTTTTTTTGGGCTTTTAAAGCCCAAAAAGCGGAAATAAACCCCCTTGATAATATGCCCCATGATTTCTCGGGGGTTTCAGCTGACAGGGCTTGGTATTGTGTTACGTGCTAATTTTTCCAGGAAACGTCAGAGGGTCGATGCAGGGGTTCTAGAAGGGGTGATAAACCATTTAAGCCTCATGAACAAGCGCATGGTCTTTTAAAGATTTGTGAAGTACTCGGGGCGGCGGTGTGTGTGTGCCCTCTTTCAGGAGCGGGCGGGGGGGGGGGCACTGCCAGCAACTTGCCAGGCCAGGCAGTGTTCAACACGTGCATCACCCTTTCTCTGCCTGCTATTGCGCTCCATGCTTCGGAAAGGTAAGAAAAAGAACGTGCATTTGAGTTTGAAATGTCCGATCTTGTAGCAGTACACTTGCAAAGCCCACACATGACAATAACCCGATTCAAGGCCCCATTCACCCGATTTTTTAAACATATATAGCACTCCAACAAAGTTAGATTTTAAAACTTTATTAACATTTAACTATAATGAACGGAACAAAAACTGTAAAAACATTTAAACATTTTTCACCCAAAAAAGCAACAATGGTCAGAAGCTGTCTTTTGTGCGAATAGTCCCAAGGCAGCACAACGTGCAGAGTTCTGGACGGCACCCAGGTGATGTCGCCTGGGTGCCGCACTGGTTTTGGGATCCTACAATGCTGCTCCGAAAATTGGCGTGGGGCGTCCCGGGTGGGGCGGGGGGAGGCCTTGTCAGTAGCGGTCTGTTGTGCGAATAGTCCCAAGGCAGCAGAACGCGCTGAGATGTTGATGGCACCCAGGTGATGTCCAGTAAACTGCCGCACTGGTTTTGGTATCCTACAATGCTGCTCCGAAAATTTGCGTGCGGCGGCCCGGGGGGGGGGGGGGCGTGGGGGAGGCGGCGTCCCCAGGTGGCGGCCATCCAGCTGAGTTGCGCCCGCTCTTGCGGCTACAGCGTCTCGCTCACCATGTTGTTGAGTTGCTCCCACTCTTGCAGTGCAGCGATAGGCGCCTGCCACATGACTCTCAAAATGGCGGACGGCTCTTCGGTTTTGGGCCTGGTCCACTGAAATGGCCCTGGGACACCTTGGAACTTGGACGCTTGCCTGCTAGGGCTTGGGCTCCATTCTCGAAAAGCGTCCCCTCAGCCGTGAAGATTCTACAAAAGTCTTGGGGGCCCCCGACTCCCGCAGGCTTCCGGTGGGGAGCGGCTGCCATGATTGCTCGCGGAATGACCACGGCTGAGCCACGAGATGGTGGTGCTCTCATGCTGACGCCAGCTTCAGTCTGAATGATCCAGAAACAAGGTGGGGCTTTCATCGTTTGGGAAAAAAAAATGTTCTAAACCAATGAAAAGTGTTATTTTTAGGTCATATGACCAAGCCTTCCATCTTTAGGAAACCAAAAGTAAAATGATCCAATGAAAAGTTTTATAAACAAGTCACATGACCTGTTCTGCGGCATAGGGCTACAAAAAGCGTAGAAAATCCGTTGGCACGTGAGGCGGCGTCAGTAGCGGACCGATGTGCGAATAGGCCGAAGGCAGCACAACGCGCCGAGATCCGGATGGCACCGAGTTAGTGTCCAGCAAGTTGCTGCACTGGTGTGGCTATCCTACAATGCTGCGCCGAAAGACGGCGTGTCCAGCTGAGTTGCGGTCACTCTTGCGGTACAGTGACTCGAACGCGCCGAGATCCGGATGGCACCGAGGTGGTGTCCAGCAAATTGCCGCACTGGTGTGGCCATCCTACAATGCTGCGCCGAAAGACGGCGTGTCCAGCTGAGTTGCGGTCACTTTTGCGGTACAGTGACTCGAACGCGCCGAGATCCGGATGGCACCGAGGTGGTGTCCAGCAAATTGCCGCACTGGTGTGGCCATCCTACAATGCTGCGCCGAAAGACGGCGTGTCCAGCTGAGTTGCGGTCACTCTTGCGGTACAGTGAGTCGAACGTGCCGAGATCCGGATGGCACCGAGGTTGTGTCCAGCAAGTTGCCGCACTGGTGTGGCCATCCTACAATGCTGCGCCGAAAGTCGGCGTGGGGTGCCCCGTTGGCTTATGAGGTGATGTCAGTAGTGGACCGATGTGTGAATAGGTCGGAACCAGCACAAGGCGCCAAGATCCGAATGGCAAGTCCTGGATGTTGAGTGCCTCAGTTGAGAGTTCTGAGCAGTGCTTGTAAGACTGTCTGAAGCTTATTTGCACCTGCTGCAGCTTCACTATTGCCCTGGTGTGGCCAAAGGTCGCACATGACATAGGCGGCCGGCTCCCGAGGTCCGGCGGAACTTTTTTCCTTTTCCTTTCTGCTTCTTTTCCTACAATCCGTTTCATCTGAAGACACGACCAGGTCCCTGAATGTGTGCAGGGGGACGCTATTGATTGAATGAAAATGGCGGCTTGACACAAAGCTGACTCAAGCGTTGCTGTTGATGCTATACAGACAAAAATTGGTTTTCAGTTTGTACATTCTTCAGGATTTTTTTTTCTATCCAAGTCTGATTGAGAGTTTGTAGAAAAATGGCTTCAGATTTTCCACATACTACTCTTCAACATTCTTCCTAAATGAAACAATGTGAAACTCACTAGGAGAACGGCTGTTTCTGTTTCCTTTCAAAATGCTGCCAACAATATTTTCTGAATGGAAGACACCATCTTGTAGCATAAAGGGCCGAAAGGGGTTCTGGTCTGGCCGATGGTTGGTGGAGACATTTTGACTATATCTTGGACCTGCCCGGCCTCGCCCAAAATGGCGCCGGTATAAATGGGACTCATAACTCCTTGCCCGCAAATGTATATCTAGAAAATGTTATTGTAAGTGGCCCTGTCGTATTTTAATTACAAAATGTACGTCCACCGATTCCGCAACTGTTAGACACCTTTGTTCTTGCAACCTAATGGCCCGCTCGTTACGTTCCTCTACAGTGTAAATGTCTCCTCATCATATACGATTTCAGTTTGCTCCGTGGCCGGCCCACGTGGTTATAGGCCCGTATTTGTATACTGACATTTTCACAATAAAGGTTTTTAAAACAAAACACGGTAGTAGTATTTACATTGGTAAAGTTTTTACTTTTAGTCACTGTTTTCGAATCAGTAAAAGGCAAGTGAAATAAAGCAGTCCAATTACATGACGGATAAAAGGTATAATATGTAGGAACGCAGTAAAGATAAATGGTCATGGGCAGTTGTGTTTTTCATTTCTGCAACATAAAGTGATCGATAAGAATCTGATAATCAGGCGTATCGGCGACTAAGACAGCAGGCCGAATCTCTTTTACTCAGCGGCTCCGTCATGGAAGGAAGAAACGCCCTTTTTCTCGAAAAAGGAATATATTTTACTTGCAGGACAGTTGTAAATTTTCCGGGAAAGTACATTAGCCTGGAATATTATAACATATGTTTAAAAAAAAATAATGTTCGAAAACAATAAAAAGCGTAATTTTTAGGTCATATGACCAAGCTTTTCATCATTAAAATAACAAAAGTAAAATGAACCAATGAAAAGTTTTATTAACAAGTCACATGACCTGTTATGCTTACGTTACGCGCTGCGCGCCGCGCGCCGCGCCTCGGATCACTTCCGGGTGCGCTAACGCGGCGTGTCATATAACGCATTACGCGACAACGTAGGTCAAGAATATAGTCAAAATGTCTCCACCAACCAGCGTTCGGAACACAACCCCTTTCAGCAGTCCAAAAAGTTCTGTTAAATGATAACAGAGGGGACAGGCAACAAGAACCATCAGTCAAAGAGGGGAGGGCAAGTTCTTCTCTTCCGGGTCATGTTGGGGCGCTACCGGAACTGATCGAATTGGTAGTCTACAGTGTTTCTGGATGTTTCAGACTAAAGCTGGCGTCAGCATGAGAGCACTACCATCTCGTAGCTCCGTCGTGGCCATTCCACGAGCAATCATGGCAGCCGCTCCCCACCAGAAGCCTGCGGGAGTCGGAGGCCCCCAAGACTTTTGTAGAATCTTCACGGCTGAGGGGACGCTTTCGAGAATGGGACCCAAGCCCTATCAGGGAAGCGTCCGAGTTCAAAGGTGTCCCAGGGCCATTTTAGTGGACCAGGCCCAAAACCGAAGAGCCGGCCGCCATTTTGAGAGTCCTGTGGCAGCCGCCTATCGCTGCACCGCAAGAGCGGGAGCAACTCAACTACATGATGAGCGAGACGCTGTAGTCGTAAGAGCGGGCGGTAAACAGCTGAATGGCGGAAGAGGCACAGTGTAGCAAAAGCGGGCGGAATGGCAACTGAAACGGTAAAGGGGCGCCCCACTACAGCGTGTCTTCAGGTCAAACGGATTGTGGGACAAGGTCCAGAATTGAAGAGTCATCAAAAGGCAAAAAGTTCCGCCGGACCCCGGGAGCCGGCCGCCTATGTCGGGGGCGATCTCAGGCTACACCAGTGCTATAAGACTTGGGGAGGGTGTATAGTTGAGGAATTGGAGGTGTGTTTGATTATTTGCATGACTGTCTAGGTGTATGAGTAACTCCATGGATGAGTGACAGTCTGTGAGTGTCTGTTTTCACTGAGTGTATCTAAGGATATATCAGAGTCTGTAGAGGTTCATCGTATTAACACATGAATGATGTCATCTGTGATGTTGTCAGTGATGTCATTTGAGTTGTCATCAGTGATGTCATCAGTGATGTCATTTGAGATGTCATCAGTGATGTCATTTGAGTTGTCATCAGTGATGTCATCAGTGATGTCACTGACCATGTCATGAATGATGTAATATGTGACATCATCAGCAGTGGATTGCGGGTGCGCGATATATAGTTAGCGCATCTAACTATATATGGAATTTCAATGGTTTTATGCGAGTAAAATAAGGTTTTGTAAATGCAAATCCCTAACTATATATGGCCTAAAACCAATGGTTTTTTCATTGAATTTTCAAGGTTTTGTAAATGCAAATTCCTAACTATAGATCCACTATAACCTATGGTTTTTTCTGTGAATATATATATATATATATATATATATATATATATATATATATATATATATATATATATATATATATATATATATATATATATATATATATATATATATATATATATATATATATATATATATATATATTCAAAAGGAACTCCCAACACGCCACTTCCAACCTTACAGATCGGCGAAGCGCAAAAGCAGGAGACGGACCACAAGATGGATGACAGGTCTTTAATCCAGGTAAGAAGTTAAATGCAGGAAATGCATAACGCGTTTCGGGCTACAAGCCCTTGTTCACATGCATATATATATAGTGTACAAATATATAATTATAGTTTGCCGTGGATGGCACTAAAAGTGTTTGCTATAAAAACAGACTATATACACACACACATATATATAAACACACATGGGAGGAAAGAAAAACACCAATTACATTTATTTTCATGAAGCATAAACAAGAAAAAATAGATATGTATTTCACAATAAGGTAAAATAAAGTTGTTTCTCCACAATATATACAAATAAAATATTAAACATATACATAAAAACTAGAAACGTTTTTAGAATTAGAAATATTTCAAATAAGGAAAAGGCAGACGTAATATATATTTTCAAATACTATTTTTAACATACACCACCTTTCTTTCGCAAATATTTTAAATTTAATTTAAAAATTGTGTTTGCACAACTATTAAAACATTTTACCACATTCATTTGCACATTAAAAAATGCTGATCATTTTTCTTGGACTTTGAGTCCATTTTCAATTTCTATTTCATTGCTGTTTTGTTTTTGTATAAAGCCAGTTAAACAGTTTGTTTTCCTATTATTTCCCAGTGGATGATGGATGCAGGCTCCTGGTTCTTTGAAACCTTTATTTTATGTGCTTGCTTCTAATAACAGGTTGAATTAGGTGTAGTTAAATCCATTTTAAGTGTGCTTAGTTAGAAATTGTTGGGCTGGTTAAAGTTTAGTAGTATTTTGATAGTGTGTATTTTTAAGTGTAAACCAAAAATAACTTGCTTGAAGGAAGAGAACTATTGAAGCACAGTAGCAGCAATGGCAATTTTGTGGAGCTGTAGTTGCAGAACGATAAGGTTAATAGTATTGAAGGCAGTGAATAAAATCTAACGAAATCAGATCTCACCACCGATCAGCTTATCACATCTCTGAACCGGAACCCTCCCGCCAGCTCAACGGACCGCAACCAAGCAGCCAACAACCTCGCACAGTGGATCACCAACTGCGCTGACGACCTCGCACCCCTGAAAAACCATTCCAGCAGGCCCGGCAGCAAGAAAGCCTCCTGGTTCAACGATGACCTCAAAAAATCCAAGAAGAACTGCTGCACCCTCGAGAAAGCCTGGCACAAAGACCCGACCACAGACAACATGACCGCCCTCAAGCACACCTCCCGCAAACACCACCAGCTGATCCACACCACCAAGAAGACAGCATTCAAGGAACGACTAGACCACAATGTACACAACAGCAAGGAACTCTTCAGCATCGTCAAAGGGCTCTCCAACCCCAGCGCAGGAAATAACGACATCACTCCCTCACAAGACCTCTGCGACTCTCTCGCCTCCTTCTTCCACAGCAAGATCGCCGACATACACAACAGCTTCGGAGCACAGACCACGCCCCCAACCACCAAACGGACGCGCCCCACCAGCAACCTCCGCGCCTGGACCCCGGTCAGCACCGAAGACACCATCCACACGATCAACACCATTCACTCCGGATCACCAACCGACCCATCCCCCCACCAAATCTTCAACAAGGCCGACTCCGTCATCGCACCCCAACTCCGGGACATCATCAACTGCTCCTTCAACACTGCCACCTTCCCAGAGAGCTGGAAGCATGCCGAACTCAGCACCCTCCTGAAGAAACCATCAGCAGACCCCACCGGCCTCAAGAACTACCGCCCCATCTCGCTCCTCCCTTTTCCTGCCAAAGTCATCGAGAAGACCGTCAACAATCTGGCTTGCCGCCTTCCTCGAGACTAACGGATCCCTCGACCACTCGCAGTCTGGCTTCCAAGCCAACCACAGCACAGAGACCGCCCTCATTGCAGCCACTGACGACATCCGAGCCCTGCTCGACAACGGGGAAACAACGGCCCTCATCCTCCTGGACCTCTCCGCAGCGTTCGATACTGTCTGCCACCGCACCCTAGTACAGCGCCTCAGCAACATCGGAATCCAAGAGAAGGCACTAGAGTGGATCATCTCGTTCCTCGCTGGAAGAACCCAGAGAGTCCGCCTCCCCCCGTTCAGACCCGAGGCCACTGAAGTCATCTGCGGCGTACCACAAGGATCATCACTCAGCCCCACCCTCTTCAACATCTACATGAGCCCCCTCGCAGCCATCGCACGCCAACACAACCTCAACATCATCTCCTACGCCGACAACACCCAGCTGATCCTCTCCCTCACCAACGACCCAGCCACCACCAGAACCAACCTACACGAAGGTATGAAAGATGTAGCCGAGTGGATGATGAACAGCCGCCTGAAACTGAACTCAGACAAGACGGAAGTCCTCATCCTTGGACCATCCCCCTCTGCCTGGGATGACTCCTGGTGGCCCCCTGCCCTGGGCAGCGCAGCCAAACCAACGGACCACGCACGCAAACTGGGCTTTATCCTGGACTCCTCCCTCTCGATGACCAGACAAGTCAACGCCGTCTCATCTTCATGTTTCAACATCCTACGCATGCTCCGAAAGATCTTCTGATGGATCCCCACCGATACCAGGAAGACGGTAACCCAGGCTCTCATCACCAGCCGACTGGAATACAGAAACACCCTCTACACTGGAACCACAGCAAAACTACAGAAAAGACTCCAACGCATCCAGAACTCCTCCGCACGACTCATCCTGGACATTCCCCGACACAGCCACATCTCCGAACACCTGAGAGACCTGCACTGGCTCCCAGTCAGCAAGAGAATCACGTTACGACTCCTCACCCACGCACACAAGGCCCTCCATGACCTGGGCCCCAGGTACCTCAACAACCGCCTGACCTTCTACACTCCCACCTGTCAGCTACGATCGACCAGCCACACCCTCACCGCTGTTCCACGCATCCGAAGAGCCACCATGGGAGGAAGATCCTTCTCCTACCTGGCAGCCAAGACTTGGAACTCCCTCCCCATCCACCTCCGCCTGACCCAAGATCACCTCTCCTTCAGGAAGCAACTCAAGACCTGGCTGTTCGAGCAGTGGCAGACCCCCTCCCCCAAGCGCCTTGAGACCCTCCGGGTGAGTAGCGCGCTATATAAATGCCTTGATTGATTGATTGAGAACTGAAGAGGCATCAACACCTGCCACGACTGGAGGTCATCTACAACTGCCAAAATAGCAACTTTTGTGCGTCTATTAGGCCGAAACCCATTTAAGAATTGTCCAAGATGGAACTGGTTTTTAAGAAGAGGATCAGTTGTTTAGAAGCCCTGGGTGCCATGATTTTTGCTAACAGCAGGAAACAGAGTGACAGGCTGATGGTTAGAAACCAGTAACATATCTAGATTGGGTTTTTCAGCAAAGGAATGACAATTCCTTTTTCAATCATTTGGGTACCTCTCCAGGGAGGAGGGAAGGGTTGGTTATATTCTTGACAGTGGTGCAACTAAACGCTCCAAGTTTAGAAATCATTAGGGAATGTGGTCTATGGGGAGTCTTATCTGCTCTGGTTAATGTGGATCAATGATACAACATAGACTCCTATACCATCGAACTACAAACATATCGAGTCAATATTATTGTATACAAAAATATCGCAACCCAATACGCAAAACAGAAATGACACAAACATTGATAAAAAAAATCCTTAAAAAGGATTTTGATGACAAAAATATCGACAAAAACATAGGGAACCCAAAAATATTGATACCATTAAAATAAAGTATAAAACTTATTGATAACACAAACATCGATAAAATACATATAAACTATACCGAAAATAACATTAAAATATAAAAATAAACTATTTTTAATAATATAATGAAATAACATATTACAAAATTTATAAACAAACACTACAATAATTACAAAATTAAAAATATTAAATAAAACAAATACACTGAAAATCCCAAAACAAATATATAAACAAACATAAAAAAATCACAACTACCAAAAATAAACAAACATAAAATATATATCATATATAAACAAATATATAACATTTATCTACATATACATTTTAATAACAATAATAAACAAAATAAAAACAAACATTAAATAAACATAATACATATTAAACAAATTAAATAGTAACTGCCAAAAATTCAAAAAGCTATCTCAGCCGATACATTTAAACTGCAAACCAATAGAAAACTCTAACTAATTAATTAAATAAACACTATAAAAGCAGTCAATGAATTAACACACAATTTACCATATAAAGGACAAACACGGAGGAAGCACAAACTTTGGCAAGACAGAAAACAGAACGAAAAATAACTACACAAGCAACTATTCAGAAAAACTCTCATTAAAGGCAAGAACAAAACTTTGTAACTAAATAAATAAAATTAGCTTAAAAAAATAACTATAACAAGTTTTCCTTTATGTGTCACAGTTTAAACTTCACTAAAACACCACCTAGAAAATTCAAAACAAACATTAACGTCCAAAACAATAAAATTAACATTAAAAATATATATAGCAAAGGAAGTATATAACGTAAACAAATTAAAACTAATAAATGTAATAAAGAAGAAAAACATAGCTAACAAATAATTTTCTTTTAACAGCTTCTACAGATGTCAACAAAACAACAACATCAAGGAAAGAAACTTCATCAACTGAAAATAGTAAGTATTTTTTTTACAACTAAATCATAGAAATATTCAAATTAACTAAACGTATAACGTTTTCCTTTATGTTTCTCAGATTACACTTCACTAAAACTCCACTTAAAAAACTAAAAACAACGGTTAACCCTTTTGGTGCTCATGATGGAATGATTCCGTCTTGAGCACCAGTGCTCCTGTGCTCATGGCGGAACCCTTCCGTCATGAGAACAGAGGCACTAAATCCCTCTCCTGCAGACAACAGAAGGATTTCCTTTTTTATTGGCCTCGGAGGTTGGGGAAGACCTTCTCCAACCTTCCGAGTGTGTTTTCAATTTTCATTGCAATGACAATCGCGCGCATGGCACGCTGACGTCTTTGAATTGAAAATGAAACTGAAACTTAGGGGTATATTCACAAGAACGTGTGATAACTCCCGCAAGAGTAGCGTAACACAACTTTCAACATCGCAGTCCATCGTGGGAAAACAACTCCTTGACAACGTGGAATTGACAACACAGCGGTAGCATGCGATAGTCTGCTGACACTGTGGCCAATGTCCGCGACACAACCACCTCGACGGAGATAAAAACACAAAACCCAACGCAAAAAAACCTGCGATGGGCAAAAGCGTGATAAGAAAACAGTGACAACCAGCTCGATATATGCTATATGCACATGCAATGCAGGAAAAAGCACAAGAACAGCGTACTGAAAAAGCTACAGAACAAAATCCAACAACAGCGGAGTACCGCGGATGCACCTTAGCCAACTGCAGAGTACTACATGTACACCACATCTACCTAGCACCGTGGAAGAACAGAACCAACAGGCACACCACATGAAAGAGACCAGTGACAGACAAATCAGAGCCGCATGAGCAACACACCCACCATGCAGCATACACACATAGGCAGGAGTGCACCTCGACATTGACAACATCCCGATACAAACAGAACCACCACCAAATATGAACAAAGGACAAAACTGATTCCGCAAATGTGCACGACCTGGCAAATCACATCTGAAATTGCACTGAAAAGTAACATTAAAATGTACAAGTAAAAGCTGAAAGCTGTAATTATGTTTTATTCACACAAGCAGTGCATATGGACATTTACTACTGTTGCTTGATTGCCATGGCCGCCCACATTGTGATGTGCTAATGAGAAGTAAGTGTCAATGATGGTATTCCTATGGGCCATTCCTGCCACTGCTGCAGTGGGATGTGTCCCACCTGCCCCTTCACCACCATCATCGTCCGGTACCTCTGGGACTGGGATCCATGGGGCCCTGGTGCGAACACAGATGTAGTGCAACACACAACATGCAACTATCAGCTTGCACACGATGTCCAGGCTGTACAGGAGCTTCCCACCTGTGCCGTCCAGGCACCTGATACATGACTTCAACACTCTAAATGTACGTTCCACAATGCCCCTGGTGCGTATGTGGGCCGCATTGTACTGCCTCTGGGCGGGTGTGTTCAGATTTTGGAGGGGTGTCATCATCCAAGGGCAGAGTGCATATCCTTGATCACCTGTGACAGTGCAGGGAGAAAAGAGTCAATACTTGGTTCGGCTGAATGTGCTGGCGGGTCCACCAATCCAGTGGCGCCTGTGCTGGCTGTGTGTGGGGTGTGTGTAAGCCAGTCTGCAGGGAGTAACTGATGCTGGCAACTACACCAACAGTCATCAGGCACCCAGAAATGCAATGTCAGAACTCCAAGGGGGATGACACAATTCAGACAGGGCTAGTGGCACCAGATGCATAGCGGGCAAAAACAGGCCCAACAACACGGGCCGCTGACCTGCGGCAGACTGGGGTAGAGTCATGTGGGCAGAGCAGTGCCTCAAATGTGTTATGGCTGCATTCCGCAACTCCACACGTTCAACTGTTGTGTGGCTGTGGTGCCATGAAATGTCTGTTTTAGGAGCAGGCAGGGGTAGGCCAGGATTACCAAGGAGTGGTGTGGTTGTGTCTGGTATGTGGTTGTGCAGTTTGACATGTTGATTGTGGTGTGGTCATGTGTGCATCCCCACAGTTGTGCATTGTGCTGTGGAGGCATTGGGATGTATGGTGTGTTGACGTGGTACTTACCAACGACCAGTCCTGTTCCTTATGTGCAATCCTCGAAGTGCTGGTTGATGATGGACTGTTGGAAGATGAAGGAATCATGCACACTGCCTGAGTCGTTGGAGACAACAGTATTTGCAAGGGGGCACAAGAGGGACATGTGTGCAGGCGATTTCCCCCAACACAGGCGGGAATCCGGCTATGGCAAAGAAGCCTTGCTGTTCCTGCGCAGTGTTGGGGAAGTGAAGGCACTGGGCTATGAGGATGGCATCCAGGACAGGTGTGATGAACTTGGATAGGGCTGGCTGTGAGACCCCTTCGACTCTGGCAGTTGCTGGTTGGAAGGTACCAGAGGCCAACAGGTGCAGCACAACCAGCAGCTTTGTCTACGAAGGGATGTTGGTTCTCCGCTGTGTTGGGACCGTCAGCATGTGGGCGATGTGGGTCATGATGCGGTAAATGGTTATCCTTTTGAGCCTGTAGTGGGCAATGACTTCCTCAGGCCTCAGGTCTGTGAGAGTGGTGCGTTTTCAGTAGGTCCGCTGTCTTACTCTGCGCTGCCTCAGTGGTGGGTCCGGGGGTGGGGGTGTGAGTCCGGGCCCCGCAGGTGGTGGCGGTGGGTGTTGGGGCTCCGAGCTGCATGATGAGTAGCTACATGGCGTTGTTTGTTCTTCGGGTGTGGCTGCATGCGGGGCTCTGTTGCCTACTGCAGGTAGTCGTCCGTCTTTACACCTGCTTGAGGCAGGTGTTAAATTCCTGCGGCTACTGCGGCTTATCGCCGGTTTTCGGTTCGCTTCGCGGATCTGCCACTTCGTTGTGGAAATGGTGTTGTTGTTTTTTCGTGTGTTTCTGCATGGGAGTGCCTACTCTGCATCTCATTAGCGTTAGTTGGTGGTGTCCACCTTGGTGTTAGGTTTTGGGACTGTTATCACAGGAATTCTGATGATGTCTGCTGTTAGCACCAGCTTGTGAATGGTGGGGTACATTTTTCATGACTGTGGCTGCGCTAAAGTGCTGTTAATTTGGCGATTGCTCCTTGTGAATATGCCCCCAAGTTTCAGTTTCATTGTTTCGGTGCTCGTGGAGCTATCTCAGCCCCCCAAGCACCGAAACACTTAGGAGAGGTATCATTGGAAAGGAGAGAATCTCAGGCACCCAGGAATGCAATGTCAGAACTCCAAGGGGGGATGACACAATTCAGACAGGGCTAGTGGCACCAGATGCATAGCGGGCAAAAACAGGCCCAACAACACGGGCCGCTGACCTGCGGCAGACTGGGGTAGAGTCATGTGGGCAGAGCAGTGCCTCAAATGTGTTATGGCTGCATTCCGCAACTCCACACGTTCAACTGTTGTGTGGCTGTGGTGCCATGAAATGTCTGTTTTAGGAGCAGGCAGGGGTAGGCCAGGATTACCAAGGAGTGGTGTGGTTGTGTCTGGTATGTGGTTGTGCAGTTTGACATGTTGATTGTGGTGTGGTCATGTGTGCATCCCCACAGTTGTGCATTGTGCTGTGGAGGCATTGGGATGTATGGTGTGTTGACGTGGTACTTACCAACGACCAGTCCTGTTCCTTATGTGCAATCCTCGAAGTGCTGGTTTATGATGGACTGTTGGAAGATGAAGGAATCATGCACACTGCCTGGGTAATTGGAGACAACAGTATTTGCAAGGGGGCACAAGAGGGACATGTGTGCAGGCGATTTCCCCCAACACAGGCGGGAATCCGGCTATGGCATAGAGCCTTGCTGTTCCTGCGCAGTAATGGGGAAGTGAAGGCACTGGGCTATGAGGATGGCATCCAGGACAGGTGTAATGAACTTGGATAGGGCTGGCTGTGAGACCCCTTCGACTCTGGCAGTTGCTGGTTGGAAGGTACCAGAGGCCAACAGGTGCAGCACAACCAGCAGCTTTGTCTACGAAGGGATGTTGGTTCTCCGCTGTGTTGGGACCGTCAGCATGTGGGCGATGTGGGTCATGATGCGGTAAATGGTTATCCTTTTGAGCCTGTAGTGGGCAATGACTTCCTCAGGCCTCAGGTCTGTGAGAGTGGTGCGTTTTCAGTAGGTCCGCTGTCTTACTCTGCGCTGCCTCAGTGGTGGGTCCGGGGGTGGGGGTGTGAGTCCGGGCCCCGCAGGTGGTGGCGGTGGGTGTTGGGGCTCCGAGCTGCATGATGAGTAGCTACATGGCGTTGTTTGTTCTTCGGGTGTGGCTGCATGCGGGGCTCTGTTGCCTACTGCAGGTAGTCGTCCGTCTTTACACCTGCTTGAGGCAGGTGTTAAATTCCTGCGGCTACTGCGGCTTATCGCCGGTTTTCGGTTCGCTTCGCGGATCTGCCACTTCGTTGTGGAAATGGTGTTGTTGTTTTTTCGTGTGTTTCTGCATTGGAGTGCCTACTCTGCATCTCATTAGCGTTAGTTGGTGGTGTCCACCTTGGTGTTAGGTTTTGGGACTGTTATCACAGGAATTCTGATGATGTCTGCTGTTAGCACCAGCTTGTGAATGGTGGGGTACATTTTTCATGACTGTGGCTGCGCTAAAGTGCTGTTAATTTGGCGATTGCTCCTTGTGAATATGCCCCCAAGTTTCAGTTTCATTGTTTCGGTGCTCGTGGAGCTATCTCAGCCCCCCAAGCACCGAAACACTTAGGAGAGGTATCATTGGAAAGGAGAGAATCTCAGGCACCCAGGAATGCAATGTCAGAACTCCAAGGGGGGATGACACAATTCAGACAGGGCTAGTGGCACCAGATGCATAGCGGGCAAAAACAGGCCCAACAACACGGGCCGCTGACCTGCGGCAGACTGGGGTAGAGTCATGTGGGCAGAGCAGTGCCTCAAATGTGTTATGGCTGCATTCCGCAACTCCACACGTTCAACTGTTGTGTGGCTGTGGTGCCATGAAATGTCTGTTTTAGGAGCAGGCAGGGGTAGGCCAGGATTACCAAGGAGTGGTGTGGTTGTGTCTGGTATGTGGTTGTGCAGTTTGACATGTTGATTGTGGTGTGGTCATGTGTGCATCCCCACAGTTGTGCATTGTGCTGTGGAGGCATTGGGATGTATGGTGTGTTGACGTGGTACTTACCAACGACCAGTCCTGTTCCTTATGTGCAATCCTCGAAGTGCTGGTTTATGATGGACTGTTGGAAGATGAAGGAATCATGCACACTGCCTGGGTAATTGGAGACAACAGTATTTGCAAGGGGGCACAAGAGGGACATGTGTGCAGGCGATTTCCCCCAACACAGGCGGGAATCCGGCTATGGCATAGAGCCTTGCTGTTCCTGCGCAGTAATGGGGAAGTGAAGGCACTGGGCTATGAGGATGGCATCCAGGACAGGTGTAATGAACTTGGATAGGGCTGGCTGTGAGACCCCTTCGACTCTGGCAGTTGCTGGTTGGAAGGTACCAGAGGCCAACAGGTGCAGCACAACCAGCAGCTTTGTCTACGGAGGGATGTTGGTTCTCCGCTGTGTTGGGACCGTCAGCCTGTGGGCGATGTGGGTCATGATGCGGTAAATGGTTATCCTTTTGAGTCTGTAGTGGGCAATGACTTCCTCAGGCCTCAGGTCTGTGAGAGTGTTGCGTTTTCAGTAGGTCCGCTGTCTTACTCTGCGCTGCCTCAGTGGTGGGTCCGGGGGTGGGGGTGCGAGTCCGGGTCCTGCGGGTGGTGGCGGTGGGTGTTGGGGCTCCGAGCTGCATGATGAGTAGCTCCATGGCGTTGTTTGTTCTTCGGGTGTGGCTGCATGCAGGGCTCTGTTGCCTACTGCAGGTAGTCGTCCGTCTTTACACCTGCTTGAGGCAGGTGTTAAATTCCTGCTGTTGCGTGTTTATCTAGGTTCCTGATCGATACTGCGACCTTATGCCCCTATTCGGCTATAAATCCATTTATTCCCTATATTGGCATAACCGTTCAAGTGCGATATTCAGAAAGTCATCTCTGGCCTCACACAAACAGAGCCACATTCCAGCATAGTTCTCTGCCACTTCCTTTGCAACCAATTAGTGCAATGACAGAGCAGAAGTCACTATCTGATATTCCTAGATTAACACTCCGAGTTCTTCAACAAGATAAAAACTCAGCAAACCTGGAAATCCCCGCTTGCTGTGTTTTGATTAGTAATGGAACTCTAATGAGCAACTGATAGCTATCACTTCCTAGTGACATCTTTAATTGACGTCTTATGTCCAACAAACTTGCGTCAAACCAGGCACCTGTCAGGTATAAATATTACCAACGTTGCTCGTTGCCTGTTACTAGCTGTCTGCAAGACCCCGTGTTGGTGAAGCTAGCACCCTGTTGCTGCAGCCTGCTGCCCGTCGCCTGAAGCTGCTGATACCATTATCGCTGCTAAAGCGCGAACGATGGTGTGGTGTAACTAGGAGCTGAACAGCCGTCCCTCTGCGAAGAGCCCAGCAGAAGCCAAGCTGCCCGCGGACGCTGTCCCCCCTCCTTCTCCTCCTCGACGCGCTGAAGAGAGACGCTGTCTTTCTCCTGCTGAGAAATCCAGCGCCAGCGTTTCTAGTCTGCCCTCGCGGGTGACTGGGATACCGAGTTTCCCCTGAAGGAGATACCAGACCTCCATCATTCTATTCAGAGGTATGGTGTTGACTAAACCCTTAGTGAGAATTCTTGAAGCAAACCTTGGCAAAACCAACTTAACTTAAAGCTACTTACTTACTCCCCTCCCACGTATTAGGCTTAGGTCAGGTACACTGGGGTAGGCGTAGTTAGAAACACCAGTTGAGTATTTTAGCCTAATGTATATATGACTGTATATATGTTTTATTACTTTTAAATCATTGTATGGCTAAGAAACCATATCAATGCTTTTACAGTATTATTTCGCAATCCTTATCTTACTGTACGTACTTTTTATAATAACAAGTCTTGCAATTGTGGCAATACATTTCTCTTGTACGAGAAGAAAGACTGTTCAATAAATGTTAACCTTTTATTGACAAACGCCCGTCTCTCTATTCTCTACATATTGTGAAAGTAAACTGCACTAACCTGACTGAGTGAAATACATGTCTATTGTTTCACACGACCCTAGAGATTGACTCTTAATCTGAGGAGCAAAGTTGTCATGTTGCACGGTTGTTGGAAAGCTGAATCCCTTCTTGTCTGTGCCAAGGAAGCTGATCATTTCCCATGCAGAGAAGAAAGTTTCCAGTGACCTCTGAGCTAGTTGGTAACACACCCAATTAAGTTTAGCATAGTCAGTGGAGGCCTGGAATATCCGCAGTTCCACGTCGATACTACTGTTTATGTTATTCCAATGCGCAGGGCCTAGTGGGAAACTAGGAACTACACTACATGGCGCCCAACGTTTGGTAAGGCGATAAACTAACGCAAGACGTTAGAGTAACTCAGTCGTGCATATTTCACACAGACCCCTTTCTCCCGTAAATACTCCAATAGACGTCTGGAGTGGGTGAAAGGTTAAAATCCGCCCGACCTTAGTAGGAAGAGATTCCTATGTAAAGCTCTGGTTTATTCAACGTTGAAGGATACAGTGTTCCAATATATTGTGCACCTAATCTTTGTCTCCTTGGAGACCAACTCTGCAAACCTTGCATTTAAACAATGCCAGGAGAAAACGGAACCACTGGGGCCGCAGTAGATGCGACTCAGCAAGGTCCCGAACACACAGACCCGGGTGCAATTATCATCCCGGTCCACTTAAGAAAATCTATAACTTTAAAACTTATAGAAAACGGACTGACACCACAAGGTGGTACAGTAATTTTCGTGATAGAGGCTCACGAATATCGGCAGACAGAGGTATTCTATTCATGGATAAACTTTCCAGCGGCAAACGCTACAACAAAAGAGTTTCACTATTACAAAATAGAGGAACCTCCGGAAGAGTACGCTCCTTTCGAGGAGATTGAAATTCCACTTAAATTTCAAGAGCACCGGCTCTGGTTTAATGGCGCCCTAAAACACAATGATCACATTACCAGGCTCGGTCCACTAGGTAGACCAGGAGCAACGTGGCCGGTTCTAGCCAGCTACACACCACATTCGGACATTGTAAAAATGTCAAGAGAAGAGCTGTTAGTACAGCTAAAAACATTAATAAAAATACATAGGCAATTAGTCCAATATGTAATGCGGACTGCAACAGTCCAGCCAGCTGTTAATGTACCACAGCTGACCCCTCATCAGGGGAACACTAATAAAATTACACCACAGAACATACAATCATGTCTTGGTAAAACACCCGTAAAACGGGAACAAATTCCTTTCTGGTTAGCACAGAAAATCACTCAAATAGAGGCAGTATTTCCTGATACTACCTCTATAGAGAAACACAGAATCTTGACAATCTGCCTTCCTATGGGAATCGCATCACACGTGGAGGACTGTGATACTTGGGGTATAGTCTTTGCTTCCATTTACACAAAAACACACGGTGTTCCGTCTATGGCGGTAATACCAGAAGTGCTAAAACAGATTCAAATTGAATACGGTCCAGAGCCCGCTTTAAATCTAGGTATGAAATTACTGAAAGACTTCAAGCAGGTCTCGGCTATATTATTAGCCAACATAAAAGGAGAAGCAGCATCTGTGGCGATCCGCCAGAAGTTGAAGGAAACAGATATAAAAGATCCAATTGAGCTTGCCAGAATCATAGAAAAATGCTATGAAGAATTAGGTAGAGACAGCTTGGGTGGGAAACCAGTAATGCCCCAACTGCTCGAAAATCCTGAAAAAGTATTTATTAAAAATAATTCAAACACTCCTAAAAAGAGCTGGGATGGAAATAAACAATCCACTCCCAAGGAAAAAGTTTTCCAGTCCAGAGGAAGGTCTCCTCGACGGAGGGAAAGAACTCCGACTCGAGAACACCAGTCTCCCCAGAGGGAGCCCTCTGAGAAAAGATATAACCTTAGAAATAGGGATAATCTGAAAAAACCTGATAGATATCAAAGTATTGATACACGTCCCTCTCGATCTTTTCCACAGAAATCGGAAAGAAGAGGACGGTCAGACCCAGGGGAGCACACCAAGTCCAAAGACAAGGAACCTGCTCAGAGTAAAAAATCTCAATTTCAGAAAAAGAAGGTAGCCAGTATTAGAGTAATCAACCATGCCGAGAATACTGAGGACACAGTTGAAAAATGGGGAGTGGGCATTGACAATGTTGGACAGTGCAGCAGAAATCAGTATAGCGCGCAAGATCTTGATGAGTCATCTGGAGACAGTGGACACGAATGAATACATTCAGGTTGAAACTGCCGACACCAGACTTAGCGAACCCCATAAAATATACAAAATAACATTGCGTATAGAGGGTGATAAGACTAGGAAAATTAGAGGTCTATTTTGGGATAAGCTCTCAAATGGCTATGATATTCTGTTAGCTGAAAAAGATTGGCCCCCAGAGTTTGTCAGGGAGTGCCCTCGTGGCGAAGAAGTGATTATGCCTGCCTTCTCGAATCACATTCCGATTCACAAAAAATATACTTATGCAAGGAAATGGGCAGTAGCCCAGGCTCCGGCATTGTATAAAAATCATGTAGGATGGGATGAGGACTCAACTCCTCACAAAATCCAATTAAAAAGTGAACCAACTGCCCAACGGCAGTATCCCATAAAGCAAGAAGCTAAAAAACAAGTCAGGGAGATTTTAGATCAACTTGAGTACCAGGGGGTGATTGAAACATGCACCTCTCAAATGAACAATCCTTTGTTTCCTGTCTCCAAGCCAGACAATTCATATCGTCTAGTTTTGGACTACAGACACCTTAATACATGTTGCAAAACTTTTGCAGTACAAAATTCGCATAGTGCAGCCCTAATGAATAACATAGTTAGGAAAAAATATAAAACGACATTAGACATATCTAATGGCTTCTTTTGTCAAAACATTGCACCGGAAAGCAGATATTTGACCGCTTTCTCCGCATTTGGGTCGCAGTAAAATTCTGTCGACTCCCACAGGGGTTCAAGAACAGCCCAGGACTATTCTCAGCTAGGGTAACAGAGTTACTACAAATATATGATGATGAGGCATTATCTTACGTAGATGATATCTATCTCACAGACGACGACTTGGATACTCACTTGAAAAGAGTGAACACCATTATACTTGGGTTCGCAGCAGAGGGTTACAAATTCAACTGTAAAAAGTCTCGAATTGCCCATCTGACAGTACTATTTTTAGGGTACGAATTATCAAGTGAAGGGAAAAGCCTAGCGGACAACTTCTTAGAGAAGTGCGCTGCACTCCAAGCTCCAAAAACGCTGAAGAATTTACAATCTATTCTAGGTTTTCTGAATTTCGGAAGAACTTACATTCTAAATTACGCAGAGAGGGTTAAACCTCTCTACGAACTAATTAAACCTGATTTTAAACAAATCAATTGGACTCAAAAACACACAGAAATTTTGAGATCACTGCAAACAGACATGTTAGCAAAAACAAAATTAGATACACGTGACAACACACGCGATCTTGTAATCCGAGTCATCCCAGGAAGATGCGGATTCACATACCTGACCTCTAATGAGGGAGAAAAGGTACCAATTTCAATTAAATCTCACTTGTACACACAAGCAGAAAAAACATTCAGTCACACAGAAAGAACTGTGAAAGCAGTGCAAATCGCATTAGCAAATGAACGAGAACTAGCACACGGCAAACGGATTAATATCCTTACAACGGAATCCGCCTTCGAGGCGCTATTCAGCCCAGTAAACCTGCCTACAGTGTCACTGGATCCGAAATGGATACAGTTTATAGATTCTCTAGGAGCGGAAGATGTGAAATACTATTTCGCCCCGCAATTCGAAGAACTGAATGATTTAGAGTATGAAGAAGAATATCCTCTGCCAATCGAAATTCTGCCTCTCCCACAGTATGCCTGTATAATCTATACAGATGGATTTGTACAGCATTTCAACGTAGAGAGAAAATCCTACGATGCAGCATGTGCGATTATTAAAGGTCGTTGGCTGTGCGGTAAATTCAGACCGAAAGTAACAAAAACTGAATCTGTAAGAAACTGTTCGGTTCAGAGAACTGAAATCAGATGTTTAAAGATGGCGCTCGAAAATGCAGAACGTGAATTCCCGACACTTATCGTGTGCGATTCTCATTTTTGCGTCAACTCTTACAACAATAAACTGCAGAGGTGGATTGAAAACGATTACAAAGATGACACAGGTGCCACAATAAAGCATAAATTGCTCTGGAAACAGGTAGCTCTTTTACACAAAGAACTACAAAAGACTCACGTGATTCACGCACAGAGTCTTCAACGTGATGGCGTTCACGTTCCAGGGAATTCATTGGCTAATAAAGCCACAGCAGAAGCAACTAAACCGGCTTCCGTAGCCACAAAAAAGCGTACAGAAAAATACATAGACGGGGAAACCATGCTGGCAGTAAAAACGACCGTAAAAGGCGACTGTGCAGCACTACCCGTAAACTATCCACTCAATTATGCATACGTAATCGATGCAAACTCCGTTCCTTTTGCTCGAATTTCTGGAGTGGGGGACAGAGTAATTCCAAACAGGAGCAGGAGGGGCTTCCTCTTACTGGAAGCACACATGGGGTTGGGTCTGAGACACCAAACAATTAAGGTTTCTCTGAAAGAATTACAATCAGAGTACTGGTGGCCAGGAATGAGTATAGATATTCAATGTTTTGCTCAAAATTGTGAAAACTGCAACAGAGATCGCAGTAATGAACAGGCCATTGTAGTTTCAGGATCCCTACTAGACAGCATAAGGCGGTCTATCTGCGCAATCAAAGAAGAGAAGCGCGTCCCATTGTACACAGTTAAGGCTAAACACACTTAAAAAAATAAGGCCTCCAGCGCTCGGCTGACGCTAAAACGGTTATAAAAGATTTGCGAGTCTTTATCGGCACATACGCAATTACCACATTCCATTCTGACCAGGGTCCTGCTTTCAGCTCTCGAGCTTATAAGGGGGCCATGGCCAGCATGGTAATTGGGTTGCGGTATTCTTGTCCGTCGCACCCCGAAGGGAATAGTGTGGTAGAAAGAAAAAACCGTGACATAAAGCAATCTATAACAGCGAAGGTATTAGGTTCAGGCGCTGGGTGGGTCAAACATTTAATAAGTGTCCAGACTAGTCTTAATAACTTGCCAAGAAATTCTCTAAAAGGTTTCAGCCCATACGAACTATTGTTCGAAATTAGAATGAACATTCAGGACCTCGATAGTCAGATGTCAGTGGTACAAGAAAAAACAACAGACTTTGACATCAAAGATCGTTTGGCTGTTTTACAGGAACTGAATGAAACAAGAAAATCCTTAAGCAACATAAAGTTAAAGCAACAGCCAGATACCACTGACGAGGCACCACAAGCAACAGCCCCAGCAAGGCCTGTCTGGATTCCAAAGATTGGGGATCTAGTCAGAGAAAAGATCGCGGTGAAGAAGGAATTTGGGCCTTCTTACAGAAAAGCAGTACCTGTCTTGGCAGTCACCGGAACAAGATCAGTTGTACTACCGCCCCTTGCTGGTAAAAAGGAGAACAGAGTCGTGTCTATCGACCTGGTAAAACCACAAGCATGTGGCCTATAATCAACAGTAGGCCCAGTGGACTCCCAAGAAACAACAGAATACCCAAACTTGCAACAATCCAAGAGGTTCAAACTGAAAGACTCATCACATTCGATCAGCCTGCAGTGCACAATGAAGGACTATGCAATAACGCCATGGAACTCGTGCCTCTTGAGACACAGATTGAAACAGTTTGTCAAGAAACAACACCAGTCTACACTAATGTGGCATCAGAAAATGCTACGGAGAGATAGATTGAAAGAACAATCCCATCAATTGACAGAACTGCCTCTGGTTATTTCATCAACTTCGACAACTTCTCTGAAGATCAAAACGACCCCGAAGTGATGCCAGAAACAAAAAAGACTTTTAAAGAAAAAGCAACGGAACTCTTTCATCAACTAAAGGAAATCTACCTTATTTCACCTTGGTTAGAGTTCTGGTTCGGTCTAGGTGTATTTTTCCTCCTGCTTTGGCTCATCATGGTACTGTGTTTGGGAAAATTCATTGAGGGAAAATATATTACAATGGACACAGCAAGTCAGAACATCAACCTAGTCCTGAAACCACACAGATCATCCCACGTGAAGAAAAGAGAACTGTCAACAGTAAATGTCACAGCAATTCCAATACCTGGTGGGGTAGTATGGGAGAAAACAGACTATGAGATATATGGTCCGGTCGAAATCCTGCAGTATCCTCATCAACTGAAGGTTTCCTTAAGTGACTTTGTAAAACCTAGCACATTCTCTGATGATTGGGACTTTGACAGTATTAATGGCATGATGTCTGATTTAGTAATGTCAGCTAGATTCACAGATCATGATTATTTACAAGGTTCATCTAGTTATGAGCAGTTATTCTGCTACACACACTATGGTGATCATTACTTGCATAAATCTGCACAGCCTAGAAATGTTTTTATGTATAATCAATGGGAACATTGTGCTACACCACCTAAAAGCAGTTCTAAAGCATTTTTTGAGAAATTCAAATACTTCTCAGGGTTTAACACCAGTAATGCAGAGACGTTTTATTACAAACTGTTAGATAAAACAGGAATGAAAACAATGCTGACAAATTCTAAATTGATATATTCAGAAGCATTTTATGATAAAATGATGACATTTGGTTTTGATTATTGGAAAAATAATATTGAAACGAAAACAATTTGGGGTACAAAAGATTGGCAGGTACAAGGCATTGAAGCACTATTTAGAACCTGCATGATACCAGAACAAATGTTGTTTTTAAATGACACAATACACCAAACATCCAGTCTTGGCCTAGCTAAGATCAAAGACCTTAAAAAACCGTCTATACCAAAGCCAATACCTGAAAATATAACTGCAGATATTGAATTAGACGTAACACAAATTTTACATTTTAACAGAACACATCCTGATTGGAAAAAGTGGTTAATCTGGCCTACTGACACAAACAGCTGTCAAGATAGATTCCTGAATAAAACACAGGGGTTAAAAATGACCAGACTAGACCCAAGATATTCCCAGAGACAACATCCAGGGATAATAACAACATACAGTGTAGGGAAACTCTGCCTCGAATGGCTAACATCATCCACACTGGCTGAAATTAAGCAACACTTGTCTTTACTAAAAGATGGTGCTGATTTGCGCGATTTCATTCTTGGACCACGCAAACAGCGTCAAAAGCGTTTCATAGCGATCAGTATCTATGCTGCGTACAACGAGGCTTGGAAAGTCAAACAAATTGAAACAGCTGAAAAAATACGAGAAATTGATCGTATTAATTTGGAAAAATCACTTTCTGTAGTAGACAATGGGTTAATGACTCTGTCTTCCAGAATATATTCGTTGCACAATATTGTATCCTCTGCCTTTGATGTGATAGATAGAGACTTGCTAATGTTACAACATGGCCAATCTCAATTACGTTCTATTATACAATTAGGCTGGACGCTGCCAAAATCTTCGTTCAGGCTATGTGCCTTGGCGTTTAATCAACACAATGTCATTATTTTCCATTTTTAAACTTACTGATAAACAGATCAGTTTGGCACAGAAAGGAGCAGACTATACAATCCTGAGCATCGAAAAACTCGAGAGATTACCATTGACAATGTCAGAGAGTCCCGTCATTGAATGGATAATACGAGGAATTATCACTATTCCAATAACAACTTTCCGATTTAAAAAGTGCCTTGAGTACATACCTGCTGGCCAGTATGAACAATTGGGTAAAGGATATGTAAAATCAGAATGGAAATTACCATACACACATTCTTGCTATAGTGACAGCGACAAAAATGTATTTCTTAGTGGTGACAACTGTAAACATTCACTAAGCGGTATACTTTTGTGTCAGGGTATTAATTTACACGGAGCATGTGATGGAAATTCTAACAACCTTTCATGCCACCAGCTAGTCACACCTGCAACTCAGATAGAGCCCTTCTTTATGCAACTCGCAAACGGGAGTTACATTCTTAGAACGGGTCACAGATGTTGTGGCCTAGTGCCAGGGAAAAGTTATCTAGTAAGCGTAACATCCATGGTCAAATGCTGTATGCAAGCATTGTTCCCGAGTGGGCCTGCAGACACAGTGACTCCCATCTGGCCTCGTCTGAATCTCAATTCTATACGAATTGATACTTTAAGCAAAATGAAGTCTGTGCTTTTACAGACAACAGTGCCTATAACGTCATCAAAAGAGACGTATGATCTTCTAGTTGCAAAGACAGCTACTGAAGTTCATGAACTTTTATCAACAAATTGCCCCGTGCATTTCGTAGAAATGCTTAGCCAACTCCTTAACATGTCTAGTGCCACAAGCATCCCAGGCATATTTAAGACGATTTTTACGGGACTGCTAACACCTTTTCAAGCAATTTTTTGGAATCGTTTCTAATTTTGTTCACTCTGTTTTTGGCGGCATACCACTATTTTTGGGACTCGTTGCAGGGATTTTATTTTTGACCCTCCTGCTTCGTTATGGCAAGCCGAAACTCAGACATAGCTCCCATGGGAATGGAAGAGACAATCCTAGCAATGCGCTACCGGGACAGGATAACTAACGTCCTTGGATTGGCCAGGCTGAGAGATCTAAAGATGACCTGGTTCCTTTCATTCAGACCTATATGGCAGAACTGTATCTTACCGGTACTTCGATGTATGCTATGCGGAGATGAATGCATGTTGGACATCTGTCTTTCACTTCCATCAGCAGTACCAATGGACGTCGATACTTTGCTCAGTCCAATAACGGCTCACGCATTGTGTTGTCCCCGGCGGCTACCAATCCTGATGACAGCATTTGTTGAGAGTCCTGTACTACGACTAGGTGGTAACAGTGGAGCGAGTGACAAAAGCAGCATCACCCAGGTACGACCTTCTGTGAGCATTGCTGAACCCGACTATGATGAAAGCAATCATTCTCACACCTGCCAAGTTACAGCACTATCGAATTTGGTTGAACTGTCACCTGATTTTGTAGACCAATTCTTTGAGAGCCTGTCTGATACGATGTTCTCACCCGTACAGAAACAATAACTTTTGAGAAGCTTTCCGACACACAGCGTTCCCATGAACTCTGAATTCGGCCTTCAGTTTTGATCAACAAAAACTGCTAACAGCGTTGGAACTCTATTCCCCCGTTCAAGCATTAATTCTTTTGAATTGGACATTTTTTAATATTGACCCTTTTTTGGCACGAACAATTCTTTGCTTAACGTAAAAACTATTCTTAGAGAACAGAAGCTTCGAACTTCTATTTCTAAACACATCTAGAGACATAACAAACCTACATCAGCCTCTAGCACATTTATTGCAATGCATTTATATGTGATGATTTATCTCGCCCTTCTTCTGTTTCAGAGATACTTCATGTGTAATTCTTTTTGCATAATCGTTCATTGATTTCATATGCAATAATTTTTGAATGATTTCTATGCTTCAAAAACGTACAGTACCTAAAATTTCACGTATGACAAATACGCCTATTTCGAATGCATTTATGTATTTTGGGGTGGGCAATGTTACACATGCATCTAATTGCACTAGTTTTAGTAATTTGATGGACATGAAAACGTGGAGTGGGTGTTGCGTGTTTATCTAGGTTCCTGATCGATACTGCGACCTTATGCCCCTATTCGGCTATAAATCCATTTATTCCCATTATATTGGCATAACCGTTCAAGTGCGATATTCAGAAAGTCATCTCTGGCCTCACACGAACAGAGCCACATTCCAGCATAGTTCTCTGCCACTTCCTTTGCAACCAATTAGTGCAATGACAGAGCAGAAGTCACTATCTGATATTCCTAGATTAACACTCCGAGTTCTTCAACAAGATAAAAACTCAGCAAACCTGGAAATCCCCGCTTGCTGTGTTTTGATTAGTAATGGAACTCTAATGAGCAACTGATAGCTATCACTTCCTAGTGACATCTTTAATTGACGTCTTATGTCCAACAAACTTGCGTCAAACCAGGCACCTGTCAGGTATAAATATTACCAACGTTGCCTTAAGCAATTGCTCGTTGCCTGTTGCTAGCTGTCTGCAAGACCCCGTGTTGGTGAAGCTAGCACCCTGTTGCTGCAGCCTGCTGCCCGTCGCCTGAAGCTGCTGATACCATTATCGCTGCTAAAGCGCGAACGATGGTGTGGTGTAACTAGGAGCTGAACAGCCGTCCCTCTGCGAAGAGCCCAGCAGAAGCCAAGCTGCCCGCGGACGCTGTCCCCCCTCCTTCTCCTCCTCGACGCGCTGAAGAGAGACGCTGTCTTTCTCCTGCTGAGAAATCCAGCGCCAGCGTTTCTAGTCTGCCCTCGCGGGTGACTGGGATACCGAGTTTCCCCTGAAGGAGATACCAGACCTCCATCATTCTATTCAGAGGTATGGTGTTGACTAAACCCTTAGTGAGAATTCTTGAAGCAAACCTTGGCAAAACCAAATTAACTTAAAGCTACTTACTTACTCCCCTCCCAAATATTAGGATTAGGTCAGGTACACTGGGGTAGGCGTAGTTAGAAACACCAGTTGAGTATTTTAGCCTAATGTATATATGACTGTATATATGTTTTATTACTTTTAAATCATTGTATGGCTAAGAAACCATATCAATGCTTTTACAGTATTATTTCGCAATCCTTATCTTACTGTACGTACTTTTTATAATAACAAGTCTTGCAATTGTGGCAATACATTTCTCTTGTACGAGAAGAAAGACTGTTCAATAAATGTTAACCTTTTATTGACAAACGCCCGTCTCTCTATTCTCTACATATTGTGAAAGTAAACTGCACTAACCTGACTGAGTGAAATA
The DNA here is from genome assembly GCF_964263255.1 of Lissotriton vulgaris. Classification (NCBI taxonomy): domain Eukaryota; kingdom Metazoa; phylum Chordata; class Amphibia; order Caudata; family Salamandridae; genus Lissotriton; species Lissotriton vulgaris. The sequence goes on along the minus strand of NW_028251781.1, from coordinate 1,847,571 downwards.
CATGTCTATTGTTTCACACGACCCTAGAGAGTGACTCTTAATCTGAGGAGCAAAGTTGTCATGTTGCACGGTTATTGGAAAGCTGAATCCCTTCTTGTCTGTGCCAAGGAAGCTGATCACTTCCCATGCAGAGAAGAAAGTTTCCAGTGACCTCTGAGCTAGTTGGTAACACACCCAATTAAGTTTAGCATAGTCAGTGGAGGCCTGGGATATCCGCAGGTCCACGTCGATACTACTGTTTATGTTATTCCAATGCGCAGGGCCTAGTGGGAAACTAGGAACTACACTACACTGCGGCTACTGCGGCTTATCGCCGGTTTTCGGTTTGCTTCGCGGATCTGCCACTTCGTTGTAAAAATGGTGTTGTTGTTTTTTCGTGTGTTTCTGCATGGGAGTGCCTACTCTGCATCTCATTAGCGTTAGTTGGTTGTGTCCACCGTGGTGTTAAGTTTTGGGACTGTTATCGCAGGAATTCTGATGATGTCTGCTGTTAGCACCAGCTTGTGAATGGTGGGGTACATTTTTCATGACTGTGGCTGCGCTAAAGTGCTGTTAATTTGGCGATAGCTCCTTGTGAATATGCTCCCAAGTTTCAGTTTCACTGTTTCGGTGCTCGTGGAGCTATCTCAGCCCCCCGAGCACCGAAACACTTAGGAGAGGTATCATTGGAAAGGAGAGAATCTCAGGCACCCAGAAATGCAATGTCAGAACTCCAAGGGGGGATGACACAATTCAGACAGGGCTAGTGGCACCAGATGCATAGCGGGCGAAAACGGGCCCAACAACACGGGACGCTGACCTGCGGCAGACTGGGGTAGAGTCATGTGGGCAGAGCAGTGCCTCAAATGTGATATGGCTGCATTCGCAACTCCACACGTTCAACTGTTGTGTGGCTGTGGTGCCATGAAATGTCTGTTTTGGGAGCAGGGGTAGGCCAGGATGACCAAGGAGTGGTGTGGTTGTGTCTGGTATGTGGTCGTGCAGTTTGACATGTTGATTGTGGTGTGGTCATGTGTGCATCCCCGCAGTTGTGCATTGTGCTGTGGAGGCATTGGGATGTATGGTGTGTTGACGTGGTACTTACCAACGACCAGTCCTGTTCCTTATGTGCCATCCTCGAAGCCTTGCTGTTCCTGCGCAGTGTTGGGGAAGTGAAGGCACTGGGCTATGAGGATGACATCCAGGACAGGTTTGATGAACTTGGATAGGGCTGGCTGTGAGACCCCTTCGACTCTGGCAGTTGCTGGTTGGGAGGTACCAGGGGCCAACAGGTGCAGCACAACCAGCAGCTTTGTCTACGGAGGGATGTTGGTTCTCTGCTGTGTTGGGACCGTCAGCCTGTGGGCGATGTGGGTCATGATGCGGTAAATGGTTATCCTTTTGAGCCTGTAGTGGGCAATGACTTCCTCAGGCCTCAGGTCAGTGAGAGTGGTGCGTTTTCAGTAGGTCCGCTGTCTTACTCTGCGCTGCCTCAGTGGTGGGTCCGGGGGTGGGGGTGCGAGTCCGGGTCCCGCGGGTGGTGGCGGTATGTGTTGGGGCTCCGAGCTGCATGATGAGTAGCTCCACGGCGTTGTTTGTTCTTCGGGTGTGGCTGCATGCGGGGCTCTGTTGCCTACTGCAGGTAGTCGTCCGTCTTTACACCTGCTTGAGGCAGGTGTTAAATTCCTGCGGCTACTGCGGCTTATCGCCGGTTTTCGGTTCGCTTCGCGGATCTGCCACTTCGTTGCGAAAATGGTGTTGTTGTTTTTTCGTGTGTTTCTGCATGGGAGTGCCTACTCTGCATCTCATTAGCGTTAGTTGGTGGTGTCCACCGTGGTGTTAGGTTTTGGGACTGTTATCGCAGGAATTCTGATGATGTCTGCTGTTAGCACCAGCTTGTGAATGGTGGGGTACATTTTTCATGACTGTGGCTGCGCTAAAGTGCTGTTAATTTGGCGATAGCTCCTTGTGAATATGCCCCCAAGTTTCAGTTTCATTGTTTCGGTGCTCGTGGAGCTATCTCAGCCCCCCGAGCACCGAAACACTTAGGAGAGGTATCATTGGAAAGGAGAGAATCTCCCTTTTCCAATGGAGCCCTTCCTTGGTGGATCCCTGCTTAGGTATCGCACCAAGAGGGTGATTACCCAAGCAGGGATCCTCCCACTTGCCACCAGGAAAGGGGAAGTGGCCCCTTGGGCAAGGGCCTTTGCTCACCCCTTAAAAGTTTGGTACAGACAGTTTTTCTGCCCCCCCCACACCCCGGGGGCAGAAAGCACCCTAGATGCCGGGATTTCTTTTTAAATGCCAGGGGTCGGGGCTGGCCAAAATGGCATGCAAATGCCCCCAACCTACCCCCCAAAGAAAACGAAAGACTTTCAGCCCCCTGCAGGAGGCATATGGGGGCAATAGCCCCTGATCTGCCCTCAGGGGTGTTGTATGGTTCCTATAGTACCCATGCAGGACCTGCACATTTGGATAACATAAACTGTAGGATTGGTGGCAGACTAACTCTGAGCACTCCAAAGTGTTTTGTTAGCCGGTTTGCATTAGCTAGCTCACAGTGCCACTAGAATCTCCTCTTATTGGGGAGAGAATAGTTCCTGGCAACTATAGAACTTGACAACCCTGATCCCCCAGGATCAAGGAAACAATGTGCTACCTTTCGTTCAGTCACTCGTGCTTACTTCGTTTGGTCTCAGAAAGTTACACAGAAGAAACAGTCAGGCGCGTTACAATAAGTATTTATTGTACAGTTGTTCTTATAGTGTAAAATGTATGTGCTACGACAACCGTTAGACTGTAGCAGAGATACATGATCAGCAGTACAGCGACTTTAAAAGGATAGCACAGTTCTACCATTGTGCAATAGTCATGAAAACACACATAGATATAAAATGCACGATATAAGAAAGCGCGCGTACTTCTACAATGCCCATCTCGATGTACCAGAGTGTACCTAGCATCTGAGTATATGTGAAGCCAAGAATCCCTCTAAGATTAGTCTAACTCCATTACCTGAAGCGATAGATTGTAGGACCCCGTCCTGGTCTCGAGATGGACACCCCGCAAGGGATGCTTAGACCACTGTCAGCTGGAACGTCTGCATGCAGGAGACTCAGCGTCTCTGGTCAGTGTGTCGGCCTGGAAGTCTTGGTTACCTCTAGCTAACACTAGCAAGAGGTGCTGTATTTATACAGAAAATATCCAAGGTTTCTTTGTCCCTTGTTACTTGTATTATTCATTGTTGGGTTTGAGGATGACGTATGGGATGAACATGTACGTAGATATTATGCAGGTTGATGTAGCCCCAGCCTGGTTTCCAAGAACCCTTATGAATATTCATTCATACTGCGTCAGTCTAAAGATGAAGTCATAGAACACTATTGTTCAGGGAAACCCTCCTTCTGTGCCCAGGACCAGAACTAGGTGAAGGTTCAATCCTAAAAGGTTTGTTACTGTGTAGTATAGGGGAGGTGATGTAGGTGAACGGGTATGATGTTACCCAGACCTATATTAGGGTACCTATATGAAACATAACACCCACTCCTCTTCCGATTAGTCAACAATAATAAGATGCTAGCGAACTACTAATTGTACTAGGTAGCAGCGCATAAAATTATCAGTTAGGCACGTAAAACCAATTTTAAAACATTAAAATCATTAAAAAAACATTTTAAGAGGGGAAAAATAATTTGAAAGTCAGTATTGGAATTGTCACATAAGCCAAAGTACTAGTTGAGTTTGTTTATACAAGTCAAACCATAACAAGCTTTTAGAAGGCCATGCTTTCCTAGCGCAAGTGTCAATTTTTAGGAAATATTCCAATTTTATTGAGTTTGGAACGAAAGGAAAATCCTTATTCTTTCCCAGCACACGATGAGCCAGTTATAGATTAAGTGTCCTGGTTGGGAGACGCAACATCGTTGTTGCTTGCTGCCGCATGGGATGAACCTTGTAACACCTCGCAGAGTACGTAAATGGAGCACAGATGATATTCAGCATTGCCAATAGCTGGTGTAGAGGCAGCTGGGGCTGTAGTTGATACCTGGGTGCTAGTGGTGGTAGTGCTAGTGGAAGAGCTGATGCTTAACCCAGTTGTAGCTAAAGACACCTGTGGGTACACGCGGAAAGCAGCCATAAGGATAGGAATACGCTACGCACATTGCCGATCATGGGACCTCAAGAGTTCCAGTCTGGTGTTTAAGTCCGCAGGCATGTCTGTTGCAAGTGTCAGACAGAGGTCCAACACGCATTCTTTCCCGCAGAACAGGCATCGAAGAACAGGTAAGATGCAGTCCATCCACCCTGGTCTAAACAATAGGAACCAAGAGGCGATCAATTCCCTTAGGCGAGGTGTGCCCAGATGTTGTACCATGCGTTCACAGTATTTCTGCTCCAGGAGAGTTTTTGCCATCTCTTTGGTGATTGGGCCGTCCATTGCGTAGCAGATAAATTACAATCAGGATTCCAGCTATTGAGAGCAGGATCAGAGGTAGACCTCCAAAAATGCTTCCAAATAAGTAGTGTATAAATTTTGGGTTAACTTCGAGGATCATCTGAAAGGTGCTTAGAAATCCTCACCCTATGGTCTTAAATAGGTGTACAACACCACTTGTATCAAACATGTTAAGTCAAGTCAAGTCAGAGAATTTATATAGCGCACTACATACCCAGAGGGTATGAAAGGGGCAGTTTGTACATATAAGTGCCTGTATCTTGGTGGAGGTCCTTGAGTGGAGGTTAAGGGTACAGTTTGCTGTAAAAGAATGGCTTTTAGTCTGCTCAAAGTGCCAAATTGTATAAAAGAAACATTCAACGAAGGCCATAACGGCGCCTCCCTGACTGTACTTGTCGGGGGAAACAATACTTGCATACAGCAAGTAACCCCAGAGTTCACAGTGACCAGATAGGCAATGCCCGGAAGTATCCCACAGCAACCTTGATCGTTCAGCATCAAGTAACTCCCAATCAAGAGAAACTCGCACACCGGTGTAATCACGGCAGCTGGAGTCCCTTTCATGTGGCAAGACAAATTTGCTACGAAACCATTACATGGTGCATGCAATAAAATGTCCTGGCACATGAGAGAACTGCTTAAAGCGTTCTTGCAGTTTATGCCACTAAGAAACACTTCTCGATCCCCACTCGGGCATCGAAATCTATATGGATTTCTTAATGTATTCTTTACCCATGTTTACATATTTGCCTGCCTGCCTTTGCTCAAGGCAATATTGAAACTGAAAAGTTGTGAACAGTGTAGTTATGTGACCATGTATTAGCCATTCAGTAGATGGTGATTCCGCCACTGTACCTCATCCCCTTTGGTATTGCTGTAAATGGTAGTCTATCCAGTTTTTCAATATGCAGCATTGTATATTTAGCTCCCTTTTGTGCATTTTTGGTGCGTTGTGCCATTTCAACCTGTTTATCTGTTAGATTATATTCAGAAAACAGAGACGTACTGTTGATAAAAAGCCAAGGCACATAGCCTCCACACAAAGATTGCAGTGCCAAGCACAATAACATAATAGAACGTAACTGAGATTGCCCTTTTTGTAATATGGCCAAATCGTGTTCCAGTATGTCTATCGGCGAAGATGCAATGTTGCCTAAAGAATGTATACTGGAGGTCACGTTGTTAACCGATTATCCACTACAGCTAGAGATTTCTCTAGGTTAATACGATCTATCTCCCTTATTATCTCTTCGGCCTCTTGTTGGGACATTTTCCAGATGTCATTGTAGGCAGCAAGAATGCCAGCATACATGAAACGTTTCTGACTGGGTTTCCTGGGACCTTGTAGAAAGTCCCGAAGATCCATGTCTTGTGAGAGTAAAGATAAGTGTTGAGGTTTCTAGCCAATCAAGGCACAGCTTCCCAACACTATAGGATGTCACTATCCCTGGATGGTCCCTCTGTACACAACGTGTGTCTGCCCTGTGGATACTGAACTCTGTGGTGATACCCAGAATCTATTATGACACCTGTTTGTGTCTACGGGCCAAACCACCCAATCTTTCCAATTAGGGTCTGTTCTATTGTACTGTAAAATGTCATCCACTGTTGCCCCTTCCTTTGTAGTTGAATTTTGCCATCCCTGTGTTGGTTTTGAAAACCGAGGTGTGTTCAGGTCCTTGTTCTTGGCAAGTCCTAGACAGGATGTCTGCTGGACAGTATCATTTAGAAATATCATCTGCTGTGGAATAGTGCTTCTGTTCCCTGGACCTGCCAGTAGCTAGATCCCCAGACTAATTTTAAGTCTGTTGTGTCCTTCCATAGGTCAAACCCCTGTTCAGATAATTGGGCAATGAAGGAAGCAGAATACATCTGTTTGGTGTTAGTCAGCATAATTTTCAGTGCTGATGGCGGTATAACCTTATAATAATATGAGGTAGGGTCAGTAGTGTTAAACCCTGAAAAGTATGAAAATGTCTGTACAAATGTTTGCCAACTACTTTTTAGTGGTGTAGGGCAATGTTCCCATTGGTGGTACTCAAAAACATTTCTAAGTGAAATAGATTTGTGTAGGAAATGCTGACCATAATTGTGGTAACAGTACAAAGTGTCAGACTGAAGTACCCTCTAACATTTCAGTGATCGGAAATGCAGCATTTTTCTCTACATCAGACATGTTATTAACAGTTTCAGTGTCCCAATCATCAGAAAATTTACTGGAGGTAATTATATCACTCAATTAAATTTTAAATACATGAGTATTTTTTTTAAATTTGGTCGGGCCGAATATGTCATAATCAACCTTGTCCTAAACTATACCATCCGTTATAGGAACTGCTGTAATGTTCACTGATGACAAGTGTCTTTGTTCACGATGTGATGATTGATGTGGCTTCAGGCTTAAGTTGACCTTTTGAGCTGTAGAGCTTTGCTGAAGATACTGTCCATTAATAAGCACTCTAAAAGTTATAACTAAGCCTAGCCAGAAAATAAAAAACAGTATCCCAGTAATTACCCAGAGTTCTACCCAAGGCGATACCAGGTCTGTCTTTAGAAGGAAGTGCAGAAAGTTCTTTATTTGTTGCTTGTGTGATTGTTGGGCTGGCGTTGTTTCTGGTTCACTTGGATCCAAATCAAACGTATCAAAATTCATGAAGTAGTCAGAAGCAGTTTGTCAATTGTTGAAATTGCATCAGGATTATTTTAAATTGTATTTTGCTCCTGTCAAGGCATGTTGACGTAGACATCTGCATTAGGTTTAATTGCAACCTGGCTATTATTTTGAGTTTGATTTTTAAGTTGAACTTCTGGTTCAATAGGAATGAGTTTCATTGCATTGTTGCATAGTCCTTCATTCCGTACAGGAGGCTTTTTAAACGTGATGAGTCTTTCTGTTTGAACATCTTGGATTGTAGCGAGAGGAGGGTGTCTGCTACTTTGGAGTCCATGAGGTCTACTGCTTAGTATCGGCCACATAGTGTGGTTTGATTGAGTTGATTGTGACAAATCTTTTCTCCTTTTTCCTGGCAAGAGGCGGGATAAGTACAGTTCTTGTTCCTTGAATTGCTAGGACTGGTACAGCTGTTCTGTATGATGATTCAAATTCTTTTTTGTCAGCTATTTTCTCTCTGACCAGATACCCGACTTTTGGGATCCAGACAGGTCTTGCTGTGACTGCCTTGACTTCCCCAGTGGCGGTCTGTTTTTTGTAGACGTTACTTTGTTGTGTTCTGGATTCATTTAGATCCTGTAAAACTGCCAAACAATCATGGATATTAAATAGTTTTTCATCCGCCACTGAGCCTTCACAATCAAGATCAGCTACTCACATTGATGTCCCAAATAGGTTCTCCTATGGAGTAACACCCCCTAGAGAACTTCTTAGCTGGCTGTTGATGGCTCTCTGTACCCCATATAAGTGATTGACCCAACTACCGGCCTTGCCTAATACCCTAACTGTTAAAGATTGCTTTAAGTCCCGGTTTTTCCTCTTCACATCCGAATTTCCCTCAGGATGGTACGGAGAGGAGTACCGCAATTCTACACCCATACATTCCATGGCCTCTTTGTAAGACCGAGAGCTAAACGCCGGGCCACGGTCATAATGTAACATTCCAACTGCGTATGTCCCTATAAAGACTCGCAAATCTTTGATAACGGTTAGAGCATCAGCCGAGCGCTGAGGTCAAACCCATAGGAATCTGGAGCAGGAATCCACTGCCACCAATATATACTTGTATGCCCCATCAAATTGTAAGGGGCCGCAATGGTCCAAATGCACACATGTGTGAGGTTTGTCCGATTCAAATAACGGTGTCTGTGCCGGGCGTGTTATGTATGCATTTAATGCTTGTTAAGCGCGACTGTCACCCAAAAGGGTATCCTGGCGCTGAGACCATATCTAACCATCAGATGAAGTAAGCTACATTACTCTTGGGAACAGGTAGGTCTTAAGATCCCTTTTAAACGAGGACAGATCATGGCTACTCCCCAAGGCCAGAGGTAAAGTATTCCATAATGTGGCGGCTGTAAAACTGAAAGCGCGGCCGCCCATCCTCACTCTGTTTATCCTGGGGATCCTCACCAGGCACGCAGAGGAGGATCTCAAAAGTCTGGCAGCTTGATACCAGGAAAAAAGATTTTGGAGTGGTATTGGTCTTAGTCCGTGCAGAGCTCTGAATACAAGACAAAGAGCTTTAAAAGCGATCCTCTGCTGGACCGGTAGCCAATGAAGGTCGGCTAGAGCTGCAGAAGAGGAGGCAGACCGAGGTCGAGACAAGGCCAATTTAGCGGCCATATTCTGAATCCTTTGCAACTTTAGGATCAGAGTCTTGGGGGCTCCCAGAAGTAGTGCGTTGCAGTAGTCTAACCTACTGAGGATAGAACTACGCACTACCTCTGCTCTGACTCCCCGAGGGAGAATTGGCAGGATTGTACGTAGGGCGCGAAGCAGACCCATACATGTCGCTGCCGTCCTGTTTACAGAGGCATCGAGCTGTAAGTTGGGTTCAAACAGAACTCCTAAATTACGAGCCGATTCTGCGGCTTCCACCGAGCCCGGAATAGAGGTTGGCCAGAAATCATCCGGTAGTGCACGAGGGAGGCGGTCTAAGGAGCAATGGAGTACCTCCGTTTTTGGTGGACTCTTTCATCTCTTTCAACAGATGCCACATTTCAAGACCTAGGGGTCTATTACAATGGCGGGCAGATCGCCACTGCCCCGAATGGCAGCGGCAATCCAGCCGCCATTATTCACCTCCCGCCTCCAATTTCCCCCCGTCAGATTAGAATGGCGAGGTGACCCCGGCGGACGGAAAGACAATCTGCTGGTTTTCCGTCGGTCAAACAGGAGACCGGGTGGAAAAGGGGATTGCTATGGTGGCAGTGTCTGCAAGACACCGCCATCCATATCAAGATGCAGGTGGTGATGTGCCTTTCCATTGCGTTGTTGCCGCCATGGAAAGGTATGCGAAGTCTACATGTGGGGGCCTGTTGCGTGCCCCCTGGGTATTGGGGGGTAAGGGGTGCACATGGGGGTACCTATGGTACCCCCCTGCACTTGCATGGACAACGTGGTAGTCACTGCACGGTGCCTGCCACGTTGTGCATGCAAATGCACAAATGCCTTTTTAACATTGCGGCGGGTGCTGCTGGAAGCACCGCCCGCTACAATGTTAAAAATACGGGATGCGCCCCTCCAGAGTGGCGGGCACATCCTAATTGGATTTGCGGGATCACCGCACACATAGTGGGCGGTCCCATTTGCCAAAACGATGATGATCGGACTTTATTCGCCCACCATCGTAATAGACCGCATAGTCTTCAGTATGCTTTGTTAGACCTGGCCAGCAATAGCGCTGTTTCAGTAATGATATAGTCGCTGGAATGCACGTGTTCGCAGGGCCCAAACCCTCGTGTGATGCAACAGTCAAACCTTGTCTGCGTTCCATATTTGGTATTACTCTATCCCCCACTTCAGGAATCTGAGCATATGGAATGTTGCTTGCATTTAACTTGGAGGAGCACTTGTGATGACATTTCTTTGGTACTGCTGTGCTGCCTTTGAGCAAAGCAATGAAAGCAACAATAATCTCATCGTCTATCCTTGTTTTTGAACAAGGGATTGCAGCTACAGAAGCTGTGCATACAGCCCTTTTCGCGGCTTCCTCAGCCAAGAATTCCCTTTAAGAATGGGCGAATTTTGCAGATCTGTGGTCCGCGAATTCGCGCAAAATCGCAAAAAAAAGTGTATTTGCGGATTTTCCAGCAAAATTGCAGATTTTTTTGTGATTTGCACCATACTTAACTGGAGCACTTTCTACTGGCTAATCAGTAAGTGCTACCTCGTTGGGTAAATGTATAGTGCTTTCCCTACACAGCAGCTGCGTAAAGGACCAGATGATTTGTCCCCAGTGACCATGTGTGCCTGTAAGTTTGCCACCGTGCCAAAAGGTGCCGAGGTCCGTTGAGTGAGCTGTCCATTATAGTTGAGAAAGGGCGAGAAAAACGTTTGATATTGCTAGTGTGTGGTGCGAGGCTTCTATGCGTGTGCACATGCTTCTTGTGTAAAGGGTTAGAGAGCGAGCAGAGCAGCAGGAGAGGAGAAAGCAGCCTCCTGGCCACAGGAACTACAAGAGATCGTGCTCGAGAAACTCATGGATGCAAAGACCTCCCTCGAGTTTCACAGCTAATTTTCGACGGCAGATATTGGATTAAAGTACACTTGCCCGGTCTCGGCCATGCTCACTAATGTTTTGGGCTGATTAAAAACTTTACTGAATTTTAACTTCAACTCGGGCACCAGCTATATCTGTAAGTGCTTCCTGTTGAGGTTTAATTTTTGTGACAGGAGCCTCGTACCAAATGAATCCTGCCCTGCATAGTTATCCACGAAGATGCCATCGTTTTGTGCAATACCTCTACTCAACTGGAGTACTGGCTAATCAGTAAGTGTTACCTCGTTGTGTAAATGTATAGTGCTTTTCATACACTGCACCTGCGTAAAGGGCCAGAAGATTTGTCTCCACAGACCATGTGTGGCTGTAACTTTCCCACCGCGCCAAAAGGCGCTGAGGTCCCTTGAGTGAGCTGTCCATCATAGTTGGGAAAGGGTGGGGAAAATGTTTGATACTGCTAGTGTGTGGTTCAGGGCTTCTATGCGTGTGCACATGCCTCTTGTGTAAAGGGCCAGAGAGCGAGCAGGGCAGCAGGTGAGGAGAAAGCAGCCTCCTGGCCACAGGAACTACAAGGGGATCGTGCTCGAGAAACTCATGGATGCAAAGACCTCCCTCGAGTATTGCAGCTAATTTTCGACTGCAAATATGGGGTTAAAGCACACTTGCCCAGCCTCGACCGTGCTCACTAATGTTTTGGTCTAATTAAAAATGTTACTGAATTTGAACTTCAACTCGGGCACCAGCTATATCTGTAAGTGCTTCCTGTTGAGGTTTAATTTTTGTGACAGGAGCCTCGTGCCAGAAAGAATCCTGCCCTGCATAGTTATCCACGAAGATGCCACCGTTTTGTGCAATACTTCTACTCAACTGGAGTACTGGCTAATCAGTAAGTGCTACCTCGTTGTGTAAATGTATAGTGCTTTTCCTACACTGCAGCTGCGTAAAGGGCCAGAAGATTTGTCTCCACTGACCATGTGTGCCTGTAACTTTGCCACCACATCAAAAGGCGCCGAGGTCCCTTGAGTGAGCTGTCCATCATAGTTGGGAAAGGGCGGGAAAAACGTTTGATACTGCTAGTGTGTGTTGCGGGGCTTCTATGCGTGTGCACATGCCTCTTGTGCAAAGGGTCAGAGAGTGAGCAGGGCAGCAGGTGAGGAGAAAGCAGCCTCCTGGCCACAGGAACTACAAGGGGATTGCGCTCGAGAAACTCATTGATGCAAAGACCTCCCTCGAGTATTACAGCTAATTTCCGACAGCAGGGATGGGGTTAAAGTGCCCAGCCTCAATCGTGCTCGCTAATGTTTTGGGCTGATTAAAGTGTTACTGAATTTGAGCATCAACTCTGGCACCTGCTTTATTTATCTGTAAGTGCTTCCTGTTGAGGTTTAACTTTTGTGACAGGAGCCTCGTGCGATACTTGTAACTATTCTCTGACCCTGCTTCGGGGATCAGAGCAGGGTCAGAGAATAGTTGGAAGTAGGAAACGAGGCACCGCTCAGGAAGCACTTACAGCGTTACAGCAGGTGCCCAAGTTGAAGTTAATTTCTTTGTAACCATTTTGTAAAAGTTTACAAAAAAATGCCACAGTGTTTCTACCCATCCGGGACGCAGATGGGGGCAGTAGCCCCAGATATGTCCCCCTGGGGCGGGAGACCACTAGGCATACATAGGGGTGGGGGCAGCCAGAATGGGCATGCCAATGCCCCCACCCCCAAGAAATTGCCAGTCTTTCTGCCCCTGGTAGGCAGATGGGGGCAACAGCCCCTTATCTGCCCCCTCTGGGTGTATGACGGCAGCCTGAAAGCCCACTAGGCACCAGAGACCAAACATTTAAAAAAATAAAGGATGAGGGCTGCCCAAAATGGGTATTCCAATGCCCAACTCCCCATAAAAAGATGCCACAGTCTTTCTGCACCCCCCTACCCAGGAGGCAGATTGGGCAGTAGCCCCTGATCAGCCCACTAGGCGCAAGCAATTATACTGGCTTTAAAACGCAGGGGTGAGGGCTGCCCAGAATGGGCATCACAATGTCCCCACCCCCACCCCCCCAAGAAAATAGCCACAGTCTTTCTGCCCTCCCAGGGGCATAACGGGTAATAGCCCCTGATTCCCCCCCTTCCCGGGCAGCTGAAAACCCACTAGGCACTGACTTTTTTTCAGAATGTGCCTACCTGTAGATTTTGGGGCCTAGCGCAGCTGGCACCCAAGGAAACCTAGCAAATCTATACATTTTTTAAAGCTAGACACCCAGGGGAATACAGGATGTGGCGACTTGTGTGGCTCTCACCAGGTTCTGTTAACCAGAATCCCCTGCAAACCTCAAACTTGGCATAAAAATCACATTTTCCTCTCATTTCCGTGATGGAAAGTTCTGGAATCTGCACAGATCCACAAATTTCCACCCACCCAGCATTCCACAAACTCTCCTGATAAAAATGGTACCTCACTTGTTTGGGCAGACCCGTGACAGGAAACAGCCCAAAATGCAACGTGGACACACCACATTTTTACAGTGAAAACGAACCGTTTTTTTGCAAAGTGCCTAGATGTATATATTTTTTTACCTCTCTATTTAAACAAGCTCAATAGACAGTACAATCATGTATGGATAAGCATGTATATCTTTGGGTTACATTTTGATGATTTTAGTTCTTGAAAAAACAGGAGAAATGAAGGGAGGGGGCACAATCCTATCATCCAACAGTATCTGGAACTGGAGGAGAGCATACATTGAGAATTTGTCATACAGTGCTTGACCAGATCCACCCAGGCAGTGGCCTCAACTCGGTCACAACTCCCTGTAGGTGAGCCAAGGTGCCCAAACCTTCTCCCACTACTTGGTATATCCCTTGCTTTTATACACAGTATCTTCCACTCTCTGACACCAGTCCAGGTCTCTCTCCCACTCCACCACCAACAGGGATTGCGACCCCCCATCCCTTGGTGATATTTCGCTTTGCAATTCCCGCTACCAGTGTCATCCAAATGCTAATGTGTCCTGGCCTGAGCGTCTCACCCTTGATCATCAGTAAAAGCCCTTGGCGACCATAGGGATGGCAGTTCCAGACACCCTGGCCATTACTGATATAACAATGTGCCAGAACTGTGCTACCTCTGGGCACTCCCAAATAATGAGCCAAATAATGAGAAAAAAGGAGTCCTCCTGCTGACAGCCCCAAATGCAAAGTGCCATTGGTGCCCTTCCCCACTTATGTAGGAGTGTAGAAGGGTAGTAGGAGCAATGCAATATCCTGAGTTGGACTAGCCGAAATCCTTCACAGATAGCAATTTCCTTGGGCCCTGGAGTGCCTCTACCCACTCTGTGTCATCTATGTTTCATAGGTCGTAAGTCCAGGCAGTGCGTATGGCCGTCAAGGGGTCAGGCATGCTGTACATGAGCTTGCGGTATATTGTTGAAGTTGTTTTTTCTGGAATGGGATCTACAAGCAGCCTGTCTTCCAAGGGGGAATGATCAGGAATGGACATGCCGCAGGGTATATGTAATGTAATGTAATGGGCATTTATAGAGCGCTGCTACCACTCCAAGGAGTATCTTGGCGCTTACACAACCCAGATGGAAGGGTTGGATAGGGAAAGAAGTCCAGTTTCTTAAACACAGCCACTACACTAGGGTTCTACACATTGAGTCAGGCATGGAGAAAATCCAGGTTTTCAGTGCCTTCCTGAAAGGGGCCTCTTGGGAGAAAGAACGCAAGGGAAGGGGAAGTTTATTCCAGGCCTTAGTTCCCAGTACAAAGATGGATTTGCCACCCTTTGTAGCCAGTTTAAAACGGGGAATAGTAAGTAAATTCTGACTGGCAGATCTTAGGCAGCGTGCTGGGTAGTATCTTTTGAACCCCCTTCGTAAATAGGTCGGGCCACGTTGATGGAAGGCTCTAAAAGTAATCAGGAGAAGTTTAAACAAAATTCTCTTTCCTATTGGCAGCCAGTGTAAGGTATTTAGAGCTGCAGAGGCAGATGATCTGCGGGGCAGACGCAGTACGAGGCGGGCAGCCGCGTTTTGGATCATCTGCAATTTGTGGAGCACGATTTTATTTGCTCCAGCATAGAGTCCATTGCAGTAATCTAGCCTGGAATTGATTAAGGCCACTGCGACTGTTTTCCTCGCCGAAAGGGGAAGGAGGTCGAAAAATTTCCTAAGTGCTTTGATAATTTGAAAGCACATACCTGCCACTGCTAGAGCCTGAGGTTTGAAGGATAGGCAGTTGTCAAACTTTATGCCTAGGTTACGGGCGGATGCAATTGTGTTAGGTGGAGCTTCTGCATCCGATGGCCAGCATGCTGAAGGGGAAAAAAGATTATTGATCCCTATGGGTAAGATTTCCGTTTTTCCGGCGTTGCACTTTAGATGGTTGTTATTCATCCACTTGAATGTCGCTGCAAGACAGTTCCTAAGGTCTTCCTCGGCACCTGGTTGTTCCTTATCCAGCACCAGAATCAGTTGGGTGTCGTCAGCGTATGAGATAGAACTGATCTTGAATGACTCGATCAAGTTCATCAGGGGTGTCATATATAGAATGAAAAGGACAGGGCTCAAGCTAGAGCCCTGTGGCACCCCTGAGCTGACGTTTTTAGCCTCAGACTGATATGGGCCAAGCACTGTTATTTGGCGTCTGTTTGTGAGGAAGTTCCTACACCAGGTCAGCACCTGTCCTCCCACCCCTGCGGCAGCCAACCGGTCCAGTAAGATGTTGTGGGACACGGTATCGAAGGCTGCCGACAGGTCAAGAAGGATAAGGACAGCCTGTTTTCCCCGATCCATTGCTGCTCTTAAAGTTTCAGCAGAATATAATAAAGCTGATTCGGTAGAGTGTTCTGACCGAAAGCCAGACTGATTTGAATGGAGAACGTTATTCTTCTCCAAAAAGTTTGTCAGTTGACTATTGACAAACTTTTCAGTCAGCTTAGATAAGATGGGTAGCAAAGAGATCGGGCGCAGATTGGACAGGGTAGTAGGATCGGCCAGGGCCTTTTTTTGGAGTGGCTTTACAGCTGCAAGTTTCCAGTCCTCTGGGATACTTGCTGTTGCTAGAGAAGAATTGATGATACTGTTAATCATAGGATTAACTATCTCTATTAGATGGTGCAACACCGGAGGAGGACAGGGGTCAAAAGGGGAACCTGATTTGCTGGCTAAAATAGCTTTGGCAGTTTCCTCCAGGGGGACTGGGCAGAACTCGTCAAAGCGGAGGGGGGAAGTCATCTTCGCTATCTGTTCACCATCCGTTGTGAAGATAATATCTGAAGGGAAGGTATTAGTGATAGTTAGGATTTTATTATCGAAATAATCAGATATCGTGTTACAGAGATCTTGTGATGGAGGGATCTCTTGCGATAGAGCTGAGGGCTTGATAAAATCCTTAACGATCCTAAAGATAGCTTTTTGTTCTTGGCCTGCAGAAGAAATGGCCTGTAGGTAATGGGCTTTTTTTGCTAGTTTTAATCCTACATGATATTTTCGTCTAGCTGCTATATAGGTGTTACGTGCAGCTGTGTCGTAATTATGACGCCACCTCCGTTCTAGAGTTTTCACTTCGCCTAGCTCGGCCTTAAGGGCTGATGAAAACCACGGGGCATTTTTTTTCTTATTCCTAGGTTTCATGTTCTCACTATTAGCTGGTATGAGCAGCTTGCCCGCTCCAGCAATCCAGTCACAAAAGCTTTGATAGTCTGGACAGGTACAATCGGCGAAAATTGGTAAATCATTTTTAAGATTTTCAACAATATCGGCTCTTCTGGCTAGTGCCTTCCAATTCGGAGTGGGTTTTATATAGGGGTTATCTGTACCTTTTAAGGAGTTAGAAAAGAATTTCCGGGTTTCAGCTATCAGGAAAGGAATTAAAAAATGATCAGTCCATACCTGAGGGCTTGGAGGTTTAACTATCAGGCTAGAAAAATTGGAGCAGATACCATCTAATAGATGTCCTGCTTGATGTGTTGGTTCGCGATTCAACAAAGTAAGTCCCAACACTTCAATTGTGTCTAGGAAGCAACTGACTCCAGGATCAGTTGGGGCCTCGAGATGTAGGTTGAGGTCCCCCAACACCGTGAAATTAGAGAACCTGAGAGTTAGGTCACTCAACACGTCGCCAACAGAGTCTAAAAATGTGGAGGGTGGGCCTGGAGGGCGATATATAAGGACTCCGGAAAATACAAGAGAGTCATGAATTGCTAAAGAAAAAGCTAATGCTTCTGACTCTTTTAGCTCCGTCAGTGCTTCAATAGTGCATTTGAAATTATTCCGATAGATAATTGCAAGACCCCCTCCTCGTTGTTCCTGCCTATCTAACCGTAGGATATGATAATCATGTGGTAGGGCTATGGCAAGGGCAGGATTAGACCATGGCTTCAGCCATGTTTCCGTGATAAAAAGACAATACAGATGGGATTCGGTGATAAGATCAAAGATGTTCTGAGCGTTTTTTACTAAGGAGCGGGCGTTAATTAGCCCACCTCGAAGCAGAATAGAATCGCTGGATGTCTCTGACGGCAAGTCAGAATTTAAAGTTACTCGACAGTGAGCACAACAAGCCGGGCCATACCAGGTGTGGGGAACTAAAGAGCAATGACAGGGAGCATGAAGACCCCGAAGTGATAGTAAATAATCCCGTGACATACTTGAGTCAGGGGGCATCCTGGGGCGATAGAAAAGACGATCAGAGTCTCCCGCCTCTCGCGCCTCCTTAGCGCTGACGGGCGCAGACGGGCAGACTCTGGCTCGACTCAGGCGAGAGACAGGCGCTTCCGCTGCGCGTCACCGCTGCGCGGGAGAATGCGAGCTTTAAATACAGGCTCACCTGTTGTCCACGCAGAGCACTAGAGCGCTCTGACCAGTGGCACACTATCCACAGCAGTCCCAAGATGGCGGCCGGGCGCCTCGAGCTACACTAACAAGGCACAGTGGGGACACAATTTAGGTGCAGGTATGTGGGCGAACGAGTGGCAGTTAAAATACAAATAATACAAGTATTATTACAGGCTTTGTGCAAAACGAAAAATTATTTTAAAAAATTACAGCGCTGCGCGCCTAAATACACGCTAGCACCCGTGCGCGTTTAAAAACGGTACAGCTTTCTCTAAGGTCGAGCCACACTAGGTGCTCGCCTTAAATACAGGCTCACCTGTGGTCCACGCAGAGCACTAGAGCGCTCTGACCAGTGGCACACTATCCACAGCAGTCCCAAGATGGCGGCCGGGCGCCTCGAGCTACACTAACAAGGCACAGTGGGGACACAATTTAGGTGCAGGTATGTGGGCGAACGAGTGGCAGTTAAAATACAAATAATACAAGTATTATTACAGGCTTTGTGCAAAACGAAAAATTATTTTAAAAAATTACAGCGCTGCGCGCCTAAATACACGCTAGCACCCGTGTGCGTTTAAAAACGGTACAGCTTTCTCTAAGGTCGAGCCACACTAGGTGCTCGCCTTAAATACAGGCTCACCTGTTGTCCACGCAGAGCACTAGAGCGCTCTGACCAGTGGCACACTATCCACAGCAGTCCCAAGATGGCGGCCGGGCGCCTCGAGCTACACTAACAAGGCACAGTGGGGACACAATTTAGGTGCAGGTATGTGGGCGAACGAGTGGCAGTTAAAATACAAATAATACAAGTATTATTACAGGCTTTGTGCAAAACGAAAAATTATTTAAAAAAATTACAGCGCTGCGCGCCTAAATACACGCTAGCACCCGTGCGCGTTTAAAAACGGTACAGCTTTCTCTAAGGTCGAGCCACACTAGGTGCTCGCCTTAAATACAGGCTCACCTGTTGTCCACGCAGAGCACTAGAGCGCTCTGACCAGTGGCACACTATCCACAGCAGTCCCAAGATGGCGGCCGGGCGCCTCGAGATATGTGTCTGCAGGGCATGTGTAAGTCTCAAATAGTGGAACCTCTGGGGCTGGGTTAGGCCAAATTCCTGCTGCAAGTCCTCAAAAGCTCAAGGAGCCCACTCATTCACACATCCCCAAGTTGTTCAATGCCTATAGTATGCCAACCTCCGAAGCCGCGTAGCGTGACCACCTCCCTCAGTCAGTCTCTTGACCAAAGGGGCGTCCTACTTGTCAGTTTGCCCTGCCACCCCAACACCTGATTTGCCTACCCCAACATGCCACGACAACCGCAGTATGTGTAGGCCATTTAGGGTCTGGTTTCCGAGCATATAGTAACCATTCGCAGCTGCCTCCCGGCATCCCAGTCTACTTTGTACGCTGGCTCGCCTCTAGCTGCGTATACCCAGTTGTTCACAACTAGTAGTTGCGAGGCCCAAAAGTAGAGCCTAACGTCCGGTATGGCCAGGCTGCCATCATATACCCCTTTCTGCAACTTATACAGAGCTATTTTAGGCGTACCTGCCTGACACAGCAATTCCCAAGTTTCCTGGGCAATGTTCTTGAATACAGTTAGTGGGACAGTGTAGGGTTTTTTTTACAAAATATATAAGGGCGCAGCAGGGCCATCATTTTAAATAGAGCTGCTCTGCCGGCAAGGGACAGAGACAAGGTGTGTGAATGCAGCACGTCTGTATGGAGCCTGCCTGAGGGGTAAGATTTTTCCAGGAACAACTAGTGGTCACAGGCGATATGAATGCCCACATATTTGAAGCCTTTCGTAACTATGGGTGCTTCACACCTCAACAGCAATATCAGTGGGGGGCTAGACAATGGAAACACTACTGATTTAGCCAAGTTTTTTGAGTACCCTGTATAGCTCCTTAACAATTTGAATATGTGGAGAACCATTGCAATGGAGTGATACGGCCTTGCGAGATAGAGGAGTATATTGTGAGCAAACAATGAGATCGGATCTTTGGGTCTTTGCCTGATCCAATGTGTCAGTGGCTCCAGTGGCAAAGCAAGGACAGCCCTGCCTCGTGCCCCTCCGCAAGTGGAATCGTCTTGATAAAGCTCCGTTGAGCCTTACCTGGGCCATTGGATCGCGTGAGGGCAATCTCACCCATTTACAAAAATTGGGGCCAAAGCCCAATCTAGTGAGCACCGCAATCAGATAGGGCCATTCTATACTATCAAAGGCCATTGAGTCGTCAAGTGCCATCAATGCCATTTGCTGGCAGGAGGGGTTGTTCGTTATGTGGAGCACACCATACAATCTCCGTAGTTTATGGCAAGTACGCCTGTTGGGCATTAAGCCCAATTGATCCCTGTGGATTACCGTGGTAATGACAGACACCAGCCTATTGGCCAAGGAAATAACCAATGCCTTCACCTCAACATTGAAAAGGGAGATTGGCCGGTATGAGCGGCATTGTTCCGGGGGCTTGCCTGCCTTGTGTATGACCGCAATAGTGGCCGACCGCTGATCGTACCGTTCCTCCAGCAACATGTTCCTTAGTGTTGGTATTATTCTGGAGGGAGCCATTCAGTCCCTCCGCCTTTCCTGATTTTAAGGACCCCAATGCACTAGACAGCTCCTCCTCTGTTACATCAGCATCTAAGGCCTCATACACCTCAGATGACACTGCTGGCAATCAGCAGCTCATTGCAGACCCTCTCAGATCGCGTACTCACTTGCTAGTAGACCCCCTCATAGTAAGAAGCTAATGCCTCCGCAATGCCCACACTGGATGTTTGCAGTGTACTGTCTTTGATACGCACTGGCTGTGGATTTTGATCCCTAGCTCTGCCGGCACATAGGAAAACCTAGCAAACCTATACATTTGTAAAAACTAGACACCCAGGGGAATACAGGATGGGGTGGCTTGTGTGGCTCTTACCAGGTTCTGTTCCCCAGAGTCCCTTGCAAACCTCAAACTCATTAAAAAACACTTTCCCCACATTTCTGTGATGGAAAGTTCTGGAATCTGTGTAGATCCACAAATTTCCACCCACCCGGTTTCCCCAAAGTCTTTCGATAAAAATGTTACCTCACTTGTGTGGGTTGGACTAGTGCCTGTGACAGGAACTGGCCCAAAACACAACATGGACACATCATTTTTACAGTGAAAAATGACGCTTTCTTGGCAAAGTGCCTAACTGTGAATTATGAACCCTAGCTTTGCCTGCACCTAGGGAAACCTAGCAAACCTCTACATGTTTTAAACCTAGACAGCCAGGGAAATCTAGAATGGGGTGACTTGTGTGGCTCTCACCAGGTTCAGTTACCCAGAATCCCTTGCAAACCTCAAACTTGGAAAAAAAAACAAATTTCCCCCACATTTCTGTGATGGAAAGTTCTGGAATCTGCATTAATCCACAAACTTCCACCCACCCTGCATTCTCCAAAGTCTCCCAATAAAAATGGTTCCTCACTTGTGTGGGTAGGTCAAGTACCCGTGACAGGCAAGAGCCCAAAAAGTATTGTGGAGACATCAAAATTACCTATCACAAAACGACCACGTTTTGCAAGGGGGGGCACCTGGGTTTTTGCACCTGGGCTCAGCGGCCATCAAGGGAAACTCACACATTTCTGAAACTAGACACCCTAAGGAGTCCAGTGAGGTATGGCTTGCGTGGATTCTCCAACAGTTCCCTACCCAGAATCCCCTGCAAAACTCAAATTTAGCTGAAAAAAAATCAAATTTTCCTCACTTTTCTGTGTGGGAAAGTTGTGGGATCACAGGGCTGACACAAATGTCCTACCACCTCGCGTTCCCCCAGGTCTCCAGATAAAAAAGGTACCTCACTTGTATGGGTAGGCATAGTGGATGCAACAGGAAAGGGCCAACATCATACTGTGTTGACTTCAAAATTACCTATCATAAAACTACCAGGTTTTGCAGGGGGGCACCTGTTTTTTGGCCCCGGGCTCGCGGCCATCTAGCGAAACCTAACAAAACCACACATTTCCAAAAACTAGACACCCTGGAGAGTCCAGTGAGGTTTGGCTTGCATGGATCCCCCAAAATTTTCCTACTCAGAATCCCCTGCAACCCTCAAATTTAGCTAAAACAATCACTTTTTCCACACATTTTTGTGTGGATTACTGTGCCGGCACAAATGTCCTACCACTTTACTTTCCCCTTGGTCTCCCGAGTAAAATGATACTTCACTTGTGTGGCTGTCCAAGGCAGAATCAGCTAAAAACATATTTTTTTAAATGTAGCCCTTAGAAATTGTGGTGCTATACCCTTAATCCCTATGTTTTTAGCCCTTTACATTCACAGGGCTTTGTCCCACCCACACAAGTGAGGTATCATTTTACTCGGGAGACTGAGGGGAATGCTGTGTAGTCACTGTAAAAATATGGTGTGTCCATGTTGCGTTTTGGGCCGTTTCCTGTCGCAGGCACTAGGCCTACCCACACAGGCGACATACAATTTTTATCAGAAGACTTTGGGGAATATGAGGTGGGTGGAATTATGTGGATCAACGCATATTCCAGAAGTTTCCATCACAGAAATGTGAAGAAAATGTGTTTTCTTTTTACAAAGTTTGAGGTTTGAAAGAGATTCTGGGTAACATAGCCTGGTAAGAGCCAGACACGTTACCCCAGCCTGTATTCCCCTTGGTGTCTAGTTTTCAAAAATTGATAGGTTTGCTAGGTTTCCCTAGGTGCCGGCAGAGCTAGGGTTCCAAATCCACAGGTAGGCACTTTACAAAAAAGTTTGTTTTCATTATAAAAATGTGGTGTGTCCAAGTTGAGCTTTGGGCCGTTTTCTGTCGCGGGTACTAGGCCTACCTACACATATGAGGTACCATTTTTATCGGAAGACTTTGGGAAAAGCGGGGTGGGTGGAATTTTGTGGATCCAGGCAGATTCCAGAACTTTCCATCACAAAAGTTGAGGAAAATGTGTTTTCTTTAGTTTGAGGTTTGCAAGGGATTCTGGGTAACAGAACGTGGTAAGAGCCAGACAAGTCACCCCATCCTGGATTTAAAAATGTATAGGTTTTCTAGGATTCCCTAGGTTCCGATAGAGCTTGGGTTCAAAATCTACAACTGGGCACTTTGCAAAAAAGGGGTCAGTGTTCACTGTAAAAATGTGGTGTGTCCATATTGCATTTAGAGCCATTTCCTGTCACGGGCACTAGTCTTACCCACACAAGAAAGCTACCATTTTTATTGGAAGACTTTGGGAATGCAGGGTGAGTGGAATTTTGTGGATCCATGCAGATTCCAGAACGTTCCATCACAGAAATGTGAGGAAAATTTGTTTTTTTTTACAAAGTTTGAAGTTTGCAAGGGATTCTGGGTAACAGAAGCTGGTGAGAGCCAGAGAAGTCATCCCATCCTGGATTCCACTGGGTGTCTAGTTTTCCAGAAATTTATAGGTATGCTAGGTTTCCCTAGTTGCCGGCAGACCTAGGGTTCAACATTTACAATTATGCACTTTGCAAAAAAAGGGTCTGTTTTCACTTATAAAATGTGGTGTGTCAACATTGCGTTTTGGGCTGTTTCCTGTCATGGGAACTAGACCTACCCACACAAGTGAAGTAACATTTTCATCTGAAGACTTTGGGGAATGCGGGGTGGGTGGAATATTGTGGATCCACACTGATTCCAGAACTTTCCATCACACAAATGTCAGGAAAATGTTTTTGGTTTTTTACAAAGTTAGAGGTTTGCAAGGGATTCTGGGTAACAGAACCTGGTGAGAGCGACACAAGTCACCCCATCCTAAATTCTCCTGGGTGTCTAGTTTTCAAAAATGTATAGGTTTGCTAGGTTTCCCTAGGTGCGGGCAGAGCTAGGGTTCAGAATTTACAGCTAGGCACTTTGCAAAACAGGGGTCCGTTTTCACTGTGAAAATGTGGTATGTCCACGTTGCGTTTTGGGCCATTTCCTGTTGCGGGCACTAGGGCTACCCACACAAGTGAGGTACCATTTTATGAGGAGACTTAGGGGAACACAGTATTGTAGAGCAACTGTTATTACCTATTGACTTTCGATGCATTTCTGCCTTCCAAAAGTAAGATAATGTGCAAAAAAGAAGTCACTTTGAAAAATGTCCTATAATTCACATGCTAGTATGGGTACCCACAATTTCGGAGATGTGCAAATAGATACTGTTTCTATATTTTTTTTTTTTAAGTATTTTTATTTAGATTTTTTTCCATTTTATGTTTGTACAGGGCACATATATACATATAGGGTAATAGAAATTAACACATAAGGTAATACAACATAAAAAGTAAATCCAAATCATATAATCCAACAGTATATCTTGAGCGATACGGCATAGAGAGGCATGAACAATCACATTACAATCCTAATATATCTTCATCAGATATAGTCAAAAAATAGAGAATCATAAATTAAACAAGTGAATTAAGTCCTTGAAGCACTGCTTTTAGTACCTCCTACCCTGGATCTATGTCTCTCCATCTTTGAATATGTTCCCATATTTCCTTTCCTATTTTCTTAACATTTGCACCTTTCCTAGCATAAATTGCTTTTTCAAGATTATACATGGTTAATAGCTTCATTAACCATGATGGAATGTGGGTGGTATACGGTCCAGCCAAGCTGTGGCAATACATAGTCTCAGAACAGCCATAGCCAAAAATACAAAATATTCATAAGGTACCTGGGTAGCATTATGATTTATTCCAAACATCACCACTGCTGGGGTAAGTGTGATCCCTATCCTTCATGAGTTTTTAAGAAATAGTTCAATTTCATCACAGGTGGTTTTTAAATGGGTACACGTCGCAAGCATATGGACTAGATCAGTTTCATCCCTATCACATCTTGGACATGAGTTCCAGCTGTACCTCCCCATTGCGTTATCCTGGCAGGTGTGTGATATAATAAATAGAGAGTCTTATAATGTTGTGCCTGAAGTGGTGCTGAGCACAGGAGTTTCTGACCTAATTCCAATGATCTATGAAAACATTTCTTCTCAACCCCCAGTTTCTGTGTTCACTTATTCTCAAACTTTTCCAAATCATCAACTTGATGATCTATCAATTCAGAATAAAATCTTCTTATTGTACCCTCTGTACCATTCTCTATAATATCCAAGATGGGGTTCGAGTTAAATCCCGCCAACCCTCCAGTTTTTGTCGTCATAAAGCTCCTTATTTGCAAATACTTAAAAAGAAAGAGTTGAATCCAAACCATATCTTGCCTGCAAACCACTAAACTGCATTACCCCCTGTGCTCCCATCAAATCACCCATCTTCGTAATCCCGCGTCTTGTCCAATCATTAAAGACCACCCCTGAGAATATATCATCAGGGAGATTAGGATTATTTTTTAACCTAGTGTAAACCTTATATCTACCAAGGCCAAACTTTTTCGCAATTGAAATCCAAATCCTATGTGCTGCTTTGACTGTTTTAAATTTAGTCCTCTTAAAATAACTATGATCAGTAATTCTCAAGAAAAGATTCTCAGCGTGATCTCCTAAAGCCAATGTGTAAATTGCTAGGGTTCCTAACTGATCTTGTCCTTCGCTTTTTCCCCCTCCTAATAGCCCTGCCATGTATTGAAGGGATGCCGCCCAGTAATATAGTTTTAAGTCTGGCAAGGCCCATCCACCACGCTTCCTAGATAGTGCCATAAATCTCAATGCCCTTCGGGTCTTTCCATGCGACCAGACAAAGCGGTTTATCATATGCTCCAGAGTTTTGAACCATTTTGCCTCAAATAATAAAGGTATAGCCCTAAATAGGTACAAACATTTTGGGAAGAAGATCATTTTAATTATATTAGTTCGTCCTACTATTAAAAAATGGATGTTATGTAACCTGTCCAGATCCTTCTTGGCTTTACTTATTATAGGTGCTATGTTTGCCTCCACTAGTTTGTCTAGATCCGCTGTGATTGTTACCCTTAAATATACTCCACTTTCCACCACCCGGTTATCTAAGCAGTGTGCTTTACAGTTTTTAATAATCTGTGTTTTAGTAGTGTTGGGAGCGTAACCAGATACTTCTCCAAACTGCTGGGCTTTCATCTCAAACAACACCATGGCTTCCATAGGTTTAGGAGTCACAATTGCTACGTCGTCGGCGTAGGCAAGGATTTTGATTGGGCCCCGTAAGTGTCTACTGGGCAGATATTATTATTTAATTCTATGCGGCGTATGTACGGGTCCATGTAAAGAGTGAACAGGAGTGGGGAGCAGGGGCACCCCTCTCGCGTTCCCCTTTTTATTTTAAATGGAAGCGTATATCCAGCATTTACTCGAATACGAGCGGTTGGGGCAGCTGTCTCACCAGCCCCCCTCCAAAACCCAGCCTCCTCAATATAAACCATAGAGAGTCCCAGGAGACCCGATCAAAGACTTTTTCTGCGTCAAATAACATAATCGCCATCGGGTCTCCTGCTACCTCTGCAGCATCAAGAAGGGTAATGACTTTTTGTATGTGATGGGTAGAGCCTCTCCCCGGTATAAACCCGTGCTGGTTAATACTCACGAGTCTATTGATGACTTTGGCAACTCTAAGCGCCAATGCCTTCGAATATATTTTTGTGTCCTCATTCATCAATGTTATGGGTCTATACGATCCCGGTTGGTTAGGGGGGTTGCCATTTTTCAAAATTATGACAATATCTGCCCCTGCCCAGCTTTTTGGGATCGATATACCTTCCTGCGCCTGCTGCATTGTAGTTGTCAGATCCTGTTTAATTATGTGCCAAAATTTTTTTTTAAATTCCACTGGGATCTGGTCACGTCCTGCAGCCTTCCCAGAGGGTAGACTAGTCAGGGCAATGAAAATCTCATCGGAACAAAAAAAGGGTCTTCCAGTCCCTTTGCCTCGTTCTCCAATAGCATTGTTACTGGAATATCTCGGAGTCTTACCCACACAAGAAAGCTACCATTTTTATTGGAAGACTTTGGGAATGCAGGGTGAGTGGAATTTTGTGGATCCATGCAGATTCCAGAACTTTCCATCACAGAAATGTGAGGAAAATTTGTTTTTTTTACAAAGTTTGAAGTTTGCAAGGGATTCTGGGTAACAGAAGCTGGTGAGAGCCAGAGAAGTCACCCCATCCTGGATTCCACTGGGTGTCTAGTTTTCCAGAAATTTATAGGTATGCTAGGTTTCCCTAGTTGCCGGCAGACCTAGGGTTCAACATTTACAATTATGCACTTTGCAAAAAAAGGGTCTGTTTTCACTTATAAAATGTGGTGTGTCAACATTGCGTTTTGGGCCGTTTCCTGTCATGGGAACTAGACCTACCCACACAAGTGAAGTAACATTTTCATCTGAAGACTTTGGGGAATGCGGGGTGGGTGGAATATTGTGGATCCACAATGATTCCAGAACTTTCCATCACACAAATGTCAGGAAAATGTTTTTGTTTTTTTACAAAGTTAGAGGTTTGCAAGGGATTCTGGGTAACAGAACCTGGTGAGAGCGACGCAAGTCACCCCATCCTGAATTCTCCTGGGTGTCTAGTTTTTAAAAATGTATAGGTTTGCTAGGTTTCCCTAGGTGCGGACAGAGCTAGGGTTCAGAATTTACAGCTAGGCACTTTGCAAAAAAGGGGTCCGTTTTCACTGTAAAAATGTGGTATGTCCACGTTGCGTTTTGGGCCATTTCCTGTTGCGGGCACTAGGCCTACCCACACAAGTGAGGTACCATTTTATGAGGAGACTTAGGGGAACACAGGATTGTAGAGCAACTGTTATTACCTATTGACTTTCGATGCATTTCTGCCTTCCAAATGTAAGATAATGTGTAAAAAAAGAAGTCACTTTGAAAAATGTCCTATAATTCACATGCTAGTATGGGTACCCACAATTTCGGAGATGTGCAAATAGATACTGTTTCTATTTTATTTTTTTTAAAGTATTTTTATTTAGATTTTTTTCCATTTTATGTTTGTACAGGGCACATATATACATATAGGGTAATAGAAATTAACACATAAGGTAATACAACATAAAAAGTAAATCCAAATCATATAATCCAACAGTATATCTTGAGCGATACGGCATAGAGAGGCATGAACAATCACATTACAATCCTAATATATCTTCATCAGATATAGTCAAAATATAGAGAATCATAAATTAAACAAGTGAATTAAGTCCTTGAAGCACTGCTTTTAGTACCTCCTACCCTGGATCTATGTCTCTCCACCTTTGAATATGTTTCCATATTTCCTTTCCTATTTTCTTACCATTTGCACCTTTCCTAGCCTAAATTGGTTTTTCAAGATTATACATGGTTAATAGCTTCATTAACCATGATGGAATGTGGATGGTATACGGTCCAGCCAAGCTGTGGCAATACATAGTCTCAGAACAGCCATAGCCAAAAATACAAAATATTCATAAGGTACCTGGGTAGCATTATGATTTATTCCAAACATCACCACTGCTGGGGTAAGTGTGATCCCTATCCTTAATGAGTTTTTAAGAAATAGTTCAATTTCATCACAGGTGGTTTTTAAATGGGTACACGTCGCAAGCATATGGACTAGATCAGTTTCATCCCTATCACATCTTGGACATGAGTTCCAGCTGTACCTCCCCATTGCGTTATCCTGGCAGGTGTGTGATATAATAAATAGAGAGTCTTATAATGTTGTGCCTGAAGTGGTGCTGAGCACAGGAGTTTCTGACCTAATTCCAATGATCTATGAAAACATTTCTTCTCAACTCCCAGTTTCTGTGTCCACTTATTCTCAAACTTTTCCAAATCATCAACTTGATGCTCTATCAATTCAGAATAAAATCTTCTTATTGTACCCTCTGTACCATTCTCTATAATATCCAAGATGGGGTTCGAGTTAAATCCCGCCAGCCCTCCAGTTTTTGTCGTCATAAAGCTCCTTATTTGCAGATACTTAAAAAAATGAGTTGAATCCAAACCATATCTTGCCTGCAAACCACTAACTGCATTACCCCCTGTGCTCCCATCAAATCACCCATCTTCGTAATCCCGCGTCTTGTCCAATCATTAAAGACCACCCCTGAGAATATATCATCAGGGAGATTAGGATTATTTTTTAACCTAGTGTAAGCCTTATATCTACCAAGGCCAAACTTTTTCGCAATTGAAATCCAAATCCTATGTGCTGCTTTGACTGTTTTAAATTTAGTCCTCTTAAAATAACTATGATCAGTAATTCTCAAGAAAAGATTCTCAGCGTGATCTCCTAAAGCCAATGTGTAAATTGCTAGTGTTCCTAACTGATCTTGTCCTTCACTTTCTCCCCCTCCTAATAGCCCTGCCATGTATTGAAGGGATGCCGCCCAGTAATATAGTTTTAAGTCTGGCAAGGCCCATCCACCACGCTTCCTAGGTAGTGCCATAAATCTCAATGCCCTTCGGGTCTTTCCATGCGACCAGACAAAGCGGTTTATCATATGCTCCAGAGTTTTGAACCATTTTGCCTCAAATAATAAAGGTATAGCCCTAAATGGGTACAAACTTTTTGGGAGGAAGATCATTTTAATTATATTAGTTTGTCCTACTAATAAAAAATGGATGTTATGTAACCTGTCCAGATCCTTCTTGGCTTTACTTATTATAGGTGCTATGTTTGCCTCCACTAGTTTGTCTAGATCCGCTGTGATTGTTATCCCTAAATATACTCCACTTTCCACCACCCGGTTATCTAAGCAATGTGCTTTACAGTTTTTAATAATCTGTGTTTTAGTAGTGTTGAGAGCGTAACCAGATACTTCTCCAAACTGCTGGGCTTTCATCTCAAACAACACCATGGCTTCCATAGGTTTAGGAGTCACAATCGCTACGTCGTCGGCGTAGGCCAGGATTTTGATTGGGCCCCGTAAGTGTCTACTGGGCAGATATTATTATTTAATTCTATGCGGCGTATGTACGGGTCCATGTAAAGAGCGAACAGGAGTGGGGAGCAGGGGCACCCCTCTCGCGTTCCCCTTTTTATTTTAAATGGAAACGTATATCCAGAATTTACTCGAATACGAGCGGTTGGGGCAGCGGTCTCACCAGTCCCCCTCCAAAACCCAGCCTCCTCAATATAAACCATAGAAAGTCCCAGGAGACCCGATCGAAGACTTTTTCTGCGTCAAATAACATAATCGCCATCGGGTCTCCTGCTACCTCTGCAGCATCAAGAAGGGTAATGACTTTTTGTATGTGCCTTTCCCCGGTATAAACCCGTGCTGGTTAATACTCACGAGTCTATTGATGACTTTGGCAACTCTAAGCGCCAATGCCTTTGAATATATTTTTGTGTCCTCATTCATCAATGTTATGGGTCTATACGATCCAGGTTGGTTAGGGGGTTTGCCATTTTTCAAAATTATGACAATATCTGCCCCATCCCAGCTTTTTGGGATCGATATACCTCCCTGCGCCTGCTGCATTGTAGTTGTCAGATCCTGTTTAATTATGTGGCAATTTTTTTTTACAAATTCCACTGGGATCTGGTCAGGTCCTGCAGCCTTCCCAGAGGGTAGACTAGTCAGGGCAATGAAAATCTCATCGGAACTAAAAGGGTCTTCCAGTCCCTCCAATAGCATTGTTACTGGAATATCTTGGAGGTAATCACCTATCTTAGAGGCATCAGTTGGGTTCTCTTGGTCATATAGTGAGGTATAACATTTTCTAAATACTTCTCTTACTCCCTCTGTATCTAAGACTATTATTCCTGCTTCATCCTGAACCCGCACACTTGACCGGTAGAGACATTCTGCCTAGTTCGTATAGCAAGAGTACGACCCACAGATTCATTAAACTCGTAGCATATCTCTCTATTTGCTAAATATGTTTTAGCAGCTTTGTTAGCTATGCTCTCCTGCGCCTCCATCTTTGCCTTAGCTATTTTTATTAATACTTGATCTAGAGGTGCTCCCCTTATGACATTGCTAGTTAACTCATCCTCTGCTTCTATCACCGCTTTAATGAGGTCTTCATCTTTTTGCCTTTCCCTCCTCCGACTCGCTACACTGTAGCTTATTGTCTCCCCTCGAATAGCTGCCTTAAATGCATCCCAGACGTTCCCAGCTTCCGTACTGCCTCTATTGATATTTAAAAAAACAGTAATCCACTCTTTCATATGGGTAATATATGCCTCATCCTTTAACAGTCCCCTCTCGAATGTTCAAATACGGTCTGGTCTTTTACTGCTAAGGCTTACTGTTAAAATAAGAGGGTTATGGTCAGAGATTATACGTGGGAGCTTTTCAATTTTTACTTTTGATTGAAGAGAGTTTGAAACAAAAAAAGTTATCCAACCTAGCACATACCCTATGAGGTGCTGAATAGTAAGTGAACCCCTGTTTATCAGGATAGAGTGTCCCCCAGACATCCATCAGGGCATTATTCCTTGCAAGGTTACATAGTGAACACCAAACTCTTCCTTTTCTACCCTGATACCCCCTATTAGAAGCCAATCCAAGCCCACCTGCCCCATTAATATTAAAATCTCCAGTTAAGATAATAGTTGGTGACCATGTGGACAACTCCAAATCCAAAAAATCGAAGATATCGGGATCATCTTCCGTTGAGCCATATACACACCCTAAAGTAAACCATTCCTCATTAATTTTATACTCTATAAGGATCCATCTCCCCCATCGATCTTCAAGTTTTCTCCTTATTGTGAGATCCCTTTGTTTAGACAAAATTGCCACACCTCTGTTTTTGGCACCCTGCTTAGTGTAGGCTAGTACTTGATACCCCAACTGATCTAACAAATGACCCTGCTCTCCCGCTATATGAGTTTCCTGGAGGCACACCAAGTCCACATTTAAAGATCTTGGCCACGTTGCCACCCGCTGCCTCTTGGTTCGATCATTTAATCCGCAAACATTTACAGTGATTATACGCGTACCCATTAATGTACATCGGTTATCTGTCCCAGCAAGTTAACATCAGTAGCACACAATGTTCTATCATCTCCTCCTTGAAGTGATCTATCCACCCTCTGAATTTGACATATTTCATGAAATCTTCCCTGTACATAAATATTTAAACAAAAAACATCCATGTGCCCTGTACCCCTCCCCCCCTCCTCACTCCCCCGCCCCCCTTACAGGCAAATAGGTCAGTCCTGAACTATGCGTGACAGCTGTAGCCCAAGGTGCCACCCGCTCCTCCCTCCCTCCCCTGTTCTAGTTACCATATATTTCTTTATGCCATTATACCAATACTATTTTTATTAAGACACACTTTTTAGCTTTTTCCTTTCAGGTCATCTACATTATTGTTAAACCATTTGTTTTGTCTGATTAGTGCAACCACCATATTTTTTGTGCCCCCTTTTCTTTGTTTGATCTCATCAAGGTACTCCTGCGCTTTAATCTCAGAAAAAAATATCTTTGTCTGTCCCTTATCGATTACCTTAAGACGAGATGGAAACATCAAGTATGCTTCACAGCCCATGTTTTGGAAAGGGGTTATCATTTGCCTCATCCGCCACCTCCTTTCCACTGTGGTGTGACAGAAATCGGGACGGGCAAAGAAAGTCGTACCATTATATGCTCGTCTAGCTTCAGGCTTGGCTTTGTCCATGATCTCCTGTCTTAAAAGGAAATTCCCTACGAATATCAAAATAGCCCTAGGTTTATCAGTAGGTGAGGCCCTTGTTTGAACCATAGGGAACCTGTGCGCTCTTTGTATCTCCCTTTCCCATGCCCAGCCCGTTAATTCAGGAAAGGCCCCCTTAAGCAACTCAATAACAAATGCCCGCACATCCTGCCCTTCCCTTCCTTCCGCCACCCCCAATAGTCTTATATTGTTACGCCGTTGGCGATTCTCATAGTCCTCGAGTTTCCAGTGCACATCACTTGCCATCTTTTCCTGTTCCTTCTGAAACTCGTTCCAATTCCCAACTTCTTCCTCCAATTTCTCAGTTCTTGTTTCTACTTCAGTAACCCTTGATGCCATATCTGTATATAGTTTATTAACTTTTCGTAGAGATGCTTGTATTTTTTGATTAGCGTGCTTTGCCCTCCGGGACTCAGTTCTAGCCTCCCCCTGCATTTGTTTTAATGTTGTATACAGCATATCCATCGTTGTTGCTTCTCGCTTGTGCAGATGAGTTGGGTTGAGAGTCAGGCACAGCTGCAGTCCCCTCTTGGTAAAGCTGTGAGGTTGCTGAGTATTCCCAGTCTAACCTTTTAGAGACTTCTGTATGTGAGGGACTCATATTGGTTTTTGACTTACTGCGAAATCTATTTTTCCGACTTTTTCCCCTTCTTTTAGTGGTCACTTTATGAGTTTCCCCACTATCCGAGGTTACAGCTTCAGATTCCAGCTCCGATTCTGCTCGGAAACCCCAATGTCACTTTCAGAAAGGGAGTCCTCACTCTCATCATTGTCCTCCTCGTCATTGACCGAATAAAAGCATTCGTCACTTGGGATCCCAGGTTCATAGAGGAGCCAACTGGGGCTTGTATGATAGATACTGGTCTGCCTTCTCTCACAGTTGCCCCCGATCCCTGGTCTCCACCATCTTGATCTACTTGTTGAGTCATACCCCCCTCCTCTGTGATTAGGGATCCAGCGCGCTCTTCAACGCAGTCAAGAAGGGATACGTTAGAGGAAGCAAAGGGAACAGACTGCGCGTCATTCACCCCATCCGGGGTCAACCCCACTGCATCAACCACAATCTGCATGAGCGCCGGTCTCTCCACCCCATCCACAAGTTCCATCAGCCGGGTCTGTATCCCATCGCTAAGTGCATGGTCAAGACCCTCACATCCCTCACTGCCCTCCTTACCAGCGAGTAGTGCTTGAGTCGTAGGGTGCTGTTCTCTATCCAAGACTTCCGCTGGGTTTCGATCTTCAGGCAAAGCGGCAGCCTGCCTTTTTCCATCCTGAGGCTGTTCGCGTAGCTCGTGTTGCTCGTGCTCCTGCCGCAGTGTCCTCCCAGTCTCCAACACAGTCGGCTGTGCATCCGTCGATCGTGAGGCTCCCTCTGTTGTCCGTGCGTCAGTTTCACCTGCGCTCTCTGTCCGAGCCTCTCGTGGCTCCGCACTCGATTCTGCCAGCCCATGCACGGCTCCGCGAGCTCCGCCAGTCCCCGAATCTGCCTCTAGCGAGGCGGCTACCGCTTCCGTCCCTGCCACAGCCGCTGTAACTGAGGACTGCGTCAAAGCGGGTGCTGCAAAGGATTCGTGGAGGGTAGGTTGGCGCATACTTCCCTCTTTACCAGCAGCTTTACCAGGGGCTTCATTGATCTGGCGCTGTATTCCTTTTTTATTTAATTGAGGTTTCTCCTTTTTCTCCTTTGGTTTCTCCTTTGACTTTGGTTCATTCTTTTTTTGTGCTTTTTAAATATTCTCGTCCTCCTCTGCGTAGTCTGCTTTGTCTACATTGTCTCTCAACAAATTTCTACGGGTTCGGCTCTGTGTCATCGACCGAAGATTAGAGCTTGGAGCTACGCCGGGATCGCTTAACGCAGCGTTGTCCTTTTCTTTCTCTCTCTGAGCATCTTTCTGCGGTTTTGGACCGCGTGGGGCCATACTTTGCATCAGGGCTTGCCGTGAAGCAAGTGGAGGTTTGCCCTGAGATCCAAACCAGCAAAGCACACTCGATTCAATCCGCTTCTCACTATCCAGTAAAACAGCCGCTTTACAAATTTTATAGAATACTGGATACTATCTTTATGCAGGCAGCGATCGTCAGCATTTTCCCGTTGCTTTCACCATTGAGCAGGAGCCTGGGAGGGTAGCGGCCATCTTGCCCCCACATAATCAAACATAGATACTGTTTCTAAACTCTATATTTTGTTTCCCATTTCAGAAATACATAGGTGTCTTTCATACCGATTTTTGACTATTTATATTTTCCCAAATTAATTTCTATATACCCGGTACACAATAAAAAAAAACCTTGAAAAAATTATGGTCAGTTATTGGCTCTGGGTTCATCAGGTTCTTGGTGAGCCTACAAGTCCTATATATCCCCACAACCAGAAGGGTCCAGCAGATGTAACGGTATATTGCTTTAAAAAAACTGTCATACTTAGAAGAAAAGTGAAAACGTTGGCAGGATTTATTATTGCTTTTATTCCCATTTCTACCATTAACTGGAAGGAGGTTTAAGGCACAAAAAATTGCATAAACAGGCTATGTCCCAGTAAACTGCTAAAACTGAGTAAAATTGTGGGGTTTTCTGAAAGCAGGAAAGATGGTGATTTCAGCACAAAAAACCCTTTATTGATACCATTTGCAGGGAAAAAACCAGACGCTTTCTTCTGCAACAGTTTTTTCACATTCCCCCTCCCCAAAAAATAAATGTAGCTGTATTTTGGCTAATTTCTGGGTCCCCTCCAGGGGAATCAACAAACCATGGATACCTTTAAAATCCCCATGATGCTGGAAGAAAAGGACGCACATTTGGTGTGAATACCTTATGCGGTCAAAAAGTTACATGGGCTTAAGCGCGAACTACCCCAAATAGCTGAAAAAAAGGCTTAGGACAGGGGGGGAAAGGCCTAGCAGCGAAGGAGTTAACTTAGAAAACAAGGACAAAAACAACATTAAAGAAAAATTTAAAACTAAGTATAAATATTAACAAATAGAGCAAACTAATAAAAACAATACATTAAATAAAAAAGCTAAATATAACTAACAAACTACTACAAACTTCAACAAAACAAAAACAAAAAAAACAAAAAGATTTGGACAGATTTTTTTCCTCAACTAAATAAAAATAGAAACTAAATAAACAAAATTATCAAATTAAATTTAACACTTTAATAAAAATAAAAATTTCCTTTTAAACCAACAGAAAAAAAGAAACCAGTGAATCAACCACAACCATCGATAAAATCTCCTACTGGAAAATTAAAGCAAGACAAATGTAAGTTTATTTCAATTATAATAATTATTCGAACATGTTTACTATTCAAGACCTTAAAATTAATTAAAAAAAAAATATATATATATATATATATACATATATTCACAGATACACAGAAGAAATAGCAGGAGGAGCAAAATTCATCACTTCACAAAACGGAAAACGACTTCTGTGCTACATGGGCTATACTTATACGCAAGAAAAAATAACAGAAAATAAAACCCATTGGAAATATAGTAAATACTAGTCCAATTCTTGCTATGGGAGAGCAACAACAGTAGAAAAAAATTTAATTAATGCCAGGGAAAACATCCATCCCCTCCAAAGTGACAGAAATCGAGGTCAGAGATGCTCTAGAAACAATCAGAGAAGAAAGCACCAGCTCCCAATACCATACCAGTACCCAAATACTAAAAACGTTTTAACTAGGGATCCTGAACATGTCACAGGACAACTACCATCCATTCCACTCTAAAAAGATGAATAGCCAGAACTGAAAGAGCTATTGCTCAAACACCACCCACCCCCCTAACTTTTGCAGGAATAGAAATCTTACCGGAATACACTGTCACCCACAAAGATGAGAAATTCATTCTTCATGAAAATAACAGTCATGAAATACAAATTATTTTCTTGGCCAGAAAAATAAAAAAACTGTGGAACGCAGATGATGGATGATACATTCAAAGTTTGACCCAAGCCTTTTTACCAACTGTTCACATCCATGGCGAATATGAAGACACTAACATCCCCTTCATATACGCACTACTCTCTAATAATCAAAATACCACCTACATAGAGATTCTTACAATAATAAAACACCACACCGACAAATACTTCCCATGAAAAATAATCATTGACTTTGAACAAGCAATGATATAGTTAATTTTAAAAATATTTCCACACACTGCAATACAAGGTTGCTATTATCACTTCAACCAAAATATCTGGAGACACCCACAAAAATATCAACTTTGCCTATCAAATCAAAAAATTAATAGTCCGGGCCTATGTACCCACAACTGACGTAGCCAACCACTATAACAACTTCTTGAAAGCCCTTTCTACCAAGCAAACAAAACAAAACTAACTCCATTCCTAGACTACTTTGAAGACACTTGGGGGGTAAGGCTACATAGGTCAGGGCACCGTAGACAACCAAAGTTCCAAATCCCCTAGTGGAACATCTATGATAGCACCCTAGCTCAAAAAAGCTAAAACGAATAACGCAGTGGAAGGATGGCACAATCGCTTCCAAGCCACAATAGGAAGAGGACAACCAACCTTACACAAACTAATAGAAGCCATCAAAAAAGAACAGAGCTATCAAGAGCTAAAGCTAGAGCAATCCCTAATTAAAATAGGCCCTACACTCAGTAAGCAAACAAAAACAATGAATGAATACTTACAACACAAAACTCGACTATTTCCAAACACCAAAGGGCTAGAATACCTAGATATGATTGCTGAATATATACTTTAAACAAAAAACAATGCTAAACATCAAAGGCATTTCAAAATCACAAAACATTTAAACAACATTATTCTACTCTTTTTTAAATTTATAATTATGTTATATATAAATTAAAAATGCACATATAAATGACATGATATAATTATTAAAAGAAAAAAGAAACAAACAAACCAAATGTAACCAAAAACATTTCCCACCCATAATAATAAAACACTTTACAGATATGACACAGTAGACGGTCCTCGAAAACAAACAAATCCATAATAGATAAATCAAAAAACGAATCCTTCAGAAAAGAAAGCCCCAAAAATGCTAAAATACAACTGTAGAAAAAAGGCTCGAACAACGCAATCCTCTCAATAACGAAACCCTCAAAAACCCGAAAATTAGCTTTAAAACAAAAACGCTCCAACAATCACCGAAAAATAAAAGGAAATGTAAATAGTAACTTGCTGCACAGAAACAAAATACATTTTCCTTTTTTTTTAAAATGAAATGCATCGCCACAAAACGGGAAACCTGTATATTAAAAAAAAAGAACACCCTCCCACAATAACATGTACAACCCCACACACATTAATATCAACAATAAATACAACATAACATGATTAAATAACACATACCTAACACTACATAACACTCTACTTCTCTGCCACACGTCAAACAAATAAAACACTAAACTACCAAATAACACCTAACTACACCAAAAATGAACAATTAAAGCATTAACTTTTACTACCTCGCTCCTACCCTAAAACTACTCTAAAAAAACTTTTTAATCAAACTTACCTCAACCGATGAAACAAAGCTACCAACCACGAAGTTCCGTCATGCAAAATGACATAAAAACGAAATAGATAGACAGAAAAGTGAGAAAAGGGGAAATAAAAATGGGCGTGTGATAAAAATGAAAAAAAACTGGCTCCCCATAGACAGGAATGGAGAAATAATAAAAAAATCCCAAGAAATTAGATGTATATTTTTATTTATTGTAAAAAAATGTTCAAATAATTGTAAAATATATAATGTATATTATTTTATCAAAGAACTAAAACTATAATATTTAATATGTTTGATGTACTCACCATCAAAATATAAAATTACTATAATACTATTGTAAATGTGCAACCAATATAACAATGTTTAATAAAAAAATCACACACAAATATATTTGTAAAAAGAATTGTTAATGATTTAATATATTACATTTTATTTTTTAATAATATTTAATATACTAAATAATCAAAACAAAATGTAACTTTGAAAAATGCATATCACAATTTCACAGCAAAATTAAATTATATAAAATGTATTAAAACCATGTAAAAAGAAATTTAAATAGTTACTTTTATTTATACAAAATGGTAAATAATGAAAATCAAAATGTTTATAATGAAAATACTGAAAATATATTTACTTTACTATTACATGACTACTTCAGAAAAATTTACAATTTTTCAAAACTGTTAAAAACAATATGTAAAAATATATTTTTAATTTTGCAAATGTACATGAAAAATATATGTTAAAACATATTATACTTTATAATCAAATTCTGAATACCATCAAAATTTCTGAATCATTTTTTTCCATATTTTCAAAAATTGTATAACAAAACAAAATAAAAATAATTTAATTGTGAACAACAAAAAAAACATGTTTGCAAATAAAAATGTTAACAACAAAAACTAACCTGTCTCCTTTTTTTATTTGAGTATACTATAAAAAAAACATGATAAATCCTAAAAACCTTATTCCAACTCCAAAACCAACTAAACTCAGGGGAAGTGCTGGATAATAAACTATAGAAAATTACTATTCCAACACAAAAAACCATCTAAACTCAGGGAAAGTGCTTGACAATAAACCAAAATAAATTACTATTCCAACTACTCAAGGAATGTGCAGAGGCAATCCAGAGTCTCTGAACCCTTGGTTGGATCTACTGGACCAAAAGAACTAAAAATTATAAAATGTAAAAGTTTGAAGACTTCCTGCAAAGTTTTGCAGCAAAGCTCTAGGACGACACTAAATCGTCATTGAGAGTCAAGTCGTCAATGTCGATTCATCGATCAGGTCAACCTTGCTGCTTCATACTGCAGAAAAGCTATAGACTGGAGCCCAAATGACCATAGAGAGGGAAGCTGCTGATGACTGCTTCAAGACACACCTTGCCATCAATGTAGAGGACTTGATGCCTGTCTTTTAACTGAGCTCAACTCAAATTTTGGATATGAGAAGCCCGAGTACCCACCGACTAGCCCGTTGATGTAAAAAAAGTTCAAAGATAAAGATTTTGGGCCTGATTATGAGTGTGGTTGAACCGCCTGCCAGTTCCTGGTCTGGCAGGCGGTTCTTAGGTGCTCCCACGGCGGTGCCTATGAAATAAGCATCGCAATGGGAACATCAAAATGAGTACCTGACCGGAAAGAACTGCTGCTGTCCATGCTGTGCAGGTACTGGGGTGCATGCACACTGTGGGGCACAACATGTGTCCTTCTGTGTACAGGCCAAGAGGCAACAGGGGAACCTGTAGGGCCCCCTTTATTTCCTCTCTGCCATGGTTTTCATGGAGGTGGAACCGCCATGAAAACCTTGGGGGAGAGGAAACTGTGGTCCTGCCAAGCATATTGCAGCCTCAAGACCGCCACACCATCGCTAGTGATCTCTGATCCTAGGCAGTTGTGATGGTCCCAGGCAGTGTACAAAAGAACAAATGTTGGGGAAGGGGTCCCAACTCTAAACCCACAAACACTTTGAAAAGCAAATCTTTTGGGGGTGGTCCGATTAAGTAATCTAACTTCAGTGCCAAAAACGTTGTGGGAGCGGCATATTTTTGGGTGCAAAAGGATATATTAACTAAAATGCATATATTGGGGAGAGTAACGTTCATTATTCTAACTCCAATCCTTGAAACATTGGGAAAAGTGCATATAATAAGGGGTATTCTATCATGTACCAGTTTAACTCTAACTGCAAGGGTTTTTGGGAAAGTACATATAGTTGTTAGGCTATGCCACTCACCTGCAATGTACAGGGTCTCTGCAGGAGCAAGGAAAAGCCCCTCAGTCCCTTTCTATACAATTCTCAATGCTGAAGTACAACCTCACACTGGCAGCTGTTCAACAAGGGGAAGGGGTTAGGAAGAGAGAGAGAAAAACAGAGCAATTTTCAAAGCCCCTCTCTCTGAAAGTCTCTCTGGAGCAATGGGTTGTTTTCCCAGGTTTGGCTGGTGGTAGGAATTCAACCCAGATCTGTGACTGGGGTTGAGTGTCTGAAAGGTTTCAGAGCTCTATCCATCATCTCCTTGTGTTTGGTGACAATTCGGCGAGAATTCCCAAAATATCATGAGAACTCGTGGGATGTCAGCTGGATCACATGACCTGCGCCATTTTGACTGGTGCTGGTATAAATGTCATGCTACATATGCTCAAGGTATTCTGTAATCAAAAAATAAGCACCACACATTAAACAAATTAGATACATTTCCACTCACAACCAGTCACTATGATTTTGAACATTACACTCACCCAACTAGAAAACTCAATGAAAGCTGATTTATGGTCTCTGGAGTCCGTCAACTAGTATTGGTAAAATTTCGCACTCCCATGCCTTTAGAGTCTTTAGTTGCAGTGTCCAGGGGTGCTCCTCGTCACAACCCTTAGTACCTTTGATTTTTGAGTCCTTGTTGTGCAGAAGTAAGGTTGTTACTATCACAACAAAGGGACTGATTCTGATGCGGTTAGGCAAGCATTCTCACCTAGGGCCTGATTCTGATGCGGTAAGAAAGGCCTCCTAATGGCATTTGCTCCATCCAAATCAGATCGGGAACGTGTCTTCCCGATCCAGGGCCCAATTATGATGAGGCATTTGGAAAATATACTCTGATTGAAGTCAATGGGAGTCCAACCAAATCGTATCTGGAAGCATCCAGATGCATCGTACTCCGTCGGTCGGACTCTCCCGATCCGAGTGGGTCGGAAACTATTTCCAAACCGATTCGGTTAGGAAGCTTTCCAACCCGCATCAGAATCAGGCCCAAAGTGTCACTTACAGTCGACTAAAACAAATAACCAAGTCTTTAATTGCAAGCCTTTAAAGAATGAAGAGTGTCTGAAGGTGTCTGTGCATCGAAAGTCATTGGCGCCGGAAAACCCTTTTTGGGTAGCTGTGCGCCATACAAATGCAATAAATAAATAAATAAATAAAAAGGTACTGATCTTGGCGGGTTTTAGTTGTAATTCTCCTTTTGTTTCCCTCCTTTAGGTTCTGAAGCTCTTCAAGAGGAGAGTTCAGTCCACAGCGTGATGGTGAAAAGGAGCTGAGTGTCCAAAGAGGAACAAGTTGCTGGAGGAAGAACTTCACAGGTAAGTTGCAGAAGGGAGAGCTTCCTTACTTAAAGGAATAGGGAAGCCAATTGCTAGCCTTGTGGCTGGGGCATGACATTTATATCATATCTTGCCTGCAAACCACTAAACTGCATTACCCCCTGTGCTCCCATCAAATCACCCATCTTCGTAATCCCGCGTCTTGTCCAATCATTAAAGACCACCCCTGAGAATATATCATCAGGGAGATTAGGATTATTTTTTAACCTAGTGTAAACCTTATATCTACCAAGGCCAAACTTTTTCGCAATTGAAATCCAAATCCTATGTGCTGCTTTGACTGTTTTAAATTTAGTCCTCTTAAAATAACTATGATCAGTAATTCTCAAGAAAAGATTCTCAGCGTGATCTCCTAAAGCCAATGTGTAAATTGCTAGGGTTCCTAACTGATCTTGTCCTTCGCTTTTTCCCCCTCCTAATAGCCCTGCCATGTATTGAAGGGATGCCGCCCAGTAATATAGTTTTAAGTCTGGCAAGGCCCATCCACCACGCTTCCTAGATAGTGCCATAAATCTCAATGCCCTTCGGGTCTTTCCATGCGACCAGACAAAGCGGTTTATCATATGCTCCAGAGTTTTGAACCATTTTGCCTCAAATAATAAAGGTATAGCCCTAAATAGGTACAAACATTTTGGGAAGAAGATCATTTTAATTATATTAGTTCGTCCTACTATTAAAAAATGGATGTTATGTAACCTGTCCAGATCCTTCTTGGCTTTACTTATTATAGGTGCTATGTTTGCCTCCACTAGTTTGTCTAGATCCGCTGTGATTGTTACCCTTAAATATACTCCACTTTCCACCACCCGGTTATCTAAGCAGTGTGCTTTACAGTTTTTAATAATCTGTGTTTTAGTAGTGTTGGGAGCGTAACCAGATACTTCTCCAAACTGCTGGGCTTTCATCTCAAACAACACCATGGCTTCCATAGGTTTAGGAGTCACAATTGCTACGTCGTCGGCGTAGGCAAGGATTTTGATTGGGCC
This sequence comes from Lissotriton vulgaris, assembly GCF_964263255.1. Classification (NCBI taxonomy): domain Eukaryota; kingdom Metazoa; phylum Chordata; class Amphibia; order Caudata; family Salamandridae; genus Lissotriton; species Lissotriton vulgaris. The sequence goes on along the minus strand of NW_028251781.1, from coordinate 1,805,429 downwards.
CCGTAAGTGTCTACTGGGCAGATATTATTATTTAATTCTATGCGGCGTATGTACGGGTCCATGTAAAGAGTGAACAGGAGTGGGGAGCAGGGGCACCCCTCTCGCGTTCCCCTTTTTATTTTAAATGGAAGCGTATATCCAGCATTTACTCGAATACGAGCGGTTGGGGCAGCTGTCTCACCAGCCCCCCTCCAAAACCCAGCCTCCTCAATATAAACCATAGAGAGTCCCAGGAGACCCGATCAAAGACTTTTTCTGCGTCAAATAACATAATCGCCATCGGGTCTCCTGCTACCTCTGCAGCATCAAGAAGGGTAATGACTTTTTGTATGTGATGGGTAGAGCCTCTCCCCGGTATAAACCCGTGCTGGTTAATACTCACGAGTCTATTGATGACTTTGGCAACTCTAAGCGCCAATGCCTTCGAATATATTTTTGTGTCCTCATTCATCAATGTTATGGGTCTATACGATCCCGGTTGGTTAGGGGGGTTGCCATTTTTCAAAATTATGACAATATCTGCCCCTGCCCAGCTTTTTGGGATCGATATACCTTCCTGCGCCTGCTGCATTGTAGTTGTCAGATCCTGTTTAATTATGTGCCAAAATTTTTTTTTAAATTCCACTGGGATCTGGTCACGTCCTGCAGCCTTCCCAGAGGGTAGACTAGTCAGGGCAATGAAAATCTCATCGGAACAAAAAAAGGGTCTTCCAGTCCCTTTGCCTCGTTCTCCAATAGCATTGTTACTGGAATATCTCGGAGTCTTACCCACACAAGAAAGCTACCATTTTTATTGGAAGACTTTGGGAATGCAGGGTGAGTGGAATTTTGTGGATCCATGCAGATTCCAGAACTTTCCATCACAGAAATGTGAGGAAAATTTGTTTTTTTTACAAAGTTTGAAGTTTGCAAGGGATTCTGGGTAACAGAAGCTGGTGAGAGCCAGAGAAGTCACCCCATCCTGGATTCCACTGGGTGTCTAGTTTTCCAGAAATTTATAGGTATGCTAGGTTTCCCTAGTTGCCGGCAGACCTAGGGTTCAACATTTACAATTATGCACTTTGCAAAAAAAGGGTCTGTTTTCACTTATAAAATGTGGTGTGTCAACATTGCGTTTTGGGCCGTTTCCTGTCATGGGAACTAGACCTACCCACACAAGTGAAGTAACATTTTCATCTGAAGACTTTGGGGAATGCGGGGTGGGTGGAATATTGTGGATCCACAATGATTCCAGAACTTTCCATCACACAAATGTCAGGAAAATGTTTTTGTTTTTTTACAAAGTTAGAGGTTTGCAAGGGATTCTGGGTAACAGAACCTGGTGAGAGCGACGCAAGTCACCCCATCCTGAATTCTCCTGGGTGTCTAGTTTTTAAAAATGTATAGGTTTGCTAGGTTTCCCTAGGTGCGGACAGAGCTAGGGTTCAGAATTTACAGCTAGGCACTTTGCAAAAAAGGGGTCCGTTTTCACTGTAAAAATGTGGTATGTCCATGTTGCGTTTTGGGCCATTTCCTGTTGCGGGCACTAGGCCTACCCACACAAGTGAGGTACCATTTTATGAGGAGACTTAGGGGAACACAGGATTGTAGAGCAACTGTTATTACCTATTGACTTTCGATGCATTTCTGCCTTCCAAATGTAAGATAATGTGTAAAAAAAGAAGTCACTTTGAAAAATGTCCTATAATTCACATGCTAGTATGGGTACCCACAATTTCGGAGATGTGCAAATAGATACTGTTTCTATTTTATTTTTTTTAAAGTATTTTTATTTAGATTTTTTTCCATTTTATGTTTGTACAGGGCACATATATACATATAGGGTAATAGAAATTAACACATAAGGTAATACAACATAAAAAGTAAATCCAAATCATATAATCCAACAGTATATCTTGAGCGATACGGCATAGAGAGGCATGAACAATCACATTACAATCCTAATATATCTTCATCAGATATAGTCAAAATATAGAGAATCATAAATTAAACAAGTGAATTAAGTCCTTGAAGCACTGCTTTTAGTACCTCCTACCCTGGATCTATGTCTCTCCACCTTTGAATATGTTTCCATATTTCCTTTCCTATTTTCTTACCATTTGCACCTTTCCTAGCCTAAATTGGTTTTTCAAGATTATACATGGTTAATAGCTTCATTAACCATGATGGAATGTGGATGGTATACGGTCCAGCCAAGCTGTGGCAATACATAGTCTCAGAACAGCCATAGCCAAAAATACAAAATATTCATAAGGTACCTGGGTAGCATTATGATTTATTCCAAACATCACCACTGCTGGGGTAAGTGTGATCCCTATCCTTAATGAGTTTTTAAGAAATAGTTCAATTTCATCTCAGGTGGTTTTTAAATGGGTACACGTCGCAAGCATATGGACTAGATCAGTTTCATCCCTATCACATCTTGGACATGATTTCCAGCTGTACCTCCCCATTGCGTTATCCTGGCAGGTGTGTGATATAATAAATAGAGAGTCTTATAATGTTGTGCCTGAAGTGGTGCTGAGCACAGGAGTTTCTGACCTAATTCCAATGATCTATGAAAACATTTCTTCTCAACCCCCAGTTTCTGTGTCCACTTATTCTCAAACTTTTCCAAATCATCAACTTGATGCTCTATCAATTCAGAATAAAATCTTCTTATTGTACCCTCTGTACCATTCTCTATAATATCCAAGATGGGGTTCGAGTTAAATCCCGCCAGCCCTCCAGTTTTTGTCGTCATAAAGCTCCTTATTTGCAGATACTTAAAAAAATGAGTTGAATCCAAACCATATCTTGCCTGCAAACCACTAACTGCATTACCCCCTGTGCTCCCATCAAATCACCCATCTTCGTAATCCCGCGTCTTGTCCAATCATTAAAGACCACCCCTGAGAATATATCATCAGGGAGATTAGGATTATTTTTTAACCTAGTGTAAGCCTTATATCTACCAAGGCCAAACTTTTTCGCAATTGAAATCCAAATCCTATGTGCTGCTTTGACTGTTTTAAATTTAGTCCTCTTAAAATAACTATGATCAGTAATTCTCAAGAAAAGATTCTCAGCGTGATCTCCTAAAGCCAATGTGTAAATTGCTAGTGTTCCTAACTGATCTTGTCCTTCACTTTCTCCCCCTCCTAATAGCCCTGCCATGTATTGAAGTGATGCCGCCCAGTAATATAGTTTTAAGTCTGGCAAGGCCCATCCACCACGCTTCCTAGGTAGTGCCATAAATCTCAATGCCCTTCGGGTCTTTCCATGCGACCAGACAAAGCGGTTTATCATATGCTCCAGAGTTTTGAACCATTTTGCCTCAAATAATAAAGGTATAGCCCTAAATGGGTACAAACTTTTTGGGAGGAAGATCATTTTAATTATATTAGTTTGTCCTACTAATAAAAAATGGATGTTATGTAACCTGTCCAGATCCTTCTTGGCTTTACTTATTATAGGTGCTATGTTTGCCTCCACTAGTTTGTCTAGATCCGCTGTGATTGTTATCCCTAAATATACTCCACTTTCCACCACCCGGTTATCTAAGCAATGTGCTTTACAGTTTTTAATAATCTGTGTTTTAGTAGTGTTGAGAGCATAACCAGATACTTCTCCAAACTGCTGGGCTTTCATCTCAAACAACACCATGGCTTCCATAGGTTTAGGAGTCACAATCGCTACGTCGTCGGCGTAGGCCAGGATTTTGATTGGGCCCCGTAAGTGTCTACTGGGCAGATATTATTATTTAATTCTATGCGGCGTATGTACGGGTCCATGTAAAGAGCGAACAGGAGTGGGGAGCAGGGGCACCCCTCTCGCGTTCCCCTTTTTATTTTAAATGGAAACGTATATCCAGAATTTACTCGAATACGAGCGGTTGGGGCAGCGGTCTCACCAGTCCCCCTCCAAAACCCAGCCTCCTCAATATAAACCATAGAAAGTCCCAGGAGACCCGATCGAAGACTTTTTCTGCGTCAAATAACATAATCGCCATCGGGTCTCCTGCTACCTCTGCAGCATCAAGAAGGGTAATGACTTTTTGTATGTGCCTTTCCCCGGTATAAACCCGTGCTGGTTAATACTCACGAGTCTATTGATGACTTTGGCAACTCTAAGCGCCAATGCCTTTGAATATATTTTTGTGTCCTCATTCATCAATGTTATGGGTCTATACGATCCAGGTTGGTTAGGGGGTTTGCCATTTTTCAAAATTATGACAATATCTGCCCCATCCCAGCTTTTTGGGATCGATATACCTCCCTGCGCCTGCTGCATTGTAGTTGTCAGATCCTGTTTAATTATGTGGCAATTTTTTTTTACAAATTCCACTGGGATCTGGTCAGGTCCTGCAGCCTTCCCAGAGGGTAGACTAGTCAGGGCAATGAAAATCTCATCGGAACTAAAAGGGTCTTCCAGTCCCTTTGCCTCGTTCTCCAATAGCATTGTTACTGGAATATCTTGGAGGTAATCACCTATCTTAGAGGCATCAGTTGGGTTCTCTTGGTCATATAGTGAGGTATAACATTTTCTAAATACTTCTCTTACTCCCTCTGTATCTAAGACTATTATTCCTGCTTCATCCTGAACCCGCACACTTGACCGGTAGAGACATTCTGCCTAGTTCGTATAGCAAGAGTACGACCCACAGATTCATTAAACTCGTAGCATATCTCTCTATTTGCTAAATATGTTTTAGCAGCTTTGTTAGCTATGCTCTCCTGCGCCTCCATCTTTGCCTTAGCTATTTTTATTAATACTTGATCTAGAGGTGCTCCCCTTATGACATTGCTAGTTAACTCATCCTCTGCTTCTATCACCGCTTTAATGAGGTCTTCATCTTTTTGCCTTTCCCTCCTCCGACTCGCTACACTGTAGCTTATTGTCTCCCCTCGAATAGCTGCCTTAAATGCATCCCAGACGTTCCCAGCTTCCGTACTGCCTCTATTGATATTTAAAAAAACAGTAATCCACTCTTTCATATGGGTAATATATGCCTCATCCTTTAACAGTCCCCTCTCGAATGTTCAAATACGGTCTGGTCTTTTACTGCTAAGGCTTACTGTTAAAATAAGAGGGTTATGGTCAGAGATTATACGTGGGAGCTTTTCAATTTTTACTTTTGATTGAAGAGAGTTTGAAACAAAAAAAGTTATCCAACCTAGCACATACCCTATGAGGTGCTGAATAGTAAGTGAACCCCTGTTTATCAGGATAGAGTGTCCCCCAGACATCCATCAGGGCATTATTCCTTGCAAGGTTACATAGTGAACACCAAACTCTTCCTTTTCTACCCTGATACCCCCTATTAGAAGCCAATCCAAGCCCACCTGCCCCATTAATATTAAAATCTCCAGTTAAGATAATAGTTGGTGACCATGTGGACAACTCCAAATCCAAAAAATCGAAGATATCGGGATCATCTTCCGTTGAGC